>NC_141877.1:225602376-225904876 GCF_056163025.1 Triticum urartu | reverse complement strand
TCTAGCATGGATAATAAAAATTTATCATGATATAAGGAAATATAAAATAAAAACTTTATTATTGCCAGGGCATATTTCCTTCAGTCACCCACTTGCACTAGAGTCAATAATCTAGTTCACGTCGTCATGTGATTTAACACCAATAGTTCACATCTTTATGTGATTAGTTCACATCTCCATGTGACTACCACCCAAAGGGTTTACTAGAGTCAATAATCTAGTTCACATCGCTATGTAATTAACACCCAAAGAGTACTATGGTGTGATCATGTTTTGCTTGTCAGAGAAGTTTAGTCAATGGGTCTGCCATATTTAGAGTCGTATGTATTTTGCAAATTTTCTATGTCTACAATGCTATGCACGGAGCTACTCTAGATAATTGCTCCCACTTTCAATATGTATCCAGATTGAGATTTAGAGGCATCCAGATCAGTGTCAAAGATTGTGATATGTCTCCAACATATCTATAATTTTTGATTGTTCCATGCTATTATATTATCTGTTTTGGATGTTTAATGGGCTTTAATATGCACTTTTATATTATTTTTGGGACTAACCTATTAACCGAAGGCCCAGTGCAAATTGCTGTTTTTTTTGCCTATTTTAGTGTTTCGCAGAAAAGGAATATCAAACGGAATCCAAACGGAACGAAACCTTCATGAGGAACTTTTTTGGAACAAACGCATTCCAGGAGACTTGGAGTGGAGGTCATGGAAGCAAAGAGGCGGCCACGAGGTAGGGAGGCGCGCCCAGGGGGGTAGGTGCGCCCCCACCCTCATGGGCCCCACGGAGCTCCACCGACCTACTTCTTTCGCCTATATATACTCTTATACCCTCAAAACATCCAGGAGAGACACGAAACCACTTTTCCACCGCCGCAACCTTCTGTACCCGTGAGATCCCATCTTGGGGCCTTTTCCGGCGATCTGCCGGAGGGGGATTCGGTCACCGAGGGCATCTACATCAACACCATAGCCTCTCTGATGATGTGTGAGTAGTTTACGACAGACCTTCGGGTCCATAGTTATTACCTAGATGGCTTCTTCTCTGTCTTTGGTTCTCAATACAAAGTTCTCCTCATGTTCTTGGAGATCTATTCGATGTAATACTTTTTGCGGTGTGTTTGCCGAGATCCGATGAATTGTGGGTTCATGATCAAGATTATCTATGAACAATATTTGATTCTTCTCTGAATTCTTATATGCATGATTTAATATCTTTTCAAGTCTCTTCGAATTATCGGTTTAGTTCGGCCTACTAGATTGATCTTTCTTGCAATGGGAGAAGTGTTTAGCTTTGGGTTCAATCGTGCGGTGCTCGATCCCAGTGACAGAAAGGGAACTATCACATATTGTATTGTTGCCATCGAGGATAAAAAGATGGGGTTTATATCATATTGCTTGAGTTTATCCCTCTACATCATGTCATGTTGCCTAATGCGTTACTCTGTTCTTATGAACTTAATACTCTAGATGCATGCTGGATAGTGGTCGATATGTGGAGTAATAGTGGTAGATGCAGAATCGTTTCGTTCTACTTGACACGGTTGTGATGCCTATGTTCATGATCGTGCCTAGATATTCTCATAACTATGCGCTTTTCTATCAATTGCTCGGCAGTAATTTGTTCACCCACCGTAATATATGCTATCTTGAGAGAAGCCACTAGTGAAACCTATGGCCCCCGGGTCTATTTTACATCATATTAGTTTCCCGTCAACTTGCCAATTTCGGTCACCGTTTATTTTGCAATCTTTACTTTCCAATCTATACAACAAAAATACCAAAAATATTTATCTTATTATCTTTATCAGATCTTACTTTTGCAAGTGGCCGTGAAGGGATTGACAACCCCTTTATCGCGTTGGTTGCAAGGTTCTTGATTGTTTGTGCAGGTACTAGGCGATTTGCCTATTGTCTCCTACTGGATTGATACCTTGGTTCTCAAAAACCAAGGGAAATACTTATGCTACTTTGCTGTATCACACTTTCCTCTTCAAGGGAAAATGAATGCATGCTCAAGAGGTAGCAGCTTGCATCGACGTAACCCTTTACGATGAACTCTTTGTCACCTCCATAATCGAGAAACATATCCTTATTCCACTAAGGATATTTTTTGACCGCTGTCTAGTGATCCACTCCTCGATCACTATTGTACCCTCTTGCCAAACTCATGGTGAGGTACACAATAGGTCTGGTACACAGCATATCATACTTTATAGAACCTATAACTGAGGCATAGGGAATGACTTTCATTCTCTTTCTATTTTCTATCGTGGTCGGGTTTTGAGTCTTACTCTACTTCACACCTTGCAACACATGCAAGACTCCTTCTTTGACTGTTCCATTTGAACTACTTCAAAATCTCATCAAGGTATGTGCTCATTGAAAAATCTTATCAAGCGTCTTGATCTATAGATCTTGATGCTCAATGTGTAAGCAGCTTCACCGAGGTCTTTCTTTGAAAAACTCCTTTATGCTTTCCAGAAAATTCTACATCATTTCTGATCAACAATATGTCACTCACACATACTTATCAGAAAGGTTGTAGTGCTCCCACTCACTTTCTTGTAAATACAAGCTTCACCGCAAGTCTGTATAAAACTATATGCTTTGATCACACTATCAAAGCGTATATTCGAACTCCGAGAGGCTTGCACCAGTCCATAATTAAATGGATCGCTGGAGCTTGCACACTTTGTTAGCACCTTTAGGATCGACAAAACCTTCTGGTTGCATCATATACAACTCTTCTTTAAGATATCCATTAAGGAATGCAGTTTTGGCATCCATTTGCATAATTTCATAATCATGAATGCGGCAATTGCTAACATGATTCAGACAGACTTAAGTATCGCTACGGGTGAGAAGGTCTCATCGTAGTCAACTCCTTGAACTTTTTGAAAAAACCTTTCGCAACAAGTCGAGCTTTGTAGACAGTAATATTACCGTCAGTGTCAGTCTTCTTCTTGAAGATCTATTTATTCTCTTTAGCTTGCCGATCATCGGGCAAGTCAACCAAAGTCCACACTTTGTTCTCATAGATGGATCCCATCTCAGATTTCATGGCCTCAAGCCATTTCATGGAATCTGGGCTCATCATCGCTTCCTCATAGTTCATAGGTTCGTCATGGACAAGTAACATGACCTCCAGAACTGGATTACTGTACCACTTTGGTGCGGATCGTACTCTGGTTAACCTATGAGGTTCGGTAGTAACTTGATGAGAAGTTTCATGATCATCATCATTAGCGTCCTCACTAATTGGTGTAGGAATCACTGGAACTAATTTCTGTGATGAACTACTTTCCAATTCGGGAGAAGGTACAATTACCTCATCAAGTTCTACTTTCCTCCCACTCAGTTCTTTCGGGAGAAACTCCTTCTCTAGAAAGGATCCATTCTTAGCAACGAATATCTTGCCTTCGGATCTGTGATAGAAGGTGTAGCCAACAGTCTCCTTTGGTGATAGAGGCAAGGGTATCCCGGTCTTTCGATGAGATAATAACTATCGATTTGGTGGAGACGACTTTGACGATCCGACTACAAACGTGCACGACGTTGCGCCTTAGCAATCGCTAAACCAATCTCCTGAGGTTACTGACGATGCCGGAAGCATGGTCAGCCTGACCACGAAGGTCTATTCCTGCAAGCAATCGAAGAACCAGCAACAATATGATAAAGCAATCTGAATATTGCAAATATATATGAAGTATTGATAATGGTGGGGATCCGTAAGCGGTCTTGGTCTGGTCGTTGGACACAAATGAAGTACACGAAGTTGCAATGGCTAACTTTTAACTAAACAAATCCCCAGGAAAAATCTACTAGATGGATCTACTTATATAGGAGCAAGGGGTAGCGGCCAAGGAGGTGGGAGGACGTCCCAAGGCAGCCTAAAACTAACCCTAGGTCGTACAAGGCCCATGGGCCCAAGTGCAGATGATGCAACACCTTTGGGCTTGTAGTTTGACTCGGATTCTGCTGCAATGTCAGATTGTTTCGTCCGTAACTCAACGCTCCAGACGAATTTTAAGGTGAATCCAATTGGGTTGGAAAGACCACGAAATCTAGTTTCCAACAAAAAAAGAATCACCCAATTCGGAGTCCGTATGAAAAAGTTGTTGGTGTTTTGAGTCAGGTATGTCTGTGCAGTCTGAATCTGAATGTAGAACGTGAGAGACTTGGACTCTTATCTTCTCTTGGGCCAAAAGTGATGTGAGAGGACTTTTTGAACACAACCTAAACTTCTCATTTTCCCTTATCTTCATATGTGGGTTGTACAAATGTCCCATACACCTGCAATTAGACAAAACACAAAAGTGTGTGAAGTATTTTTGTTCTGGATAATATAAATAGATTATTGAATAGTTTGCATTAGAAATCACCTGACAAATATGCATGTATGCAATATTTTTGGTCGTATCCAAGGTATTCATGTCCTCATCATCCTCCCCTTTTTGAAAACAAAGCCATCCTCGGTGTTGTTTAATCTGAAATGTGGTTAACAAAAGAGACAAGGTGTACATGTTGTATATGTATATGTCATCCAGTTTAACTTCCCTTGATTTTTACACATATGACACATGTATACATGAGTAACTTTCATAGTTCATAAAAACTAAAGCCAAAAAATTATCACAAGAAGTAGAAGGCATGAAAATATTACAACTCAGTTTGCACATATAAGTGAAGCTCTTATTCATTTTAAAAGATTGGCAATGTTCATCATTAAACCATCCCAACTTTGGTGAATAAACCTTACTTGCATCAAATTTAGATGCTGCAACATGCTTAAATAAGCAAACATGCAATAAGTCATTGGACACAGAATCATCACCAAGATTGGAGGTCATATCAAAATGATTAAACATTGGTTCTGTTGCATCAACAGTTAATTCAATGGGTGCACTCAAAATTGTTGATATTTCAATTGTTTGATCACATGACGCATTCATGACAGTAACAAGATTCTCTAAAATAGGTGGTGTGCTCAAATCAATAGGTAACTCAATACATGACGCATTCAAGTTAACTAGGCATGCATCATTCTCATGTGAAGTTATATCATCAATACCTTTACTGTTACCTTGTCGCAAAGATGTAGCCGATGTAGGTACGGACGTTGACAATGTACCATACCCTTGAGATGATGTCGCGCTCATAGTCCGAGGTGCAATGATGGAGGAACCCACCGGCGGTGGTGAGCATGAACTGGAATAGTAGTTGTTGTAGTCACCTAATGCATCCTCCTGTATCTGTCTCTCAAAGGTACAAGCACGGACATACATACCAGTAATGCAACGAGGAATATACTGAAATCTTGCCTGAATATCATGGTTCAAATCACCAAAAAATCTATTCATTGTATCATTCTCAGATTCTTCTATGTCACAATGATGCATACAAGATTTGAACTCTTGGTAGTAAGCATGAACAGTGTTATTGCCTTGTTTAAATTGTTCAAATTTGTGAAGCAATTCACGACAATAATAAGGAGGGAAAAATTGTTGTCTCATTACAGCTTTCAAAACTTTCCAAGTTGTGGGTTGGTTATCAATGTTTTTCTTACAATGTACGCTCCACCAAACAGAAGCAAAACCAGTAAATGCTCTAGTGGCTGCTCGCACTCGCTCAAGTTCAGAAAAGTCATGGTGACTAAAAACTTGTTCTACTTCAAGATCCCAAGCTAGATAAGTAGTAGGATTAAATCTACCCTCAAATGACGGTAAAAAGATAACCTGACCATGTGCTTGTGTGTGTTGTCCCAACTCTCGTGATGGTGAAGATGTGTCCGTCGTCCAAGAACTTCTATCTTCGGAACCTGTCATGATTAGTAGAAACAAGAAACAAAATTCAAGAATAATGTTCCTATGAACTACTAGGGTGTGGTGGTAAAGCACTCACAGTAAAGCAAATATCAATATCTTACAAGTTCTTACCAAGCAGCAGGTGGTGACAGGCAACCAGCAGTGTCAAATAACACTGAAGATTGTGTAAAGCGATTGCCATGGGAACGTACGTATACACGGTGTAGAAATATGTGGAGCTGGGTTGGCTATATATGGTAGCAAAAGATTAGCAATAATGAATTCAGAGATGCAATGTTGAATAAACGCTCAATGACGGTACTGTGCTAGTCGTAGGCTAGACCGTACTAGAGACACGAGCCTAGAACACTAACAAAATCACGGCGCTGCACGTAAACAAGGGAGGAGCACACTCTGAATTTTTTTTTCTCTTTTTTCACTTTTTTACATTTTTTCTCTTTTTTTTCTTCGCACTTTTGTTTTCTTTCTCTCTTTTTTTCTCTAACTTTTTTTCTCTTTTTTTTGTTTTTTTCTCCCTCTTTCCAAAACAAACTAGATAAGATGTAGATTGGATCAAGAGAAGATGGGAACGATCTCAACTATGATTATGACAATGAACGGTGGGTAGCACGTGGAGGAAATTGATGGATGGGTGGTGGACAGCGGAAGGGATAACGATGCAGCGGCGATGTGACTAATGTGAACAGAACTCGAAACTCTAAACGACCTAGACACTAAGACCAGCAACTCGACACGACGATGCAACCGATAATTCAACTATGCAAGCAATGAAAAGAAAATTGCAAAGGCTCAGACTGGCTTGGAAAAGGGATGAATAGATCTAACTTTTTTTGTGGCTTTTTCTTGGACAATAGGTAAGAAAATAAATCTAATTTAGGAAAACCTGGAAATTCTCACCGAGCAACCTGAAAACTGATACCACTTGACAGAGGCGAGGGTGTCCCGGTCTTTCTATGAGATAATAACTATCGATTTGGTGGAGACGACTTTGACGATCCGACTACAAACATGCACGACGTTGCGCCTTAGCAATCGCTAAACCAATCTCCTGAGGTTACTGACAATGCCGGAAGCACGGTTAGCCTGACCACGAAGGTCTATTCCTGCAAGCAATCGAAAAACGAACAAGAATATGATAAAGCAATCTGAATATTGCAAATATATATGAAGTATTGATAATGGTGGGGATCCGTAAGCGGTCTTGGTCTGCTCGTTGGACACAAACGAAGTACACGAAGTTGCAATGGCTAACTTTTAACTAAACAAATCCCCAGGAAAAATCTACTAGATGGATCTACTTATATAGGAGCAAGGGGTGGCGGCCAAGGAGGTGGGAGGACGTCCCAAGGTAGCCTAAAACTAACCCTAGGTCGTACAAGGCTCATGGGCCCAAGTGGAGGTGATGCAACACCTTTGGGCTTGTAGTTTGACTCGGATTCTGCTGCAATGTCAGATTGTTTCGTCCGTAACTCAACGCTCTGGACAAATTTGAAGGTGAATCCAATTGGGTTGGAAAGAGCACGAAATCTAGTTTCCAACAAAAAAAGAATCACCCAATTCGGAGTCCGTATGAAAAAGTTGTTGGCGTTTTGAGTCAGGTATGTCTGTGCAGTCCGAATCTGAATGCAGAACGTGAGAGACTTGGACTCTATCTTGTCTTGGCACAAAGGGACGTGAGAGGACTTTTTGAACACAACCTAAACTTCTCATTTTTCCTTATATTCATATGTGGATTGTACAAATGTCCCATACACCTGCAATTAGACAAAACACAAAAGTGTGTGAAGTATT
Organism: Triticum urartu; assembly: GCF_056163025.1. Lineage (NCBI taxonomy): Eukaryota > Viridiplantae > Streptophyta > Magnoliopsida > Poales > Poaceae > Triticum > Triticum urartu. The sequence continues at coordinate 225,897,255 of NC_141877.1, read as the reverse complement.
TTTGTTCTGGATAATATAAATAGATTATTGAATAGTTTGCATTAGAAATTACCTGACAAATATGCATGTATGCAATATTTTTGGTCATATCCAAGGTAGTCATGTCCTCATCATTTGGGTATCCAATGAAGACACATTTCTCCAATTTGGGTTCGAGCTTATGAGGTTGAAGCTTTTTCACATAAGAATCGCAACCCCAAACTTTTAGAAACGACAACTTGAGTTGCTTGCCAAACCACAGTTCATATGGTGTCGTCTCAACGGATTTAGATGGTGCCCTATTTAACGTGAATGCAGCCGTCTCTAAATCATAACCCCAAAACAATAGCGGTAAATCAGTATGAGACATCATAGATCACACCATATCTAATAAAGTACGATTACGATGTTCGGACACACCATTACGCTGTGGTGTTCCAGGTGGCGTGAGTTGCGAAACTATTCCACATTGTTTCAAATGAAGATTAAACTCATAACTCAAATATTCACCTTCATGATCAGACCATAGAAATTTTATTTTCTTGTTACGATGATTTTCCACTTCACTCTGAAATTCTTTGAACTTTTCAAATGTTTTAGACTTATGTTTCGTCAAGTAGATATACCCATATCTGATCAAATCGTCTGTGAAAGTCAGGAAATAACGATACCCGCCGCGAGCCTCAACACTCATCGGACCACATACATCAGTATGTATTATTTCCAACAAGTCTGTTACTCACTCCATTGTTCCGGAGAACGGAGCCTTAGTCATCTTGCCCATGAGGCATGGTTCGCAAGCATCAAGTGATTCCAAAAGTCCATCAGTATGGAGTTTCTTCATGTGCTTTACACCATTATGACATAAACGGCAGTGCCACAAATAAGTTGCACTATCATTATTAAACTTGTATCTTTTGGCTTCAATACTATGAATATGTGTATCACTACTATCGAGATTCAACAAAAATAGACCACTCATCAAGGGTGCATGACCATAAAAGATATTACTCATATAAATAGAACAACCATTATTCTCCGATTTAAATGAATAACTGTCTCGCATCAAACAAGATCCAAATATAATGTTCATGCTTAGCGCTGGCACCAAATAACAATTATTCAGGTCTAAAACTAATCCTGAAGATAGATGTAGAGGTAGCGTGCCGACGGCGATCACATCGACTTTGGAACCATTTCCCACACGCATCGTCACCTCGTCCTTAGCCAATCTTCGTTTAATCCGTAGCCCCAGTTTCGAGTTGCAAATATGAGCAACAGAACCAGTATCAAATACCCAGGCACTACTACGAGCAATAGTAAGGTACACATCAATAACATGTATATCAAATATACCTTTCACTTTGCCATCCTTCTTATCCGCCAAATACCTGGGGCAGTTCCACTTCCAGTGAGTAGTCCCTTTGCAGTAGAAGCACTCAGTCTCAGGCTTAGGCTTAGGTCCAGACTTGGGCTCCTTCACTTGAGCAGCAACTTGCTTGCCGTTCTTCTTGAAGTTCCCCTTCTTCCCTTTGCCCTTTTTCTTGAAACTAGTGGTCTTGTTAACCATCAACAATTGATGCTCCTTCTTGATTTCTACCTCCGCAGCCTTTAGCATTGCGAACAGCTCGGGAATTGTCTTATCCATCCCTTGCATATTATAGTTCATCATGACGCTTTTGTAGCTTGGTGGCAGTGATTGAAGAACTCTTTCAATGACACTATCATCAGGAAGATTTACTCCCAGCTTAGTCAAGTGGTTGTGGTACCCAGACATTCTGAGTATATGTTCACTAACATAACTATTCTCCTCCATTTTGAAGTTGTAGAACTTATTGGAGAATTCATATCTCTCAATCCGGGTATTTGCTTGAAATATTAACTTCAACTCCTGGAGCATCTCATATGCTCCATGACGTTCAAAATGTCGTTGAAGTCCCGGTTCTAAGCCGTAATGCCTGGCACACAGAACTAAGGAGTAGTCATCAGGTTTGCTCTGCCAGACATTCATAACATCCAGAGTTGCTCCTGCAGCGGGTCTTGCACCTAGCGGTGCTTCCAGGACGTAATTCTTCTGTGAAGCAATGTGGATAATCCTCAAGTTACGGACCCAGTCCGTGTAGTTGCTACAATCATCTTTCAACTTAGCTTTCTCTAGGAACGCATTAAAATTCAAAGGAACGGTAGCACGGGCCATTGATCTACAACAACATAGACATGCAAAATACTATCAGGTACTAAGTTCATGATAAATTAAAGTTCAATTAATCATATTACTTAAGAACTCCCACTTAGATAGACATCTCTCTAGTCATCTAAATGATCACGTGATCTATATCTACTAAACCATGTCTGATCATCATGTGAGATGTAGTAGTTTTCAATGGTGAACATCACTATGTTGATCATATCTACTATATGATTCACGCTCGACATTTCGGTCTCAGTGTTCCGACGCCATATCTGCATATGCTAGGCTCGTCAAGTTTAACCCGAGTATTCTGCGTGTGCAAAACTGGCTTGCACCCGTTGTATGTGAACGTAGAGCTTATCACACCCGATCATCACGTGGTGTCTCGGAACGACGAACTGTAGCAACGGCGCATACTCATGGAGAACACTTATACTTTGAAATTTAGTGAGAGATCATCTTATAATGCTACCGCCGTACTAAGCAAAATAAGATGCATAAAAGATAAACATCACATACAATCAAAATAAGTGTTATGATATGGCCATCATCATCTTGAGCCTTTGATCTCCATCTCGAAAGCATCGTCGTGATCACCATCGTCACCGGCTTGACACCTTGATCTCCATTGTAGCATGGCTGTTGTCTCGCCAACTATTGCTTCTATGAGTATCGCTACCGCTTAGTGATAAAGTAAAGCAATTGCATGGTGATTGCATTTCATACAATAAAGCAACAACCATAAGGCTCCTACCAGTTGCCGATAACGGCTACAAAACATGATCATCTCATACAACAATTAATATCTTATAACGTCTTGACCATATCACATCACAACATGCCATGCAAAAACAAGTTAGACGTCCTCTACTTTGTTGTTGCAAGTTTTACGTGGCTGCTACGGGCTTCTAGCAAGAACCATTCTTACCTACGCATCAAAAGCACAACGATTTTTCGTCAAATGTGTTGTTTTAACCTTCAACAAGGACCGGGCGTAGTCAAACTCGATTCAACTAAAGTTGGAGAAACAGACACCCGCCAGCCACCTGTGTGCAAAGCACATCGGTAGAACCAGTCTCACGAACATCGTCAATTAATGTCGGTCTGGGCCGCTTCATCGAACAATACCGCCGAATCAAAGTAAGACGTTGGTGGTAAGCAATATGACTATTATCACCCACAACACTTTGTGATCTACTCGTGCATATAACATCTACACATAGATCTGGCTCTGATGTCACTGTTGGGGAACGCCGTATTTTAAATTTTTTTACCTATGATCACGCAAGATCTATCTGGAAGATGCATCGCAACGAGAGGGGAGAGTGTGTCCACATACCCTCGTAGACTGAAAGCGGAAGCGTTTAGTAACACGATTGATGTACTCGAACTTCTTCGCGATCCAACCGATCCAAGCACCGAACGTACGGCACCTCCGCGTTCTGCACACGTTCAGCTCGATGACGTCCCTCGATCTCTTGATCCAGTTGAGGAAGAGGGAGAGTTCCATTAGCACGATGGCGGGGCGATGGTGATGATGAAGTTACTGGCGCAGGGCTTCACCTGAGCACTACGACGATATGACCGAGGTGTCTAACTGTGGAGGGGGGCACCGCACACGGTTAAGAGAAACTTGTGTGTTGTAGGGTGCCCCCTTCCCCCGTATATAAAGGAGGGCAGGGGGAGGCTGTCCGGCCCCTGTAGGACGCGCCAGGAGAGGGGAGTCCTACTAGGACTCCAAGTCCTAGTAGGATTCCACCTAGAGGAAGGGGAAGAAGGAAGGGAGAGGGGGAAGGGAAGGAAAGGGGGCCGTCACCCCTTCCCCTAGTCCAATTCGGACCCAAGAAGGGGGGCACACGTCCAACCCCTTGTGGCCCTTCTCTCTCCCCACTAAGGCCCATGAAGGCCCATTAGTTCCCCCGGGGGTTCCGATAACCCTCCGGCACTCCGATAATTATCCGGTACCTCTCGGAACTCATCAGGTGTCCGAATAACATCGTCCAATATATTAATCTTTATGCCTCAACCATTTCGAGACTCCTCGTCATTTCTGTGATCTCATCCGGTACTCCGAACAAGCTTCAGTCATTGAATCACAAAACTCATAATACAAATCGTCATCAAACATTAAGCGTGCGGACCCTAGGGGTTCAAGAACTATGTGGACATGACCGAGACACATCTCTGGTCGATAGCCAATAGCGGAACCTAGATGCTCATATTGGCTCCTACATATTCTACGAAGATCTTTATCGGTCAAACCGCATAACAACATACGTTGTTCCCTTTGTCATCGGTATGTTACTTGCCCGAGATCTGATCGTCAGTATCACCATACATAGTTCAATCTCGTTACCAGCAAGTCTCTTTACTCGTTCAGTAATGCATCATCCCGTGACTAACTCATTAGACACATTGCTTGGAAGGCTCATAGTGATGTGCATTACCGAGCGGGCCCAGAGATACCTCTCCGATAAATGGAGTGACAAATCCTAATCTCGATCTATGCCAACTCAACAAACACCTTCGGAGACACCTGTAGAGCATGTTTATAATCACCCAGTTACGTTGTGACGTTTGATAGAACACAAGGTGTTCCTCCGGTATTCAGGAGTTGCATAATCTCATAATCAGAGGAACATGTATAAGTCATGAAGAAAGCAATAGCAATAAAACTAAACTTCATTATGCTAAGGTAACGGATGGGTCTTGTTCACATCATTCTCTAATGATGTGATCCCGTTTATGAAATGAAAACACATGTCTATGGTTGGGAAACTTAACCATCTTTGATTAACGAGCTAGTCTAGTAGAGGCTTACTAGGGACATTGTGTTTTGTCTATGTATCCACACATGTATCAAGTTTCCGGTTAATAAATTTTTAGCTTGGATAATAAACATTTATCATGATATAAGGAAATATAAAATAACAACTTTATTATTGCCTCTAGGGAATATTTCATTCAATCTTTTGTCATGTCCACCTCTGGTAAATCGGCTGCCATTTCTTCATACGGACTCCCATTTTGATGTTCTTGGGCTCGTTGGATTCACGAGAATAGTGCTGATCCATTTATGTTGTTAGATAGTGATTTTGAGAATTTGGATAAATGGCTAAGTCTGGCCCCTGGGTGTCTTCGTACTAAACCGTATGAGTTGCTCCAAAACACTCGTAGACCCAAGAAAACAAACCAAACTAATAGAAAACAAATAAAGTAATAAATGTGCAATGCTCACAGATGAAAGTGTAAATAATGGTAATCATGCATAATGGACAACTATTTGGTTCAATGGGTCATAATATATGAAGAGAACATGCAACAAATTGGCTCTAAAAATGCGTAAAATATAGAGCCATAACTAGGTACCCTATTGAGGTACTAATGAAAAAATTGCACCGTACTGATTCCATGCTCGGCTCCACTTCACCTGGGTGGCTCAAGGGCTGCGGCCTCATTGCATGTGGGCTCGAGGGCTTCACTTTACCACATCGGGCTCCTCGCCGCATCCAGGCTCAAGGGCTCCACGTCGCCTTGACATCTCGAGAGCTTCAGCCTCGCCACATCCAGGCTCGGGGATTTACTTCACACCATCGGGCTTCTCACCTAATATAGCCTCGAGGGCTATGCCTCGATGGCTCGAGGGCTCTGGCCTCGCCACATCCGAGCTCGGGGGCATCACTTTGCCCCATCATGCTCTCCTTGTCATGCCAACCACCTCAAAGGTTCTACCTCACTGCGATTACATTTATGCAACTACAATATTCACAAGACCATCCACCCGACTTCATGAGTCGGCTAGAGGCTCGGGGGCTACACCACCAGGTGCACTATCATGCCCCCAATGTCTACAACAGACAAATTAATTGTGGTGCATGACAGACACTTCTAGACTCGATCCTCTGAAGTAGATCATCTTTAACGATAAAAAAAGACAAGGAGGTCGGACACCATGCGTACCCTGCACGTAGGGCTCCAGTCTCCCGTTTGGGCACCCAATCCCAATAGATCACGTGAGCTCCCTCTCCACGGTAGAGCCGACATGTGGTATGTTGTGCCATTAAAAAAATCATTGAAGGCGCTTCAATCTACCTCGCAGGTCGACTGGAAGCCCCTAGTCTACACCCACAGGGCACACTATCGTGCCCCCAATGTCTAGAAAATAAGAAAATTTGTGGCGTTTCACGCTTCGCTCAAATTGTATCATGAAGCCGGTTTTCTACGAGGCCGGATATGTCCAACAACAAACAAGATAGGGAGGTCGTACACTTGGGTTAGCATGCCGAGTTGTCCTCGATTCCTCCTAGAGGCGACGAGACCAACATATTTTGCCATCTCTAACCCCTTCAAGGCGAGCAGGCACACGATCATTTTTTCTTTCAAGAATAGTCAAGACTCAGGAAGGCACTCCCCAGGAATTCGCACGATCGACAAGCCCAAGGACCTCGAAAGCCAGACTATTGAAGGCGGACCACATTTTTTCTCCAAGGAAAGAGGATCCCGCTTGGGTTCTCATTCCCGTAGCTAAAAAGACTCCAACTCCAGACATGCTTAGGGGCTACTGAAGGTGTGCTAAAAAAGAAACTATTCAGAGTTCCTAGAGCTCGTTGTACGACCTGTTGATCCCAGTTAAGCATCCATGCCTAAATGATTACACCGCGGGTGGCCTGCTTACCAGGAAGGCCGATAGTGGGTCGGCCTCAATGGCTCGCTACGACCTAGGCCTATCGCCATGACAATGTATCTCCTCCTGAAGGAGACCTCTTACTTGTACTAGTAGATAACTTGGAGAACAAGCCATATAAACTGACTTGGGCCCGTGTAACCCTACGCCTCATCCATCTATACGTCCTCATCATATACGTCCTCATCATATGTGGCACACAAATACAATTACATGTAGGATGTAGGGTACTACCTCACCATGAGGGCCTGAACATGGGTAAAATTTGTGTCCCATGTGTTCCGTATTCTAATTCTGCATATGTGCTTCGTCCCTTGAGCAACTCTATGTAGGGATCTCCCAGTTTCTGCACCATCACGAGTTGAGCTCACCGTTGCCACCAAGGAGAGAATGACGCCCAGAGCGCCATCGATGACATGGCCACCATCATTGGCGATAGGTCTCCCTGGACAACCTCCCACCTGACAGCCCTCAGGCCAATTGTGAACACCTCCGAGCACAAACGCCAGAGATCTGGAGCAGCCGATGAGTAGAACCACATGCTAGGATGGTCTTCCTTAGATGTGACAAGACGGGCACAGGGAACCACCTCACGACTCGAACGTTACTAATCGAGACTCCACTTCTCAAGAAGATAGGAAATACTGATCGACCAATCTGAGGAACGACCACCGCCCAATGAAAGACGTCACCCCACCAATCAAGACCGCCACCTCAGATCACACATGGCCATGAGTCACCCCAAGGGTGCTACCGCCATTCGCGTCCAAAACGAGCTCTCCCTTCCACCTTCGGAGGAGATGGAGTCGTTGAGCTGGTCGGTGGTGTGCTAGGGTTCCCTCATCAATAAAGTAAGCGACTAGAGTAAGCCTGTTGGGTAACGCAGTAATTTCCAAAAAATTCCTACACACACACAAGATCCATCTAGGTGATTCATAGCAACGAGAGGGGAGAGTGTTGTCTACGTACCCTTGTAGACCATAAGCGGAAGCGTTATGACAACGCGGTTGATGTAGTCATACGTCTTCACGATCTAATCGATCCTAGCACCGAAGGTACGGCATGTAACGCTCTCGATGCGGCTATATCTCCCACGTGTCGAAGCACGACTTAGAGGCATAACCACATTGAAAGCAATGTCGCAAGTGAGGTAATATTCACCCAACCCATGTAATACACTAGGGGAAAAGATACATAGTTGGCTTACAATCGCCACTTCACACAATTACATGAATAAAGCAATGCAACAACTAAATACAAACAGGGCCCAACTACGGAGCCAAAATAAAAGAAGAACCCCAAATGCGACAAGGCCCCCGATTGACCCCAACTGGGCTCCACTATTGATCAACTAGAACGAAACAACATAAAGGACAAGATCTTCAACGAGCTCCTCCTTGAGCTTGTTTGCGTCATCTGCACGGACTCATCGGCACCTGCAAGCTGGTTTTAGAAGTATCTATGAGCCACGGGGACTCAGCAATCTCGCACCCTCGCGATCAAGACTATTTAAGCTTATGGGTAAGGTAAAGGCATGAGGTGGAGCTGCAGCAAGCGACTAGCATATATGGTGGCTAACATACGCAAATGAGAGCGAGAAGAGAAGGCAAAGCACGATCGAGAAAATATGATCAAGAAGTGATCCTAGAACAACCTACGTCAAACATAACTCCAACACCGTGTTCACTTCCCGGACTCCGCCGGAAAGAGACCATCATGGTAACACACGCGGTTGATGCATTTTTAATTAAGGTCAACTTCAGGTTTTCTACAACCGGACATTAACAAATTCCCATCTGCCCATAACCGCGGGCACGGCTTTCGAAAGTTCAAATCCTTGCAGGGGAGTCCCAACTTAGCCCATGACAAGCTCTCATGGTCAACGAAGGAATAGACCTCCTCCCGAGACGTTTCGATCAGACTCGGTATCCCGGTTCTACAAGACACTTCGACAAGTTAAAAACAAATCCAGCAACACCGCCCGAATGTGCCGACAAATCCCGATAGGAGCTGCACATATCTCTTTCTCAGGGCACACTCAGATGAGACTAGCTACGAGTAAAACCAACCCTCAATTTTCCCCGAGGTGGCCCCGCAGGCAGCTTAGTTCGGACCAACACTCAGAGGAGCACTAGCCTGGGGGGTTAGAATAAAGATGACCCTTGAGTCTGCAGAACCCAAGGGAAGGTGGTAGGTTGTTGGTGCAAATGGTAAAACCAAGGTTGGGCATTGCTGGAGGAGTTTTATTCAAGGCGAACTGTCAAGGGGTTCCCATTATTACCCAACCGCGTAAGGAACGCAAAATCCGGGAACATAACACTGATATGACCGAAAACTAGGGCGGCAAGAGTGGAACAAAACACCAGGCATAAGGCCGAGCCTTCCACCCTTTACCAAGTATATAGATGCATTAATTAAATAAGATATATTGTGATATCCCAACAAGTAAACATGTTCCAAATAAGGAACAACATCTCCATGTTCCAACAAGGAACAAACTTCATTCTTCACCTGCAACTAACAACGCTATAAGAGGGGCTGAGCAAAGCGGTAACATAGCCAAACAACGGTTTGCTAGGACAAGGTGGGTTAGAGGCTTGGTTCAACAATATGGGAGGCATGATAAGCAAGTGGTAGGTATCGCAACATAGGCATAGCAAAAGAGCGAGAAACTAAGCAAGCAAAGATAGAAGTGTTTTCGAGGGTATGGTCATCTTGCCTGAAATCCCGCAAGGAAGAAGAATGAGTCCATGAAGAAGACAAACGGGCGTAGATGAACGGGTCCTCACAAACGCGACATTACCGGAAACAACCCGAAGAAGCAACACCGGAAAGAAGCACACAACATAGTAAACAACCAACACATGAACATGGTATGATATGCGGGATGCGGTATGCGATGCATATGCATGATTTGACAAGGAATGATTGAACCTGGCCTCAACATGGAAATCCAAGTGTGCCACTTGAAAGACGAGATGAAATCGCTTGAAAACAATATAAAGAACGCCGGAATCAGAGTTACGGTTTGGAAATGGCAAGCAATTCAAATATGACCACGTTCTGCGATTTACATCAAGTAGCCATCTATATGCAACAAGATGAACATGCTACAGCACTCAAACATGGCATCAAAATACATGGCAGGGATCCACTCATGAATCTTAACAACAGACTAGCACTGAGCTACGGCCAATTCATCCATTAACAGGTTCAAACTAGCATGGCAAAAGTGCAATTGGTAAACAGGTTTCAGACTTTGTGAAAGTAACACAAGCCTGGAATTTCAGATCAGGTAGCACACTTGGGAGCATGAAAACTATAAGCTACAGGGCCTGAACATGGCAAAGTAAATCATGGCATGGAGCTACTCAAAGAGCTTAACAAAAGTACCTTAGTGACCTTGAGCCAAAAGGGATCAGAAAATACATTTGCAAGCATGTGAACATGGCAAAAACATAATCAGATTACATACTTAGTGAAAAACTAGAGCATGCAAATCAGATATCAAGTAGGCATGTTTACGAGCTCGATGCACTCACTACAGAGCAAGGCATGACAATCTAAGCATACACACATCAAGAATACACATTATACAAGCTAGACATGGAAAGAACAATAACATAGCATGAACGGATCAACTACAACATCCTCGACAAAATCGCTAACTCACTACAGATTCACGAAGTAGCAAAAGTAGAGCTCGATTGACTCAAGCTAGGGTGCTCTATACTTGCAAACAAAGACATGGATGGATAGAGCACTACAAGATTAACAAAACATCCTTACTGATCATCCTCAAAAGAGGCACGGATCACTAGGAAACGACATGAACATATGGCATAATGATAAGAACAGCTCAAGGACTTAGTGGAATTGCTAAGTCCCTGAAATCAGCATTTACGAATGCTGCACTTTGCAAGCTTGTGCTAGTCACCACACACATCACAAAAATACATGGATGACACCTCTGGAAAGATGACAAAGCATATAACAAAACATATGTAGAGCTCAGGGGCATATCATGCACACATTAATCATGGAAAAAATGACAAATAGCTATTTGGTGCAGCAGATCTGACCATTAACTCATATAGCACTCTTCCAACAGCATTTAGGGCATCAAGATGAACTCAGATGAAGATGATGCAGTGAGATGAAGTGATCTACTCTTAGAGACGAACATTTTGATATGCTATATGCCCAAAAAAGAGCTACGGATGCAAAGTTACGGCATGATGAACATGGGCATATGAATCTGGTAATTTCGGGGACTTTGTAGAAATACAGTGAGCGTCGAATAGTTAAAACGCGCACGCGCGGGATATAGCAGGCGCTCACCCAAATGGGCTCGGCCTAGGACGGGGAAGCAGGCCGAGGTAGTGGGCCAGATCGGGCTTGGCAGCCCACGGATGCGGGAGGAGGCCCAGGGTGCAAGGCGTCATCCTCCTCCTCGATCCCGCCTGGATCGAGGGAGGCAGAAGCGGCGGCGGCGTCGTTCGCCGGCGGGGCAGCGGCAAGGAGGGGCGGAGGAGGCCGGGAATGAGCAGATCCGGGCGTGGGTTCCCCGGATCCGGCGACGGGCGAGGTTAGGGAGGACCACGACGAGCTCGGCGGCGGCCCTGCAAAACAATGGCGGCGGCGGCGCGGGTTTAGAGGAGAGGGAGAGCAGGGGAGGAAAAGGAGGGGAAGAGGAGGCGCGGGGCACTGCCTGGCCGAGGGCGCGGCGACAGCGGAACTCCGTTGGCCGGAGCGGTGACAAGAGGCGGCGAGGTGTGGTTGCCGGCGGCGAGGTACGAGGCGGCGGTGGAGAACTCCGGTGGAGGTCCGGCGAGACGGCGCGACGCGGATCCCCTAGGGCCTGGCGCAGCCCGGGGCGGGCCGGAGATGGGCTCCACGGGCCCGACGGCGAAGTGGGGCGCGGGAGGACACATGTCGGCTCCGGATTGGACGAAGGCGGCGGCGGACATGTCCGGGCGGTGGGAAAAATGTCCGGCGGCGCGGAGGGAGTTGGATCTAGGATTTGTACCGCGGAATTTTCGGGGGAGGCCACATATTTATAGGTAGAGGGAGCTAGGAGTGTCCAAATGAGGTGCGGTTTTCGGCCACGCGATCGTGATCGAACGACCGAGATGATGGAGAGGGTTTAGGTGGGTTTTGGGCCAGAATGGAAGGGTGTTGGGCTGCAACACACACGAGGCCTTTTCGGTCCCTCGGTTAACCGTTGGAGTATCAAACGAAGTCCAAATGGCACGAAACTTGACATGCGGTCTACCGGTAGTAAACCAAGGCCACATGACAAGTATTGGCCCAATCCGGAAATGTTTAACACCCGCACACGAAGTAGAAAGGGACACCCGGTGACATAGGAGCGCCGGATTGCAAAACGGACAACGGGGAAAATGCTCGGATGCATAAGACGAACATGTATGCAAATGAAATGCACATGATGACATGATATGCAATGCATGACACGCAAGCAATGACAAGGCAACAACAACGAATAACTAGACGACACCTAGCACATCAGTCATGGGGCGTTACACGGCACCTCCGTGATTTGCACACGTTCAGCTCAGTGACGTCCCATGAACTCTAGATCCAGCTGAGGTCGCGGGAGAGTTTTGTCAGCACGACGGCGTGGTAACGGTTATGATGAAGCTACCGGCGCAGGGCTTCGCCTAAGCACTGTAACGATATGACTGAGGTGGAAATCTATGGAGGGGGCATCGCACACGGCTAAACAATCAACTTGTGTGTCTATGGGGTGCTCCGTGGCCACGTATATAAAGGAGGGGAGCGAAGAGGTGGCCGGCCGTAAGGGGGCGTGCCAGGTGTGGGGATTCCTACTAGGACTCCCCAGTCCAAGTAGGATTCCCCTCCTCTTTACTATTCAGAGTAGGAGAGAAGGAAAGAGAGGGAGAGGGAGAAGGAAAGGGGGGCTGCGCCCCCACTCCTTATCCAATTCGGTTTGGGCAGGGGGAGGCGCGTGCCACCTCTTGGCCCTTCTCCCCTCTCTCCACTAAAGCCCAATAAGGCCCATTACTTCTCCCGGTGAATTCCCGTGACTCCCCAGTAATCCAAAAAATACACGAGTCACTCGGAACCTTTCCGATGTCCGAATATAGCCTTCCAATATATCGATCTTTACATATCAACCATTTTGAGACTCCTTGTCATGTCCGTGATCTCATCCGGGACCCCGAACAAACTTCGGTACATAAAATCACTTAACTCATAATACCAATTCTCATCGAACGTTAAGCGTGCGGACCCTACGGGTTCGAGAACTATGTAGACATGACCAAGACTCATCTCCAGTCAATCACCAATAGCGGAACCTAGATGCTCATATTGGTTCCTACATATTTTACAAAGATTTTTATCCGTCAAACCGCTTAACAACATACGTTGTTCCCTTGGTGATCAGTATGTTACTTGCTCGAGATTCGATCGTCGGTATCTCAATACTTAGTTCAATATCGTTACTGAAAAGTCTCTTTACTTGTTACGTAATGCACCATCCCGCAAATAACTCATTAGTCACATTCCTTGCAAGGCTTATAGTGATGTGCATTACCTAGAGGGCCCAGAGATACCTCTCCGATACACGAAGTGACAAATCCTAATCTCGATCTATGCCAACTCAACAAACACCATCATAGACACCCATAGAGCATCTTTATAGTCACTCAGTTACGTTGTGACGTTTGATAGCACACTAAGTGTTCCTCCGGTATTTGGGAGTTGCATAATCTCATAGTCATAGGAACATGTATAAGTTATCAAGAAAGTAATAGCAATAAACAAACGATCATAGTGCTAAGCTAACAGATGGGTCTAGTCAATCACATCATTCTCTAATGATGTGATCCTGTTCAGTAAATGGCAACTCATGTATATGGTTAGGAAACTTAACCATCTTTTGTTGACACCAGATTTTGGCATGGTCACGAATCCGGGTTCGTATGCAAAAGTTAGAGGCAACACTTCGCGGGCCGGCCCTGAGTGAGAAAGTATTCGGCCTTTGCCGGCTGAATGAAACCTTGCCGGGGTAAAACCTTGCCGATGTGAGGGCTTGCCGGCGTGAAAGCTTGCCGGCGGAGAAGCTTGTCGGTGTGAAACCTTGCCGGGGAGGAAAGCTTGTCGAGGGGAAAAGCTTGCCGGGCGAAGACCTTGCCGGGGCTGAAAAGCTTGTCGGGAAAGAGCTTGCTGGGTGGAAACTGTTAAGGCCAATCCGAGCAGAAGCTGAAGATGGACTCAAATGATTATCTAGATGGACTCGGATGAAGAAGTGTTCAACATGAAAGTTATTCGTAACGTCGAAATGGTCAACTTTGCTTTTGGATTCATCATCATCCGACGTAGTATACGACCTGCAGAGACGCTACAAGAGTCGGATGGTCCAGTCCGCTACATGACCGAGTCCAACTCGAAATTAAAGATGACCCTGTGGAGTATTCAAGATGGCCTTATCTGGAAAAGTGATCAACATACGGATTGTTGGCCTCATTGAAGCGTACAAAATTGATATTTGAACCGTCTCCATCGGAAGTCATATGCAGATTCCACGACCCGCGCAAGGAGCAAGACAGAAGATTGGATCAGATTCGGGCTGAATCCAAGTGGGACCAGAACTAGGACTCTAGGTCGTGAATTGATGTAATTTTCTTGTAAGGAAAGCCTAGATGAATCCTTTGCTTGTACGGGAAGTCCAGCCGCCTCTTATATATGTTGGGGGTGACGGCCGATTGAACAACACACAATCGAACAAATCAATATACTACTTTTTCATCTACGTTTTATCTCTCCACCGTTTTTCTCTCTCGTTCTTCGCTGTTCTTCGTGTTTGAGAGTTGCGAATTCCGAGGCTCTAGGGGCGAGCGAATTGACCTAGGGCAGCCCATAGCCGCCGCACTCCCTGACGGGGTCCCTCCCGGGGGTGTGGGGTTTTCGGGTCTGCAAAAGCGCCCGTTGACTGTCTTGCGTATCGCGCTGTCGGTCGGGTCTCCTTCGACGTGAGCTGCGGTGCATCACCCCGACGTCGAGGGTACACGTGACGTGTTCGTGTGTCAACACACTTTTTGGCGACTCCGCTGGGGATCGAAGATCAATCGTCATCATCCACCATGTCTAATATTCCCAAGCCATCTGTGGTAGACGCCGATAACATCATTAAGCCCAGTCTTGATGAGATATCGGCCGATCATCGCCAAGTTTATGAGGAGTACAAGAAGGCGCGCGAGGAGAGGGACTTGGAGGAGTTCCTTGCAAAGTTCAAGAAGGATCGCCAAGGCAACATCACTCCGATTGAAGAAATCAAGTTCTCTCCTCTTCAAGCCGAGCAGGTTAAACCCTCTGTAAGTACTGCCTTTTCTCCTGAGCAGTGGGCTGAGATTGAAAGTCGTATTGCTGATGGTAACAATCTAGTCTACCAAACTTTCATAGAAAATACTAATGCTCAGAAGAATACATCTCAATCGTCTAGTGGTAATGATGGTGTAGCTGCTAGTGTGCAAAACCCTAATCTAGCTTTACCTATTGCATCGGCGCCTCCCGTGCCGATGGCTTATTATCCTACCCAAACAAATCAGATTGTGACTGCACCCATCAACCCTATTATGAGCATGCCAGGTTCGGTGGCAACGCCGAACAAAACCCTACCTACAGCTACAACCACTCGACCACTACCAAAGTATGGGTCGACATACATGCCACAATTCCTACCTGCAGCTAGTAACCCTACTCCTCTTATGCCACTGCCACAAGCTTCATTGTCTACTATGGATGATGGTCTAGCTAATCTTAGAGAAGAGATGGCTAATATGCTTCGAGAGAATTTTGGAGTTGAGTTACCTCGGAATTGGATTTACCAAAAGCCGTACCCCGAGTACTTTGATGCCATCCAGTGCCCTCCAGGATATAAAATTACAGATTTTGTTAAGATTAATGGAGAAGGAACAAAAACCACATGGGAGCATGTTAGTCAATATTTAGAACAATTAGGTGAGGCAGGCTCATTGAATGAATTGAAAGTGCGTTTATTTCCTTTATCATTAACTGGTACCGCATTTTCATGGTTTTCTTATTTACCCCATGGTTCCATTCGGGTTTGGTCACAGCTAGAGCAGAAGTTTCATGATCACTTTTATAGCGGCGACAATGAACTCAAGTTGTCACATCTAACATCGGTTAAACAGAAGCATGATGAATTGGTCTCCGATTACGTCAAGAGATTAAGAGAAACAAAAAACCGGTGTTTTTGTTTGGTGATAACCGAGAGGGACTTGGCGGACCTAGTGCTGTGTGGTTTGAGAACTCCCATTAGAGAAAAGCTAGAAGGCTATGAGTTCTTAAATATCAACCAAGTCTTACAAAGGGCTTTGGCTCAGGAAAGCCGAAGCAAAGACCTCAAAGAAGTGCATAGATACAAAGCCGATCGTCCAAAGATGAATATGGTGGAATATGATAGTGATCACTCGGACGATGAGGGTGATGTTTTTTCTACTGAATTTGTTTGGCCATCTAAGGCCAAACCCTTTACTTGCAATGATCTGAAACCGATTCATAAGAATCGTGATGACGAGATGAAGTTTACTTTTAACATTGCTAAGTGTGATAGAATATTTGACGCTTTGCTGCAGGCTAAGATTATTAGAATATCTCATACATTACCATCGTTTGAAGAGCTGAAACGGTGCGCTTATTGCAAGTACCATAATTCTTTTTCTCATGCTACTAATGATTGCAATGTTTTTCGACGGCAGATACAATCGGCCATTAATGACGGACGATTGAACTTTTCTGAGATGCAAGTTGATAAACAGCCTTTTCCAATGAATACCATGGATTTGGAGGGAAAGAAGCTACTCATTCGGCCGGAGGTTGCCGAATCTGCTAATAAAGCTAATGTCATTGTTGGTGAGCCCAGGAAAGACAAGGAGGGCGACAAGGTCTTGGGGAGACAGGTTGTGCTTGACAAGCAACCCTGTGGCAAGGAGACAATCAAAATCACCATCAAGAATCCTACACTCGGGGGGAAACCGCAAGTGCAAGAAAATACTCGAGTTAAATTTTTCAAACCCAAGAGTCCAGAAGTTGGCAAGTGGAAGAGGAATGAGGCAAAAATGCAGCACAAGAAAATCAAGCCAACTTTTGATATGTTGTTGTCCAAGTATGCCAATCATGCGGCCGGTTCTAGCTCTAACCGGTCATCATATTGGAAGCGCTCAAGGTCACCTCCTCGGGAAGAATTTCAGCATCATGCAAGGCCATATGGGTCATGGGCGCGAGGACCATGGATGCCGCCACCCCCCTATGTGCCATACTACGTGGGGGACTTCAATGGAGGATGGAGGCAGCCCCCAATGGCCCCTTATTATTTTCATCTGGCTTGGGAAAAACCAAGGAGGCCCGTTTGTGAGAGACTTTCTTATCCCACACAAGGCCGTTTGAACAATGGTGTCAATTGGACAGTGCAAGATAATCAAAAAAGGGTCGGCAAGCAAGAGTGGCATGTTAAATCGCTAAGTGCTGCAATGGTCGAGTCAAGCAAAGGCAAGGAAAAAATCGATACCGACTCACTCATCTTGGGCTCTGAAACATTTGCCATACAACAGCCGATTATGCATAACGATCCAACTGAGCCGATACATGATATCACGCTAAAGTACTCGGCTAATGACCTTGAAGGAAACACCAGCCAAGTAAAGATGAGAGATCCTAAATACACTCAGCCAAAGTGGTGTCCTCCAGGGCTGACAAAAACACAAAAGAGGAAACTACAGAGGTTAAGGAGTCAAGAGATGACAAAACAAGAAGCCGAGAAGCAAAGGGATAAGTTGTTCAATGACACTCGGCCCATGGTGCCTACAAAACAAGTGTGGAGGCCTAAGCAAATACAAGATGCAGTTGCTTCTACACCTATCACAGCAGCACCGGCGCCACCAATGGAGGACGATGCGACAGCTATTACATCGTCTGCGACACTTCTTACTTCTCCTTCTCTTGGACAAATTTCAGAATCGGTGGATGCACTTGAAGAAGAGGATGATATGTTGGACTATGAGTCTACGCCGGTTCATGAAGGTATGGATATCAATATGGTATATTACTTACCTGCTGAGTTTCGTGCTATCAATGAGGAAGGGGAGGTGGCTCAGCTGGATTTTGGCCCCAAAAATGCAATATTCGAGAAGCCAAAAGACCCAGTAACGCATCTGAAACCGTTGTATCTCAGAGGTCATATCAATGGATCACCGCTCACTCGGATGCTTGTTGATGGTGGTGTTGTGGTGAATCTTATGCCGTATTCGGTCTTCAAAAAATTGTGGCTGCATGATGAAGAGTTGATAAAGACCAACATGGTGCTCAATGGATTTGAAGGCAAAGAGAAAACTGAACCAAAGGTGTGATGTATGTGGAGCTCACGGTGGGAAGTAAAACTTTGGCTACCACATTCTTTGTCACTGAGGTGCAAGGTAACTACAATGTCGTACTAGGCCGTGATTGGGTTCATGCAAACCAGTGCGTGCCATCCACTATGCACCAGTTTTTGATCCAGTGGTTTGATGATGAAGTGGAAGTCATTCATGCGGATAACTCGGCCTGTGTTGCTATGGCCGAGGCATCGGTGGATTGGCAACACCCAAATGCTAGTTGCTTGACGGGACGCGACTTGTCGGAATTCGATTTTCTCAGCGCAACCAAGAATGGTTTCGTGCCCGTCTCTTTAAAGCCGACTGAATGCAATCGGCTCCAAGGTATGATATGTTTAAATGGATCCTAACTCAGAGTGGTTACAAAAGTGACTTGTAGAATATCGGTCCAATGAGAACGATATGTATGAGTCCATAGAAGAGTTAGATGATATGGATAAATTAGGACAAGGTTTTACATTGGCCGATCCATTAGAAGAGATAGATATAGGAGATGGTTCAACTCCTAGGCCGACACTTGTAAATGCAAATTTAAGAGCCAATCATAAAGCTAAGTTGATCGAGTTGTTGAAAGAATATGTCTGTTGCTTTGCGTGGGAATATGATGAGATGCCAGGTTTAAGCCGAGAGCTAGTGGAGCATCAGTTACCTATAAAGGCTGGTTTTAGACCATATAAACAATCGGCCAGAAAGTTTAATCCAAAAACATATGGCCGGATCAAGGAAGAGATTGGTCGTTTTCTTAAAGCTAATTTTATTAGACCTTGCGTGTATGCCGAGTGGATTTCTAACATTGTCCCAGTAGAAAAGAAAGGATCCGGCAAGTTGAGGGTGTGCATTGACTTTAGAGATCTGAATAGGGCTACACCCAAAGATGAGTATCCCATGCCAATAGCCGATAAGCTTATTAATGATGCTTCTGGTCATAAAGTTATTACTTTCTAGATGGTAATGCCGGATACAATCAGATTTTTATGGCCGAAGATGACATGTCCAAGACAGCTTTTCGTTGCCCTGGTTTTCTTGGTTTATTCGAGTGGACAGTGATGACATTCGGATTAAAAAATGCTGGCGCCACATATCAAAGGGCTATGAATTTGATTTTTCATGATTTACTCGGTGTCATACTAGAAGTCTATATTGATGATATTGTTGTCAAATCGGACGCTTTTGAATCTCACTTGGCCGATTTGCGTTTAGCTTTTGAAAGAATGAAAAACTATGGACTAAAGATGAATCCTTTGAAGTGTGCATTCGGTGTGTCAGCTGGTAAGTTTTTAGGCTTCATTATCCATGAAGATGGCATAGAGATTGATCCCAAAAGGATAGAGGCCATACAGAAAGTGGAAGCTCCAACATGCAAGAGAGATATGCAAAAGTTCCTTGGCAAGGTCAATTACTTGAGGAGGTTCATAGCTAATTTTTCAGGGAAGGTTGATGCGTTTACTCCTATCCTTTGGTTAAAGAATGATGTTGATTTCACTTGGGGGGCAAAACAGCAAGAAGCATTTGATATGATCAAGAATTATTTGCGCACTCCTCCGGTGATGAAAGCACCCAAGCATAGGGAACCCTTCAGGCTTTACATTGCAGTAGAGGAAGGAGTTATTGGTGCTGTTTGACTCAAGAAACCGAAAGAAAAGAGCATGCTATTACATATTTGAGCAGGCGCTTATTGGACGCTGAGACAAGGTATACATTTATTGAAAAATTATGTCTATGCTTATATTATGCTTGCACAAAATTGAGACATTATTTAGTGCCGAGTGCTTGCGTAGTAGCTTGTCAGACCGATGTCATTAAATACATGTTGCATAGGCCAATTCTTATTGGTAGAATTGGCAAGTGGGCTTATGCTTTGATTGATTATGATTTGGCGTATGAATCTCTAAAATCCATGAAAGGCCAAATTGTTGCTAATTTCATTGTTGAACATCGGATTAATGACAAGCATGATATTGATATGAACCTTGTTTCAGTAGTACCATGGAGATTATACTTTGATGGTTCAGTTTGTAGCAATGGCCAAGGTGTTGGTATTGTTTATATATCTCCTCATGGTGCTGTTTTTGAAGCCTCGTGCCGCCTAGAATATTTTTGCACAAACAATCAAGCCAAATATGAAGCATTGTTATTCATCCTAGAGATGTTACTTGCTATAGCTGTTACACATATTGAGGCTTATGGTGATTCGTTACTAGTGGGGCAGCAAATATCCAAAGTCTTTCAGTGTTTGGACGAATCACTTAATGTTTATCTTAATAAATGTCTAGATATAATTTCTACTTTGGATTGTTTTAGCATTGCTTATATATCTAGACATGAAAATTGGAAAGCAAATGAGTTGGCACAACAGGCATCCGGCTACCATGTTGATCATGGCGTGTTTCATATTTCTGAAAAGCCGATGTCTAGTCTTGCCGACGTAGGGGAGGCCGAACCGGAGCTCACCGTTTCGGCCACTAATGAAATATTCAATGCAGGAGAAAGTCAAGACTGGAGGAAACCCATTGTTGATTATTTGTGTGATACTAGTAGAAGGGTGGACAGGGCTGTTCGGCGGATGGCTTTCAAGTATACAATGAGAGATGATGATCTCTATCGCCGAACGGTTGATGATGTTCTTCTAAAGTGCTTGGATGAGGATCAATCGAGAGTTGCTATGGGGGAGGTCCATGAAGGTATTTGTGGCACTCATCGATCGGCTCCCAAGATGAAATGGTTGCTATGACGTGCTGGACTTATTGGCCAACTATGATTAATGATTGCTTCAGATATTACAAAGGGTGTGAAGCTTGTCAAAAATTTGGTGATATTCAGTTGGCTCCTGCTGCTATGTGACATCCCATTATCAAGACGTGGCCTTTCAGAGGATGGGGTTTAGACTTTATTGGACAAATTCATCCCTCTTCCTCAATGGGGCATCGGTTCGTATTGGTGGCAACCGATTATTTCACTAAATGGTCTGAAGCAGTACCTCTCAAGAACATGACACATGCGGAGGTGATTAAATTCATAACCGTGCACATTATTCATAGATTCGGCATTCCTCAAACATTGACTACAGATCAAGGCTCCTCTTTCATGTCACACCAAGTTAGAAAATTTGCCGAATCTTATAACATAAAATTGCTCAATTCCTCTCCATATTTTTCCCAAGCCAATGGACAAGCTGAGTCTAGCAATAAAATTTTAATTAAGCTCATTAAGAAGAAGATTGAGGATAATCCAAGGAGATGGCATGAGTTTTTGTCTGAATGTAGCGACCCGACCCGAATGGATCAAGTCTCTGTGCTTAAGTGTCATCCCTAGATCGGTATGCTGACACACATAGTACTCGAGGATTTATAACAGAGGTAAATCACATGTATAAGTAACGTAAATACTATTACCTCAATCCAAATAGCGGAAGTAACAAGGTTGTGGATTCCCATCAACACCAACGGCAAAGCTGAGTGTAGAAATCGTAACCCTAACATATCACTTACTCATCGTAAGATAATCCTGCAACATGAGACGTTGCAGCCACAGAGGGTCAGTACATTGAATGTACTGGCAAATTCACACCATAGAGAATGATGAATAAAGGCTATCACTACATGCATATTTGGCTGGTGGAAAAGCTCTATGGTTATAAGGTTTTTGCGAAAAGCCAATTTTCCCTACTACAAAGGAATAAATTTTATTTAACTATCATGGTGGTTGTTAAATCATTGAGAATGGTTGACAGCATTCTCAATCCCAATTAAGCATCATCATTAAAACCCAACAAAATTAATTTAGAGTAACATGTTGAGATCAACAGGATAAGCCAAGAACTAGATACTCAAGATGTCCATAACCGGGGACACGGCTAATCATGATTAGTTTATACACTCTGCAGAGGTTTGCGCACTTTTCCCCACAAGACTCGATCTCCTCCGTTGGATTTCTCGCACTACATGGTGTTTGAGAAACGGATGACCGAGACATAGTTTTTCAGAAGCGTTTGCACCTTACGATGGGTAGACCGTACCACCTACAACCCCTACATCTACTAGTCTACCACTATAAGAGTTCACACGACTTAATCAACTACGCTAGAGCCCATAATAGCTTGTGGCTGCACACAGAAGTTTCTAGTATGAATAGTCTCATGATCCCTTTGAGCCTGGGTGGCGAACCATAGGATGATCACACGGTAACCCCGGGATCTCCTAGGACAACACTGGTATATCCCCAGGTGTCTGGGCAAGTCCACTGGTATATCCCCAGGGTGCCCCAACCAATCCACCCAGATGTGTATTAAAGTAGCCACATTAAGTTAAACCTTAGTTAACAATAATCTCTCACATCTGTCATGAAATACTCTCAAACCCAATCCACGTCTACGAGCATAGCATGGCAATATAAGCATAACATAATAGTAACTCCCAAGGGTTTGATAATAAACATGTGATAGGTTACTACCTCATGAACTACTTCCCTACCCACAAGTTAATGACATCCTAACCATGCAATGTTTGAGGATTGGAACTAATGCATAAAAATTGGGTGATAAAGAGTATGATCAAAGTGTGAACTTGCCTGCAATGTAGATGAAGATGATTCGCACTCAAAACTCTTGATAGATCTACTCGTCACACTCCGGTCAATCTATCGTAAGCAAGCAATAGTAACCACACATAAGCAATCACTCAAAGATCAGAAAGATCGAAGAAGACAATTCGGGAAACATCAAAACCAAGCAAATAACTCTTGCAACATAAAACAATTTCTAACAGTACCAAAATTATGTGAATTTGGCCTTATTAGAATGTTTAGGTCAAGAGCTTCGATTTGCAAAAAGAATCAACTCATACAGAGCTACGAAACTCAAGTTATGATCAAACGAAGTTTGAATTCAAATCTGATCTAATTCAAATTTTAAAACTTTCAAAAACATGTTTGAGTTGGGTTAGTGGAAAGAGGGGATCATAACGAAGATGCGAGCGTTGGTTTCGTTGGATTTGGACTAATGAGCAAAAAGTTATAGTCGTTTGAAAACTAGGGGCTGATTTGTAAAGAAAATATTCACGGATGGGTCCTTGGACTGAAATTAAAAGAAAAAGAAAAAACCTATCTAATGAACGTTCGCTACAGAGGCATAAGCGAAGAAAAATGTTCACTACAGGGGCCTAACTGGTGAATGCTCGCAAAATAATCTAACCAAAAACAAATCCGGTTTATAAAAAAACCAAAAAGAAACCGTAAGCTAAACTAAAAGAAAAACCCGATGAACCGGGCGGTTTATACCGGTTCGGTCAACTCCGGCGACGGGGCGGGCGTCTCCGGTGAGTAGCAGGTGGCGGCAGACGGCAAGGTGCGGCGGGGTGACGGGAGGGCGGCGCGGCGCGACAGGCGGCGGCACTAGCGAGCGGCGGCGCGACAAGGGTGGCTGTGGCGGCGGCGGGGCGCGAGATGTGGCGGCGGCGCGAGCAGAGAGGGGAGAAGGGCATCCGGGGCGGCTCTTATATAGGTGGCGGCGGAGGCGCGAGGCGTGGAGGAGGGGGCAGGCACAGGTGGCGGCGGGAGTCCGTGCGGCGCACGGAAGTCCAGGCGGCGGCGGTTGCGGCAACGCTCGGGACTGTGTCCCGAGCTCGATGAAGGCGGCGGTGCAGCTTGGGCCGGCTGGGCTGGGCGCGGCCCAGTTCAGTCGGCACGGAAAGTTTTTTTTACATTATTTTCCAGACAATGAAAAAGAACAAAATAAAAAAAAATATATAGGCATATAATATATCAAAATTTTTAGAATTTTTTTTCTACGACATGAACATTTATAACTTCAAATAAAATCCACACAAATTCAGATAATTCAAAGAGTGCTACTGGCCTATTAAAATCCAAAAAAAAATCATTTTTAAAAAATAACAAAATGATTTCAAATTTATTTCTCTCCAATTTTCTGTTGTAGGGAATCATGTTACCCTAATTTCCATATATTTTATTTTTAGAGAAAAATAATTTGAATAAAACTCAAATAACTCCAAATTGAAAATAAATTCAAAAGAACTTTGAATTTAATTCTTTGAAACTCCCAACTCATATTTCATATAATTTGAAGAAGTCATTTTATCTTCTCTCATGAAAATCATTGAGCTGCATGAAGTTTATGAATTGAAATATTTCCAAATGAAATACAATTATTTTCAAATATCCTTTCATTTAATTTAAATGGAAGAAGTCATATCATCTTCGCTCAAGGGTTTTGTATTTGAAAAGAATTTGAATTCATGGAGATCAGAAAGCAAATATGAAAGTTTGGGAAAGTCCTTTTATTCCCTCTCATTTAACTTTTAAAAAGTTCCGAATTCACTCACTTTCAGTCAATCAATCAAACAATCAATCAAATCTATCTATTTATTATAACATTCCAAAATTTAGAATTTTGGGATGTTACAAACCTACCACCCTTAAAATGAATCTCGTCCTCGAGATTCGGAGAGGCTAGCAAGAAAAAGGTTAGGGTTTGGGGGTCTCCTCAAAATCCATCGATCATCACAGGGGTCTGGGGTGCTACCACCCTTAGAAGCATGGTTACTGTTCCATCAAAACTCATATACCCCATCCTTATTCCTGACAGTGTCGGTCTTCTCAGATGCTCGAGAAAATTCCTCCTCTAAGCTCTTCCGGTAACGGCATAACCTTTTTTCCTAATTCTTTTGTCCTTTCCTCTTGGTAAGGTTATTCCGAGACTGGGTATTCTTACCTGACGGGTCTGGCGCCAATACTAACTAACTATCGATATCTCATGGTGGTTAATAATTTAGGGTTTCTCCTGCAGGAAATGGGTCTGGGTTGAATCTCACCGTATAACCTACGGTTGCCAACAACTGTCGTGTACAAGGGAAAAATACTTATACCATTCTAAGGCTTAAACAAGGTTTAATATCGCCGTCTCTCTACTATAGGTAAGTCACTCAGGTTTACCATCCCATATAGCAGGGCGAATAATAAGAGTAAGTCGGTATGGTGATCAATCCATCCCGCACCCAAATCATTACCCTGTATACGGTTTAGTGAATCTCGCATTCTAACACTCGGTCATCCTCCCAAGCATTGCAGAATTTCTCTTGTCGATGAACCAAGTTCGGTTGAATCCATTAATTCTGCAAGCCAAACAAACATCTATCGTTCCTTCACAACTCTCAGGTTTTGCGTAACTCCTATAAGATCGTCGTAACTTCTTCTAGGGTTTTTCCTTCAGCAAGAATGTGCTTGCTTCTTGGCAGGTCTTGGGGCCTGTGGGTTATGGCCCATCTAATCACTTGTAGTCCTTGCACTTATCATCGGGAAACTGATCATTATTCCAACTTCCAACTTCCTAGTATTCTTAAATCCATCCAATTGTACTGTCTTCCTTATATTGGCACCAAACTAGGACATGATTACTCAGACTCATCATGGGGTTTCCATTGATCCTTATTTCCGACATCATACCTCCTTTATATCCAATAGTAATTTATCTCTTCATCCTCGTGGGATATCCCACATACCGAGATAAAAATTTATACTTATGGAGTCCATATTCCACATCATTATCCTTTCCAGGGTCAAGCGTCCTTACAGGGGAATATTGGCCATCTCTGCATGGCACTTCTTCAACTAGGAAACGTGAAACACATCTTGAACTCCTGACAGTCCTTCGGGTGACTCCAACTTGTTGGCCACTTCTCCCATACGCTCCGAAACTCGGTATGGACCTAAAAATCTCGGGGCTAACTGTCCCTTAACTCCAAATCGTTTAACTCCTCGCAGAGGGGACACACGAAGACATGCTCTATCTCCAATTTCATAGACTACCTCCTTGAGTTTTTGAGTCTACATAACTCTTCTGTCTGGACTGAGCTACCTTCAGTCTATCTTGAATCAACTTAACATTCTCTTCTGACTCCTTGATCAACTTTGGTCCAAACAACTGACAGTCTCCACTTCATCCCACATACTCTTGGGGCTTCACACATATCGAGACAAAACTCGTATTCATTTCGTCCGAAATCCACTCAGTGGAGTATCCTTATCTTTTCCATGGGTCAACGGTTCTTACAGGGTACTACCACCCTTAAAATGCACAAATCTTCCATATACCATATTTCTCATATCCTCAGAATGGCCAAAATTCTTCTTCATAGAGTAACAACTCATAAAATCCATAACAGTACCAACGATGCTACTTTATTCATTCTCAAATGATTACAATCTCTCGCTTCCCCATTCATGTCTCAACTCAACACCTCAATATAAAAGAAAAATGTTCTCACTTCTACTACTCCATTTCTTTTTTTGCAAACTCAACTATCTAGCACAAGTTTCCTTCTCCTTGGGGCATCCTCTGGCAAAGTGCCCTGCTCCATTACAACTAAAACATATTACTTCTGACAAGTATCAAGATTTCCTTTTTGGGCAATTGTTGAGGTAGTGCCCTGACTCCTTGCACCTGTAACAGGTGATATGACTCAGGTCCTTCCTGGAGTCCAATCTGCTTCTCTTCCTGGACCTTTCCATGCCAATCATGGCTTCTATTTCCTGTGGGTCATACTCTACTTCCTCTGTCAGGAATTCTACTAGATCCCCATTCAAACAATTTTGGGAGATGTGTCCTTCTTCTCCACATGAATAGCAAGACTTAGTGCAGGATTTACTCGGGTCTTCTTTAGGTGTGTCCTCCACCTCTTCCTTCATCACAGTTTCTTCTAAAATTCCCATAAGGGCTCCTTTCTTTACTTCTTTCTTCTGCTGGATGGTTCATTGTACCATGGGGTAAATGTGACACTGAGCAGGATAGTGGGTAGTCCCTTCACACAAGAAACAAGTAATCTGCCAAATTGGGCATTCTTTAACTGGGTGACTTCCTTCACAATAAGGAAATTCATCCTTGTGTTCTTTATGGGTGTGCCCTATTTCTCCACAAATCTTGCATGCACAAGGTTTCTTCATATCCTTTCCATAAGGTTTCAACTTCTGGGACACAAACTGAGACTTTGGCAAAGTCAACTTAAATTCTTTCCAAGGGGTTACTCCTTGCCATCCATTGATGGTTTGGTACATCCTCCACCAAGTAGCAGCACCTCTTTCAAAGCACTGACGAGCATGCTGGGTCATATCCTTTCCGACTATAGGGTTATTCTCCATGTGATCCTCCGACTGACTCATCGGTCCAGAAAATACAAGCTCATCTCCACTCATCCTCTATTGGGTCCATGTGGGTTTGGGGTAAGATAAGAGAGATAGAGAGGGTTACACAATACAAACAAAAGTTTTGAAAAGACAGATTTTATTGTGGCTGTCGGAAAACATCAAACAAATGACAACTCACAAACGTCGCATCTAACGTAGGTATATAACAGGGGTTTGGTCTTCTAAAGGTT
Organism: Triticum urartu; assembly: GCF_056163025.1. Lineage (NCBI taxonomy): Eukaryota > Viridiplantae > Streptophyta > Magnoliopsida > Poales > Poaceae > Triticum > Triticum urartu. The sequence continues at coordinate 225,869,577 of NC_141877.1, read as the reverse complement.
AATAAATCTTCAACGTCTCCAACTCTTCAAGCCTTGTTCATGCCTCCAATGGTTTCTTCCGATCATGCTTGTCTTTCTCAAGTTCTTTTGCCAGATCAACTCTGTTGACGCGAAGTCTCTCGTGACGTCCTTTAATATTCTGGAGTTGCGTTCCAAACTTCTGGTTTCAACATCCTTCACATGAACCATGGTCATACTGTCCTTCAGTTCCTGACAAATCTCCGGTATCTCGAGGTTGTAGCTCCTCCAGCTTGGCTACTTTCAGCTTTTAGCTCCTGAGTTCTTCACGAAATGCTTCCTTGTCTAATACGTCTTCATGGAGCTCCACCTTAAACTTCTTGATGTACTACTCCAGATCCTGGTGATACACCGGCTAAGGTTAAAACTTCACCTCTTGCTGATAGATGCTCCATCAGCCTTCTACCATCCAATCCTTCCATGCATATGCATGCTTAACTCAGCACGGTGACAATAGCATAAGCGGGCCATAACATCATGGATAGCTGGCTTTCTGCTCTTGTCATTTCCATGAGCTATCATTCCGTAGTTGATATCTCCTGCCTTAGGGTTTTCTTGACAAAACTTCGAGTTCTCATGCTCCTTGTTTCAGTCTTTCTCCGATACACCTTGATCTCGGGTATTGACAACTTCCATAGTCTTCCATGTTCCATAAGGGTAGCCTTCCTAGGTCATACAAATCTAGGAATTCTTCAGAGCCTTCAAATTCTACTTGTCTTCGGTCTTCAATCGTTGTAGTTTCCATTATTCAAATGAACGGAAAATACTCTTCATTCTGAAGTGGTCTTAGTTGTCCGATATCTTGTACTTCTTGGAGTGGTCTCATCAGTCGAATCTTCGTGGGGTCAAAAGGGGAAAGGGGTATGGTCTCACTAAAAGGGAATATTTGAATAAGCTCAGAAGAGAAGAGAGGTAAAAGATCTTTTTGAAAGGGAAAGTTGTAGAAAAAAAATCTTTGCTATGGGCTTGCCAGTTTCTAGGGTCACGTCCAACAGTCAACATGTGCTCTGATACCATCTTGTAGCGACCCGACCCGAATGGATCAAGTCTCTGTGCTTAAGTGTCATCCCTGGATCGGTATGCTGACACACACAGTACTCGAGGATTTATAACAGAGGTAAATCACATGTATAAGTAACATAAATACTATTACCTCAATCCAAATAGCGGAAGTAACAAGGTTGTGGATTCCCATCAACACCAACGGCAAAGTTGAGTGTAGAAATCGTAACCCTAACGTATCACTTACTCATCGTAAGATAATCCTGCAACATGAGACGTTGCAGCCACAGAGGGTCAGTACATTGAATGTACTGGCAAATTCACACCATAGAGAATGATGAATAAAGGCTATCACTACATGCATATTTGGCTGGTGGAAAAGCTCTATGGTTATAAGGTTTTTGCGAAAAGCCAAATTTTCCCTACTACAAAGGAATAAATTTTATTTAACTATCATGGTGGTTGTTAAATCATTGAGAATGGTTGACAGCATTCTCAATCCCAATTAAGCATCATCATTAAAACCCAACAAAATTAATTTAGAGTAACATGTTGAGATCAACAGGATAATCCAAGAACTAGATACTCAAGATGTCCATAACCGGGGACACGGCTAATCATGATTAGTTTATACACTCTGCAGAGGTTTGCGCACTTTTCCCCACAAGACTCGATCTCCTCCGTTGGATTTCTCGCACTACATGGTGTTTGAGAAACGGATGACCGAGACATAGTTTTTCAGAAGCGTTTGCACCTTACGATGGGTAGACCGTACCACCTACAACCCCTACATCTGCTAGTCTACCACTGTAAGAGTTCACACGACTTAATCAACTATGCTAGAGCCCATAATAGCTTGTGGCTGCACACAGAAGTTTCTAGTATGAATAGTCTCATGATCCCTTTGAGCCTGGGTGGCGAACCATAGGATGATCACACGGTAACCCCGGGATCTCCTAGGACAATACTGGTATATCCCCAGGTGTCCGGGCAAGTCCACTGGTATATTCCCAGGGTGCCCCAACCAATCCACCCAGATGTGTATTAAAGTAGCCACCTTAAGTTAAACCTTAGTCAACAATAATCTCTCACATCTGTCATGAAATACTCTCAAACCCAATCCATGTTTATGAGCATAGCATGGCAATATAAGCATAACGTAATAGTAACTCCCAAGGGTTTGATAATAAACATGTGATAGGTTCCTACCTCATCAACTACTTCCCAACCCACAAGTTAATGACATCCTAACCATGCAATGTTTGAGGATTGGAACTAATGCATAAAAATTGGGTGATAAAGAGTATGATCAAAGTGTGAACTTGCCTGCAATGTAGATGAAGATGATTCACACTCAAAACTCTTGATAGATCTACTCGTCACACTCCGGTCAATCTATCGTAAGCAAGCAATAGTAACCACACATAAGCAATCACTCAAAGATCAGAAAGATCGAAGAAGACAATTCGGGAAACATCAAAACCAAGCAAATAACTCTTGCAACATAAAACAATTTCTAACAATACCAAAATTATGTGAATTTGGCCTTATTAGAATGTTTAGGTCAAGAGCTTCGATTTGCAAAAAGAATCAACTCATACAGAGCTACGAAACTCAAGTTATGATCAAACGAAGTTTGAATTCAAATCTGATCTAATTCAAATTTTAAAACTTTCAAAAACATGTTTGAGTTGGGTTAGTGGGAAGAGGGGATCATAACGAAGACGTGAGCCTTGGTTTCGTTGGATTTGGACTAACGAGCAAAAAGTTATAGTCGTTCGAAAACGAGGGGCTGATTTGTAAAGAAAATATTCACGGATGGGTCCTTGGACTGAAATTAAAAGGAAAAGAAAAAACATATCTAATGAACGTTCGCTACAGAGGCATATGCGAAGAAAACCGTTCACTACAGGGGCCTAACTGGTGAACGCTCGCAAAATAATCTAACCAAAAACAAAGCCGGTTTATAAAAAAACCAAAAAGAAACCGTAAACTAAACTAAAAGAAAAACCCAATGAACCGAGCGGTTTATACCGGTTCGGTCAACTCCGGCGACGGGGCGGGCGTCTCTGGCGAGTAGCAGGCGGCGGCAGACGGCGAGGTGCGGCGCGGTGATGGGAGGGCGGCGCGACGCGGCAGGCGGCGGCACTAGCGAGCAGCGGCGCGGCAAGGGCGGCTATGGCGGCGGCGGGGCACGAAATGCGGCGGCGGCGGCGGCGCGAGCAGAGAGGGGAGAAGGGGATCCGGGGCGGCGCTTATATAGGTGGTGGTGGAGGCGCGAGGCGTGGAGGAGGGGCAGGCACAGGTGGCGGCGGGAGTCCGTGCGGCGCACGGACGTCGAGGCGGCGACAGTTGTGGCAACGCTCGGGACTGTGTCCCGAGCTCGATGAAGGCGGCGGTGCGGCTTGGGCCGGGTGGGCTGGGCGCGGCCCAGTTCGGTCGGCACGGAAAGTTTTTTTTTACATTATTTTCCAGACAATGAAAACTAAAAAATTAAAAAAAAATATAGGCATATAATATATCAAATTTTTTAGAAAAATATTTTCTATGACATGAACATTTTTATAACTTCAAATAAAATCCAACAAATTCAGATAGTTCAAAGAGTGCTACTGGCCTATTAAAATCCAAAAAAATCATTTTTAAAAAATATCAAAATGATTTCAAATTTATTTCTCTCCAATTTTCTGTTGTAGGGAATCATGTTACCCTAATTTCCATATATTTTATTTTTGGAGAAAAATAATTTGAATAAAACTCAAATAACTCCAAATTGAAAATAAATTCAAAAGAACTTTGAATTTAATTCTTTGAAACTCCCAACTCATATTTCATATAATTTGAAGAAGTCATTTTATCTTCTCTCATGAAAATCATTGAGCTGCATGAAGTTTATGAATTGAAATATTTCCAAATGAAATACAATTATTTTCAAATACCCTTTCATTTAATTTAGATTGAAGAAGTCATATCATCTTCGCTCAAGGGTTTTATATTTGAAAAGAATTTGAATTCATGGAGATCAGAAAGCAAATATGAAAGTTTGGGAAAGTCCTTTTATTCCCTCTCATTTAACTTTCAAAAAGTTTCGAATTCACTCACTTTCAGTCAATCAATCAAACAATCAATCAAATCTATCTATTTATTATAACATTCCAAAATTTAGAATTTCGGGATGTTACACTAAAGCTTTGTGGGCACATAGGATCTCAAGGCATGGTGCTACAAAGGTGACTCCATATGAGCTAGTATATGGTCAAGAGGCTGTTTTACCGGTGGAAGTGAATTTGAATGCTTTGAGAATAGCCAAACAAAATGATTTATCGGCAGTAGACTTTTATAACTTGATGATGGACAATATTGATGAGGTTGCCGATGAACGTTTGGTTGCTTTGAAGGCCATAGAGAGGGACAAGTTGAGGGTAGCAAGGGCTTACAATAAGAAGGTTAAGTTTAAGAATTTTAAAGTTGGCGATCTCGTCTGGAAAGTAATTCTCCCGATTGGTTCAAGGGACAGAAAATTTGGGAAGTGGTATCCAAGTTGGGAAGGTCCTTTTAGAATTGCAAGAATAGTTCCTGGAAACTCTTATTTGGTGGAACCCGTACAAGGGGCACTGTTACCTCAAGCTCTCAATGGCAAGTACTTGAAGAAATACCACCCAAGTGTGTGGCAAGAAGCCTAAGTGGGCAATGGCCGATATATGACTATCACCCTTAGCACAGACATGGCCGATACCTGATTATCGTCCTGAGGAAAATAAATGGCCGATGGAGTGTTGACGTCGTCCTTAGAACAAACACAATATAAGTTATTTTTCGGCACACAAGCTTTGCCGAAAAACAAGGGGGCATGTGTTGACACCAGATTTTGGCATGGTCACGAATCCGGGTTCGTATGCAAAAGTTAGAGGCAACACTTCGCGGGCCGGCCCTGAGTGAGAAAGTATTCGGCCTTTGCCGGCTGAGTGAAACCTTGCTGGGGTAAAACCTTGCCGATGTGAGGGCTTGCCGGCGTGAAAGCTTGCTGGCGGAGAAGCGTGCCGGCATGGAAAGCTTGTCGGTGGAGAAGCTTGTCGGTGTGAAACCTTGCTGGGGAGGAAAGCTTGCCGAGGGGGAAAGCTTGCCGGGCGAAGACCTTGCCGGGGCTGAAAAGCTTGCCGGGAAAGAGCTTGCTGGGTGGAAACTGTTAAGGCCAATCCGACCAGAAGCTGAAGATGGGCTCAAATGATTATCTAGATGGACTCGGATGAAGAAGTGTTCAACATGAAAGTTATTCGTAACGTCGAAATGGTCAACTTTGATTTTGGAGTCATCATCATCCGACATAGTATACGACCTGCAGAGACGCTACAAGAGTCGGATGGTCCAATCCGCTACATGACCGAGTCCGACTCGAAATTAAAGATGACCCCGTGGAGTATTCAAGATGGCCTTATTTGGAAAAGTGATCAACATATGGATTGTTGGCCTCATCGAAGCGTACAAAATTTATATTTGAACCGTCTCCATCGAAAGTCATATGCAGATTCCACGGCCCGCGCAAGGAGCAAGACAGAAGATTGTATCAGATTCGGGCTGAATCCAAGTGGGACCAGAACTAGGACTCTAGGTCGTGAATTGATGTAATTTTCTTGTAAGGAAAGCCTAGATGAATCCTTTTGCTTGTACGGGAATTTCAGCCGCCTCTTATATATGTTGGGGGTGACGGCCTATTGAACAACACACAATCGAACAAATCAATATACTACTTTTTCATCCACGTTTTATCTCTCCACCGTTTTTCTCTCTCGTTCTTCGCTGTTCTTCGTGTTTGAGAGGTGCGAATTCCGAGGCTCTAGGGGTGAGCAAATCGACCTAGGGCAGCCCATAGCCGCTGCACTCCCGACGGGGTCCCTCCCGGGGGTGTGGGGTTTTTGGGTCTGCAAAAGCGCCCGTCGACTGTCTTGCGTATCGCGCTGTTGGTCGGGTCTCCTTCGACGTGAGCTGCGGTGCATCACCCCCGGTGTTGAGGGTACACGTGACATGTTCGTGTGTCTATGTATACTAGTGACACTCTGTTTGTCTATGTATTCACACATGTACTAAGTTTCCGGTTAATAAAATTCTAGCATGAATAATAAACATTTATCATGATATAAGGAAATATAAATAACAACTTTATTATAGAACCTATGGCTGAGGCATAGGGAATGACTTTTCATTCTCTTTCTATTTTTTGCCGTGGTCGGGTTTTGAGTCTATACTCAACTTCACACCTTGCAACACAGGCAAGAACTCCTTCTTTGACAGTTCCATTCTATCTCTATAGATCTCGATGCTCAATATGTAAGTAGCTTCACCGAGGTCTTTCTTTGAAAAACTCCTTTCAAACACTCCTTTATGCTTTCCAAAAAATTCTACATCATTTTGGATCAACAATATGTCATTCACACATACCTATCAGAAAGGCTATAGTGATCCCACTCACTTTCTTCTAAATACAGGCTTCACCGCAAGTCTGTATAAAACCATATGCTTTGATCACTTTATCAAAGCATATATTCCAACTCCGAGATGCTTGGCCCAGTCCATAGATGGATTGCTGGAGCTTGCACACTTTGTTAGCACCTTTAGGATTGACAAAACCTTCTTGTTGCATCATATACAACTCTTCCTTAAGAAATCCATTAAGGAATGCAGTTTTGATATCCATTTGCCAGATTTCATAAAATGTGGCAATTGCTTAACATGATTCGGACAGACTTAAGCATCGCTACAAGTGAGAAAATACCAATTTAAGCTTATCAGACTTAAGCATAGTCTACATCTTGAACTTGTCGAAAACCTTTTGCGACAATTTGAGCTTTGTATATAGTAATATTACTATTAGTGTCTGTCTTCCTCTTCAAGATCCATCTATTCTCAATGGCTTTCCGATCATTGGGCAAGTCAACCAAAGTCCACACTTTGTTTTCATACATGGATCCCATCTCAGATTTCATGGCCTCAATCCATTTTGCGGAAGCTGGGCTCATCATCGCTTCCTCATAGTTTGCAGGTTCGTCATGGTCTAGTAACATGATTTGCAGAAAGGATTAATGTACCACTCTGATGTGGACCATACTCTAGTTGACCTACGAGGTTCGGTAGTAATTTGATCTGAAGTTTCATGATCATGATCATTAGCTTCCTCACTAATTGGTGCAGGAATCACTGGAACTGATTTCTGAGATGAACTACTTTCCAATTCGGGAGAAGGTACAATTACCTCATCAAGTTATACTTTCCTCCCACTCACTTCTTTCGAGAGAAACTCCTTCTCTAGAAAGGATCCATTCTTAGCAACAAAATATCTTGCCTTCGGATATGTGATAGAAGGTGTACCCAACAGTTTCTTTTGTGTATCCTATGAAGATGCACTTCTCCGATTTGGATTCGAGCTTATCAGTTTGAAACTTTTTCACATAAGCATCGCAACCCCAAACTTTAAGAAACAACAGCATTGGTTTCTTGCCAAACGATAGTTCATACGGTGTCGTCTCAACGGATTTAGATGGTGCCCTATTTAACGTGAATGCAACTGTCTCTAATGCATAACCGCAAAACGATAGTGGTAAATCGGTAAGAGACATCATAGATTGCACCATATCTAATAAAGTACGGTCACGATGTTGCGAAACTATCCCGCATTATTTCAAATGAAGACCAAACTCGTAACTCAAATATTCTCGTCCATGATCAGATCGTAGAAACTTTATTTTCCTGTTATGATGATTTTCCACTTCACTCTGAAATTCTTTGAACTTTTCAAATGTTTCAGACTTATGTTTCATCAAGTAGATATACCCATATCTGCTCAAATCATCTGTGAAGGTCAGAATATAGCGATACCTGCCGCGAGCATCAACACTCATCGGATCGCATACATCAGTATCTATTATTTCCAATAAGTCCTTTGCTCGCTCCATTGTTCCGGAGAACGGAGTCTTAGTAATCTTGCCCATGAGGCATGGTTCGCAAGCATCAAGTGATTCCAAAAGCCCATCAGCATGGAGTTTGTTCATGCGCTTTACACCAATATGACCTAAACGGCAGTGCCACATATAAGTTGCACTGTCATTATTAACTTTGCATGTTTTGGCTTCAATATTATGAATATGTGTATCACTATGATCGACATTCAATAAACCATTTATGTTGTGTGTATGACCATAGAAGGTTTTATTCATGTAAATAAAACAACAATTATTCTTTGACCTAAATGAATAACCGTATTGCAATAAACATGATCCAATCATATTTATGCTCAACGCAAGCACCAAATAACATTTATTTTAGGTTCAACACTAATCCCAAAGGTAAAGGGAGTGTGCGATGGTGATCTTATCAACCTTGGAATCACTTCCAACACACATCGTCACCTTGCCCTTAACTAGTCTTTTTTCATTTTGCAACTCCTGTTTCGAGTTACTAATCTTAGCAACTAAACCGGTATCAAATACCCTGGGGTTACTATGAACACTAGTAAAGTACACATCAATAACATGTATATCATATATACTTTTGTTCACTTTGCCATCCTTCTTATCCGCCAAGTATTTGGGGTAGTTCCGCTTCCTAGTGACCATTTCCTTTGCACAGTAGAGGCACTCAGTTTCAGGTTTGGGTCTAGCTTTGAGCTTCTTCATGGGAGTGGCAACTTGCTTGCCATTCTTCTTGAAGTTCCCTTTCTTTCCCTTGCCCTTTTACTTGAAACTAGTGGTCCTATCAACCATCAACACTTGATGCTTTTTCTTGATTTCTACCTTTGCCAATTTCAGCATCACGAAGAGCTTGGGAATCATTTCCGTTATCCCTTGCATATTATAGTTCATCACGAAGTTCTAGTAACTTGGTGATAGTGACTAGAGAACTCTATCAATCACTAGCTTATCTAGAAGATTAACTCCCACTTGATTCAAGTGATTGTAGTACTCAGACATTCTGAGAAAATGCTCACTAGCTGAGCTATTCTCCTCCATCTTGTAGGCAAAGTACTTGTCAGAGGTCTCATACCTCTTAACACGGGCATGAGTCTGAAATACCAATTTCAGCTCTTGGAACATCTTCCAATGCTTCGTCTGTTATTGTTTGGAAAGTAATTGTTGTTATTACATGACCCGAAAAAAACATTTTGTGCCACATCAGTAGATGCAAGGACATCACAACATGCATGCTGACTGGATAAACATTTGAACCTAGCTATTATGAAGGAAATTTTGTATTGACAACAGTTTTAGATAGCAGGAGACGCCTAGCCTGCTCTGCCTCTGCTAGCTTATTTCTGGCTTCTTCCATCTCTTCTTTGGCTTGGGTGAAGAGTGCATCTGATTGCTCCTTTCGCTTCTTCAGGAACTCAGCTACATTCTCAAGGGTTGTTGCACACTTTCTTTCAGCCTTTACTAATGCCACGAGGACACGAACAGCTGACGACTCCACCTGGCTTGTGTGTAATCCAGCATCATCTGGGATTTTGCACCTTGTGTCTAACCCAGCATCATTAGGGAACTGGCACCTTGTGTGTAATCCAGCCTCATTTTGGAAACATGATCTCGAGCTTGACCATACTTCCCTCCTCGCAGGAACTGCATCCTGACATGAAGTTACTTCTTTTTCAGATCAATACTCAGAGCAACCTAGATCCATTTAGTAGAAGCCAGATAAACAGAAATTGGAGAAGTGAATTCAAAATGAAAAAAAATAAAAACAGACTACAAGGTGAGAACACCCACTTCCTACATCAAGCTAAAAACGAAAGCATTAGGACGATTAAGACTCTTCTTATTACACATCGAAGAACACCACGCTTAAGAGAAACAGAAACTACAACATATACACATCGAAGAACACGAGGCTACACGAAAGTAATTGAAAGGGTGTTACCTACTAAAGCTCATTTTACAGGTTTGGTGCAGCTCCTCTTTAACTTGCCATGCTCCTTGAAGATGTCCTGAATATCCCGTGTTCGGTCTTCATTGCTCCTCTACATGTTCGCACTCGTGGTTTTAAAATCTCAACATGGCAAGAAAAATATAATACTAGTAATACTCGCGCACCTTGTGGGCAACATCAAAACACTCGTCTGCCATGTTAGAGCATCTCCAACAGAATCGCAACGCGCGGCGCTTTAAAAATCTCAACATGCTATCTCTAATCTCTTCTCTACTGTTATATTTATTTAATATTTAATATTTAATATTTATCTCTACTTCCTTTACTGTCTACTTTTTTCTCTATACTTTTTTTCTTGCAATATAGGCCGTCCGATTTATATCTGACAGATAGGAAGGAAACAGATGGGAATTTTGCAAAAAGATACCCATACCCCTCTCCAGATTTGCAAATAAGGCCTTCCCTCGTTCATCATTTTCTCCCACAATATAAACTACTCATACAAATGCATCTTGATGCATGCAACGCATGGGCATCTTGCTAGTTCTAAAAACCTTTCCATCATTTTCCACACTACTGGTTGCAGATGAAAAACCTACCCAAGCACAGCGCGATACAGGAGCGACGCACAATTACAAGCTGATATTCTGTTGGACAATGGAGGCTATAATCAATTACTTTTACGGGAACAATAGCACCCAGGAAATTTGAAGGGTAGGTATGAACAAAATTGGAACTACACATGTACTGCTAAGTGATTCAATACACACATTACCAATCGAGGAGGAGAACGATGGTCGCGGCGGCCTCTGTGAGTCATGGTCGGCAACGGGAGTCAGTTCATTGTCCATGACGGTGGTACTTCTGCGCTTGGCGTCGGCTTCTGGGAAGCAGATCCAAGATCGTGGAAGACGATGCTGGGAAGAGGCTCCGTGTATGACGATGACGGAGGACCGGCTCCAGTGCGGCGTACGAGGTCGTCGATGAGGCAGATGCACTGTGGTGGACGAGTGCGCCGATGTAAAGGGGAGGAGCACGAAGGCTGCGGTGCCGTGGAGAAGTCTATTTTGCGGTGGGGATAGAAAATGGGGAGTATTCAGGTGTACTACTCTGGGTGCCGGGGTTTGGTTGGCTGGGTAGGGTGAACCTGAAGTTATGAAAACAGCCCCCTACCAAGCGTCATCCGTAGGCCTGTTCCGAAGGCTATGATGGTAACTTCCCACTGCTCAAATCAGGGTCGCGGGAGACATTCCCGCCAACCTCAAAATTTTGTGACACTGGACTCCTCGTGTGGCGTGTTGAGTGATTCAGCTAAGCAACTAGCGAGTAGTAGTAGTAAACTCTACATATTAGGTTTAACCGAAGTCAAACTTCCTAAGGTTTGACCAAGTTTATAGAAAAATATAAACATTTACCATAACAAATATGTATGATGTGAAAGTATATTCAATAATGAATCTAATGGTATTTATTTGTTATTGTATATGTTAATATTTTTTATAAGCTTTCTGAGAGTTTACAAAACTTGACTTTGACCAATGCTAATACACGGACTTAAATAAAAGCGGAGGGAGTACACATTTGTTTTCTTAGTTTGTAGTGAACTAATCATTTGTTGAAATTGTGAAATAAATATATTAGGCTATTTACTTCGAATGTAATGGTCTATACAATTCAATAGTTACAATCATTGTCGAATCCCAAGATGTATACAAGGTCTATAGTAATTCACAACATGCTCAAACTCACATAATCCCAGTCAAATGAGAATCTAAATGCATTTCATAGTTATTACTTTGTAGGACGCAACAAAAACAACCATAACTCTACATCAGCCATTATAGAAGCAACATTTTGACATATCCCAATGTGTGAATGAAACGTGCAGAGAGAGCTTTTGAAGATGGAGCAGATAGGGCGGGAAAGATTGTATGTATGTGGACGAAAGAGTAGGAGACAAACCTAATGAGATAGAGAGAGAGATAGAGAGAGAAAGAGAGAGGAAGAAGTTAGGTCTATGAGAAAGATGGATACATGTAATATACATGAGATGCGTGTGCATCTGGATTCTGTATACATGGAAGGAGAAGTGACAACATGTTTGATGAGAGAGATGGAAAAACATGGACGAGAGGGGAAGGATCTCGTGGGTTGAGGGATTGACAATTTTGTGCAGGGGAGAGAGGGATTGGTAATTTTGTGCAAGAGAGAGAGAGAGGGTGGGGGAGGAGTCAGTCAGCCGTCGTCACATCACCCTGCTTCCAAATGACCCCGCATTCTCTAGCACGGTGTGGTCGCCGTCTTCGATCTGCTCGATGCCCTCTTTGAAGATTGAGGTGTTGTGCATGTTGGGGGTGCAAAGAAGCACAAGCGAGAGTGGTCGCCGTATAACCTTGGATGGGGATGAATTGTGTGCTCAGGGGAGTGTGTGTGTGTGTGTTGTGCTGCGTGTGTCTCTGTGTGTGTGTCAGATATTGAGAGAAAACAAACCTAAGGAGAGAAATGGGTATTCACGAAGAGATTGTGCGGGCCTTGAGGTGGGCAGGGGCCGGGTGAGGGTGTCAAAATGTGCGCGTTGATGCATGTGTTGCATGGGACCGTGCGAGGGACGAACGAATCGAGAGAGATGGTTGTTTTCTTACGGATGCTCCTCTCTTTGTCATTCTCTCTCTCCCTCTCTCTCTCTCACACACACACAAACACACACACACACAAGTAAACTCGAAGACCGTTCTCTCATGTATACACAACGTATCGTCATCTGTCTATGTCTCACTCATGCATGATCATTTGCACATTCACACCTCTCTATGTCTGTATCACACGCACACCGTCTCCACATTGCCCTTCTGCCACAACACACATATGAACACATACACACGTTCTCTCTCAGTCACACACACAAAATCAGTATTAAAAAAAACTAGGGTGCACCTAAAACGTCCAAATCCAAATAAACACGAACTGGAGCTAAATTCAAATATATGGAAATATTGCAGCGTCAAGAACTTTCACAGGAAAAAAAAGTTGAGTAATATTCGAGGATTGTTTTCACACACACAAAAAGGTTCGGTGGATGTCCTTCGAGCGCGACACGGTGACGCACCGTTCGATCAACCGCGCGGCCGCCGTTCACGCGCTTGCACAGGATTCCGTATCGTGGCTGTGGTACTAACTAATAAAAGCGCTGCGTAAGTCTAATGTTTACGTGTACTAGTATGGTTTTCTTTAAAGTTTGACCAACCTTATATATAAAACTAAAGTAAGCTCCCACACGCGCACTCATCAATATGCCGCCGCCACCGTTGCGCATGTCGGCGCCCGCCTGCTCCGACCAACAATTTCTCGCCCATCCCCGCCGTATCGCCGCCATCCCTGTGCCATGAAGCCGAAGGCTTGCCCGCTCACGTCGTCTGCAGTCCCTCCTTGCAGTGACGCCGCACTGCCAAGCACGCAAGCAGCTGGTGGAGCCGCGTCTATGCACGCAGCGTACGAAGAGGGGGACGAGCCCGTGCTCCAGCACGCCGGCGAGGAGGAACTAGCGTGTCATTGTCGTCTCCGCCCGCGCGGAGGAGGCGTGCATGGTGGCTGTCGTGGCGGAAGCCGTTCGCGCGCGCGTCGAGCTCACAAACCGGGTGCGGACGCAGAATCTACCTTCGAGACCTTGAATGCCACGTGGATCCTGCAATCTGAAGGAGCAATTTGGGTCACTCGACTCATGTGAGCCGTTTGATGCAACATGGATGGCTAGAAGGGCTTCTTCCACCTCTTTTGCCGTCTTCTTCCTTCACTCCGTCGAACTTCTTTCACAAATCGACTGACCCAAATTATACTACTAGTATGAACATATTAAGTACAGTAGGAACAAGAACATACGAGCAGTAGTACCAACTGCAAGAAGAATAGTAGTAATACATAGTACTAGTACTACTGTACGTACTAAAGAGTTCAAATAACGAGAAAGAACATAAACATAGTTCTGCTGGGGCCTCAGCACAACACACCCTTGAAAATAAACTAAGCAACTAGTCCGCTTGACACTGCAATATAACCAACATGAGCGACAACACTGCCACCTACTCGGATTCCGAGTCCACGTCCTCAACTTCTTCCTCGTCGCTCTTCCTCTTCCTCTTCGACGATGGTTCTTTGCTTGAACCAGACACTGGGCTCTGCTTCTTCATCAAACCCTTGTAGGTATTTAAACAAAGGTAGGCATCCATTGCTGCATACAGGATGTGATCTTCATCTAATGTCTTCGACTCCCATACATGATGAAACTCGTGATGAGGTTTCTTCAGTTTAGAGTACGAAGGATCAATCATGGCTGCTGCCAGGGTCATCATTGAAGGTTGAGAGGAGGACACCAGGCTTGCCTTCTGGAGATCGAAGGGCTGGCCTACAACGAGACCTATCCGACGCAGGACATCCCTGTCGTTCTTATAGCCTATAGTAACGAATTTCACTCTTTTGTCCTTGAGGAAGTTCTTAAAATCCTGGCACTCAATGTCGGCATGGCATATGTGGTAGACCAAGCAAACGTTATGTACGCAAACCTGGATCACGACGGGCTTCTTCCTCTCTTCGTCCTTTAGATCCTTCTCTCGTCCCAGGACTGTGGTGTACTCAACATCTAGCCCAGTGACCCACTCATCCATTGAACTATTGAACATGCATAGGAAGCGAGCAAGCCATGCTTTCACCGTCTCGGATCCACGTGTGTAGATGACGATGATCTGATCGTGGGTGATGGCTCTAACCTGGTACTCAGCGGCGACCATGGAAATTTGGGAGGCCATGGATTTTGGAGGAGGGTTAGGAGAACTTGAACTATTGTACCCCGCAAAAAAAACTGGGAGCGAACTAATGTGAAAGGACGGGACGACTAGGAGCGAACTGTTGTAAGGTAGAAGACGGGGACAAGTAGGGCGTGCGAACGGCGTGGGGTTGCTGGCTTGGCCGGTGGATAAACGGCTGCAAGCCCCCAAAGAGTTCTCGAGAACTATGCGGGACCCACTAGATGTCATGTCTACTAGACCCATATCGTAGGCTTGACGGTATAGCTTCTGCCTATTCGCACGCCATGCCGGTGCGTGGATGTAACTTCACTTAATTCCGTCAAATGTCGCGCCTCCGACGACCTTCGCCTCCCTCGCGCAGTCGCGCCCTTTGAGACTTCGGCCGGCTATAAATTAGCAAATTTTTTTGCCTTTTTTTAGACAAGCAATTTTTTTGCCAACTCCGCATGCATGATACTCCGTCTGGTCCTTTTTACTCCCGTCAACTGTTTGCAAAGTGTTTGACCAAATTTATACTTTTTTGAACACCACCTTATATTAATTAACCAGCCACACCAGTACACTCATTCGATACAATATTCACCACACAGGGCGGTACGTTATTTACAAGAATAACATCTAATCTATTGTCAAAGCTATACTTAGCGATTAAGTGTGCCACCTTATTGGTCGAACGGCTAATCTTTGACAATTGAAGATTGTTGATCAACGTCGAGATGCTCAACGCTTTCATCTTCAGGTCACGCATAGCAGAGCTGTCATAGTCCCCCGATGCAAGAGATGCTACCACAAAAGCGCAATCAGTCTCTAAAATTATAGGATTATGAAGAGAAATACCTATGTAGAGACCGACAATGCAAGCCCTAAGCTCCGCTTCCTCCATGCTTTGACACGCATTAATGAAATCCCATGACCAAATTTATACTAAAAATATCAGTATCTACAATACTGATTATAATGAGTATAAGAACTACATTTTATAATGAGTGTAAAAATATTGATTTGACATTGTAAATGTTGACGCATTTTTCCATAAGTCTGGTGAAAGTAGAGGTACATTGACTTCAGACAAAACTTAAATGCACAATGCAGACTAGTTCCTGCATCCAGGTGCGTGCCATGTCCTATCTTGTCATCACAACAAGGTTAGCTATTAGAGTACCACTACCTCCCTTTTAGTTTAAAGGGCTCGATTCAAAATTTTCACCTACTCTTAGCAAGATAGTAGGGGCGGTGGAATAGTTTTTGAAGTCTGCAAAAAGTACTCAACTAGTGCTGTCGTTCTTCACAAAAAATGTATTTACCAATGCATGCATGAACACTAGTTACTCTAACCCCCCTCTCTTCTTTAATTCTTTGCCACATCAGCATGTTTGCTATTCCTGTGTGCATGATACCAGCTAAGATACCACAATTATGGCTAGCCTTAATCATCGCATGCAATAATTTAGTGCACCTTGAAATATGAACATGTGTGGGGCGTGTATATTTTTAATGACTTGAGACTATACCTAGCCCGGCATGCAAGATGACTTATTATGCACCGTTCCCCATATCTGCAGGAAGCCCGTGTGAAAAAATCTGCATGCATGACTCTCCTTCCCCCACGCTCGTCCAATCCATTGTGACCAGCAATATTTCCACCCCCTCACTCCCCCGTAATTTACTCCAACAAATATGCCCACGTAGCTATTACTTAACTGCAGGTGCATTGGGTCACTGACATATGGGCCCAACAGGGGTCTGGCCCACATGTCAGTGACGCAACTGGACCTGCAGTTAAGTCAGTGCAGCTTAGTCCATATCTTACGTAGGTGTGCCATTGCTCGCTATAAATATTGCGCCTCCCACGACATCGCTATCTCCTCCCCCTCATGTTCACGTTCATCGCTATCTCCTCCCCTCCCTCTCACGTCTACCACCATGGCATCGCCCCTCCCAAGCCCTAGGAGCCCCTTGCTGCACCGCACGGACGGTCACGCGTCGCCGTTCCATTCCTCGCTGCCATTAGTCGAGGAGGACGCGTCGGTGTTCCGCTCCTCGCTGCTACGCGACGCGTCGCCGTTCCGTTCCTTGCCGCCACTAGTCGAGGAGGACGCGTCGGCGTTCCGCTCCTCGCTGCGACGTGGCCCGTCGCCGTTCCGTTCCTCACCGCCACTAGTCGAGGAGGACGCATCGGTGTTCCGCTCCTCGCCGCGACGCGTCGAGGTGGACGCGTCGGCATTCCCAATCTTGCCAGCACGCGCACCGGAGGACGCGTAAGCTCCCCGCTATGAGGAGAACGCCGCGCCGCCCGCCGACCTCCCAGCCTTGAGGAGCTTTGGAAAGAAATGGATGTCACCTTGTGGGAGGCTTTGCGTCCAGCAGAGGGCGCCAAAATAGAGGCGGAGAAGAAGGCCGAGGAAGAGAAGCGCACCGCGGAACAAGCTGCCTGGGAGGCCTATGTCGCGTCTGAGAGAGTCAGGCAATTGGCTCTTTGGCAGAAGGCTCGTGCGAGGGCCGTGAGGGTGGAGGAGGACGCCTGTGCCGACGCCCTGAGTGCAGTCGGGCCCAAGCGCCTCATCTACGCTTGGCGGTACGTGGACCGGGTGCACGCTTCCAGCGAGGAGGAGTACCTGTTGGCGCTGGATCACCACACCGGTGAGATCGCGCTCGCCCACCGGCAAGCCGCCAATCAGCACCTCGCGAGTTGCGAGGCTGAGGAAGAGGCATTGTGTCGGCGCGCTGTGAAACGGCTGCGCACCAGGGCACTCGTGGCGCGCCGCAAGCGCTCCTGCGAGCGCCGTGGCTTTTAGGAGGAGTATAATTTTTTTTCGTAAGGCGATCTCATTAATTTTGGGACGCAAATGATAAATCCTGAACGTTCAGGAATTTTTAGCGTCCTTAATTAAGTATGTAAAAGGGAAAGTTTGGAAACCTTGTGTATTCATACGCATTTTGCAAGTACCTGCATATAGCAAAAACTTTACTATATACTATCGCACTACACGTCTCTCTCGATATATGCTTGCAAACTGTGCTACTCCCTCCGTCCAGATCAATAAGCCATCTTTGGTTGTGCACCGTGACCAAGGAGGGAAGACTTATACACCTAGACGGAGGGAGTACTACTATTACTTATGTACTCCCTCCGTCCGGGTTTATTAGGCCTCTCAGCATCACAAGCATGTCCCCTTTTATAAGGCCGCACATTGGAAAGGTGCATGCATGCAACCATTTCATTGGTTGTATTGAAAGCTATTGTTGTTGGTGCCATGGCTGAAAAGTTAATACACTTCATGTGTGCTTTTTCATTGGCTGCATGCATGTGAGAGAGTGCATTGGGAGTGGAATGGAAGAATTAATGTGAGCAAATTACTATGTGTCTTGGTCTAAGAGAAGTTGTCTTTAGGCCTAATAAACCCGGACGGAGGGAGTACGTGCAAATGGAAGTTTTAACATTACGATGCAGTTTTTGTAAAAGTAGAAAAACAGCACTAGTCAAGCTTGTGAAACGATTCAATGCAAAACAAATGCAAAAATGCTTGTTTGATTGTTTACTTTTAGCTTCCTTCTCTGTGGTTATTTCTCTGTCGTACTTTGTACGGAGTATCTCACTAGATGGAAAGGCATGCAAATTCCCAAACCGCTTCCTACACCCTGTATCGAATTTTTTGCCTAACAAGTTGTGCCGTGCAATTGGAATTCCAACTTGAGTACTACTATTAGTAGGAGTACCAGGGGCCAGTTCTTTTAGGCTTCTAGATTAGTAATCCCATAACTACTACCTCCGTCCTCGTTTATTGGTCCCCATTGTAATATGTGTCAAATTTTGATCATAAATTTAACTAATGAAATGTTAGTGCATGTCACATGCACTACTCCATCTGTCTAGGTGAGTAAGTCATCTTAGGCTGTGCACCGTGACCAAGGAGGAGGAGAAAACAAGAAACGTTAATGTTTATTTGCTAATCAATAGTATTGCATGCAATGAACTAACCACTGCATGTCGTGTTTGATATCTCAAGTCATTAAAAGCATGCACACTCTTTATCTCTTATTGGTTGATATGTCAAGAAACAAGAAACGAGGTAGAAGTTAATGCATCGCACCTAAGTGTTTCGGGATTATTTGGTTTTCGTAAGATGACTTACACACCTAGACGGCGGGATTATAATGGTGAGGAATAAACCAGTTAAATCTTTGGTCAAAATTTAGCACAAATTAGAATGGCGAGGAATAAACCAGGACGGAGTAGTAGTTTAGAAGCCCAAATAAATGAGTGAGGCGCCTTATTGTTACTCTCCACTATGACTAGTCTTGTGGCAAAAGCTAGGGAAGCCGCCAAAAGAACTGGCCCTAGGAGTAGTAGCTACGGATCGAGTGTGCGAGATGAACCGGAGAAAGTAAATGCAGAGAGATGAAATGCAAAAAAGACGGAGGGATGTGATGGTTGCTTGTCCGTTTATTTTACCAGGCCACTTATTACTAGGAGTGGTTGGGTTTTGTGATATGACGGCTTTACTGCCGCGCCACGAGCGGGGTGAGAGGTGAGACTCCCGGGTAGTGCCGCCCTCTACACTTGTACTACATCGGTCATTGTTTATTAGCCCCCATTGAATTTGACTGAAGATTTAGCTGACAAAATGTTAGTGCATGTCAACAAAAACTATATCATTGGATTCGTATTTGAACATAGTTTTGAATAATATAATTTTAGGTGACATGCATCAGTATTTATCGTACTATATATAATGTTAGTTCAGTTTTTGGTCGTACTAATCTATAGTAGTAAGGTGCCCGTGCGTTGCACCGAAGAGTGAAATGCATTGATCGGGGAGTTGTTTATTTTGACAAAGGATGTGGGGGTCATCTCATGTGTAATGGGTATCGATAGGTTTCTTCGGATATTATTTCATCTCTAGAGCTCACAAACATCCGGGTGAAATAGATAAAAAGGTATGTTTTGCAAACAAAAGCGTTCAACTGTTCAACCTGCATCCAAAACTTGTGAAGAAATAACACTTATTGTGCTTTGCAAGAAATGATCTTTAAGAATTAGTTTTTGAGTATCGATTGTTATACATGTTGGCTACATATGACATGGCACTTTCTTATAGTCAATAGTTGGCTATACTATTAAGTAATATTAACCATGCCCTTATACACCTAGACGAGGGATTAAATCAGGATGACTTGCAAATGGGGCAGAGGAGATGTAAGAAATGGTTCATCATAAGTCTTTCACCAGTACTGTAGTAAAAATTCATACATGGAAGATTCTAGACTAAACCATAAACGAATACACTTTTATTCATGTGCGATACTCCAATAGAGCAAGATCCTCCATGGAAGTCTCCACATGCTTAGACAGCGGATTACATTGAGCGAAGACTAATGATCAACATTTAACTTGATAATGTGTATGTCCAGGTGAACCTCCTTGGAGTCCCCGTGCACTGCGTCAGTAGGTAAAGGATGCCATGGGTTTTCCAAGTCCACATTGGTGGGATAGTCCCAGCTCCCCAGAGTCCAAGTCCGTTCGGTGAGGCTGGTGTCGCCGCCCACACGACCCAGAGGGGTAGTAACACTGACCACGCACCCGTACATCGGCCTCGTGTCAGTGTCAGCGTCAGCGGCGTCGCCCCTGACGCACATTACAGAGATGGGGCGGCGGCTTGCCCGGGCCTCGCCGGTGCGCACGATCAAGAGAAAGACACTATCCTCCTCTCCGAGACTAGCAGGCGGCGGTGATCCTCCAGCGACTCCGGCATGGTGAACGGATAGCACGTCTCGTACTTGATGTTCTCTGCCAAGGGCCAGTAGTGACCGCTGCACGCATCCGTGAGGTGATGCACCATGTCCGCCGGCGAGCCACAAAACGACATCGGGCACTCATAGCAGTGGGCGAAGGGCTCCTTGGAGGCATTGACCAGGACGTCCATGAAATGGGAGTGGCTGTAGGGGACATTGCGCCAGTTGAATATATGAGCAAGTTAGTACGAGATTTAATCCAAATAAGCATAAAATAAATCATGAATTCCACCACAATTTCGAACAGGAAGGACAGAAACACATACGGTGCAATAGGAGCAGCACCGTTGGCGTTGAGGTTGTCGCCCATGTCCAAACACCACGTAGATACGGTATTTGAGCACGGTTCGTAGTCGTACCATGCTTGGGCATTGAAGTTTTTAACTATTTTAGATTAGAATATACTACTGCTCCGGTGCTAGTAGTAGAGCAGAGTCCTACTCTACCACTCTACTCAAGCAAGTTAGGGCATAGCACTGTAGGGAGTACTAGTACTATGATCACTCAAGCAAGTTGTCTGGCATTGACATGACCCTACGCTGCTGGTATGTGTCTCGTAAGTCAAGCGGCGTGATGTAGTCATCATCACCTGTCCACTTCCCGCAGCACATATTCGCTTCTCCATCTTTGTCCGCACATAATCTCGTCCAATCTTCCATCCCCGCTAAGGCGCCTCCCCCCTCGTCCGAAACCCAAGCACTAACAATGGCAGAACCGAGCAGCGTCCGCCGAAATATTGGCTGGAATTCGCTCCCCACAGAGGTAATCAAGCTATTGTTTCGCGTGTGGACAATCTCAGTACCATGCCGCTCGCCGCGTGCTCGTCGGGGCTGTACCGTTTACTCAAAGCCCTCAGGCCGGAGCTTTTTAAGCCAGCTCCTTGCTTGTTGATGCCGCCCAATCTTCAGAAACGGCGTGTCACGCAGCATAACGATCGTAGGGTGGCGAGCATCAACCCCCTTGACTGCGATCCGATCCCCGTCAGCCTCAACTACATTAACGGTATGTACTGGGTCGGCATGAGCACGTCTTGGATGGTGCTCGTCGACGGTCGCGACAACTAGATGCTCGTGGAGGTCTACACCCGGCGATTGATCCCCCTTCCTTCGATTAACACTACACTGCTTTGGCATCACGGCCCAGAATACTCGGAATCTTATAGTAGCCAACATGATACCAAGTTTGATTTGCTCAAGGTTGTAATCTGCCAAGTGCCCACAAGATCTGCGAATTATAAAGACTTCAGGCTAATTGCGTTCTTCAACCGCGGTCTCGCCTATCTGACAGGTCACTGCGGTAAGTGGATAAATCTGCACGTCCATCGCAGGATCATACATCCTCCAAGGTTCTCTGATACCATTGAACACAAGGGCTTCATTTATGCTGTCGACTCCTTCTATGGCTGGATGTATTGCTGGCCTACTCCAGTCATCGCTACAAATGGCTGTTACAGCAGTATGTTACTTTCCTATGATATCATGATGGCTTGCTTATATTACTTTCAACATTTGCTGAAAAAATATTCATGCTCATAACATGCTGTTCTTAAGATTAACTAATCAAGAGCCCTTTTTTATTCGACTCCCACTTGATATGATGTTGTAGGCCGCCTGGTGTCCCTACCCTTCCTAATCCCAAAACCTTTCAAAGAAAAGTGGCATGGCAGTTGCAGGTGGTTCCTGGCTCGATTAGACGACGGCGAAAGATTGATGATCGTTCGCACATACCGGACGTGTTGTTTCGCGGAATACAATCACAGTCACTGCAAGGTCTTTGAGCAGGATCCCAGCTTCTCTAGGACTTCAGGAGTTTTTGACTGGAGGCTGGTAAGTAGCCTTGGCACATGCTCTCTGTTTGTCGGACTGAATTATCCGATTAACCAGGAGATAACCGACGACAAGGATCATGATGGCAGCACGATTTCGTTCACCAGGCAAAACTGTGTGTACACAGCATACCATGCGTCTCCGCATGCACCATACCCTGATATGTGCCGCCATGCTCTGCAGCCCAAAGTAGGAGAGAGGGTCGCAAGTATCAGACTTCGACCTGCTGGCTGGAGTTTCCCCCGTCAGGCACCCATCTGGTTCAAGCCGTCAGCCAATCTCCACAGCTTAATAAATAGTAACGTCTAACTGAGCCAGTTAGTTAGATGCGTACACTTGCTGTAGTAGGATCTTTATTTAGTTTGATGCATACACTTGTTCTTTTTTGGTAGCCCTTTTGTAATGATGGTTGATGTTTGGTTTGGAAGAGAGAGCCGCGTCTTCACTCTTCTGGCCTGCTTACTGCTTCTGTTGCACCCCCAGCCCTGGTTGCTGCTGCTGTTTTCAATGTACAATCAGCAGTATATTTCGTCTGTTGGTTGAATAAATGTGTTGTTAGAACGACAAACACAATGTTTTGGAAGTCGTTGCATGGTTCGATCCTTTAGTGCCCCGTAACGTACATAGCGCATACTATTTTTCGTACGGAACACATTTTCCACTTGTTGATAACATGGAGCCCACTAATGAAGGCCCAATAGAGAAGCCCATAATTAACTGGAAGGGAGGCTCTCACATGAATCCGGCCAGGTACATGCTCATGGTCCCCTAAACATAAATAAGTAAATAAATAAATAAATAAATAAAGCTAAATGCTCATGCACCAGTTCTTTGGGAAAATAGGTAGCCCAGTATTTCTTTTTGAAGAATACCCAAGCTAGGCCTATTTGTTTTCTCTGAATTACTGGGCTGCAAATCTTTCAAGACGAGGAGCGATGCATTCCGGCCTGGCTTAAGAGTATGGTCAATGTCTGTTAAAAGTAATATCAAAAGGGGTTGAAAATTCCAAAAAAATTATAGCAAATGGGATATAAGTTTCTTTTTTTGTTTTTGTTCTTCACTGATATCTTATACGTATTTAATTGGATTTAACATGACATAGTACTAATTTATTTTTAAATTTGTTTTAGTATGGCTATTAATTTTTGGATTAAGAATATTTCGTTCCCCAGCAAAAATTTGCGAATTTTCAAAATTTCCCACATATTTAGTTAATGTTTTGACCCTGGTACTGACCACAAAATGGCCAGCAATTCTAAAAATGGAAAACGGGCTGCAATAAATTCCATATGAATTGGAAAATGATTAAAAATTATAAAAAATAATAGAAAATGGGCTGTACATGCCACAAATTTCGAGGCTGACTTGTTTACACAAGGCTTTGTCAGTGAACACACGATTCTAGCAGTAGTGACTATTGGATGTCCATCCAACGGCCGACGTGCTTCTTCAATCTCTGATCTTCCCGCTCCAGCCGCCTAAACTAGCACCGGTGGGACTGCCTGCTCCCTCCTCTTGTGGCCCGCTGTGATGCCGCGCAGGCTTCCCCAGCCCACCCTACTCCCTCCGCTGGCTTGGCCGCACGCAATCAATTGCCTCCTTATTACACGAAAAAATGATTCCTCCCACTGACATCTGGGGCGCACCGGTTGGGAGGCTGACCTGTCGGCCTACTAAGTTAACGCGTACGCAGGGCTTGTCAACTTAGTCAACAAACCATTCTAGCAGGAGTAACCGTTGGATTTGAATCAAACGGTCCTGCTGCTTCTTCAATCGCTGCTCTTCTTGCACCAGCCGCCCAAACCAGCGCCAAGGAGACCGCCTGCTCCTGCCTCAAGTGGCCGGCTGTGCTGCCGTTGAGGACGCATCGCCCCCTACTACTCCCACCGCTAGCCAGGCCCTACGGCGACGACAGCCTCACACCGCAGCCGAACCAGTGAACCCTCGTACTCCTCTCCGCGTGGGCATCCACTACCGCGTCTTCCCTGGCTCCGCGTCGCCCCCTTCCTAGGCCTCGCCGTCGTCCACCGCCTTGGTGCTCTCGGTGCGGCGTGGTCAACATGGTCAACGGCATTCCATCGGAAGAGTACTGTACATGGAGAGGCTGACATCTCGGTCCACGGCCACAGCCCAGTTTTTTTGTGATTTGCCATGTAAGTCGCCTTGTCAGGCCTCTTGGGCTGCAAATCTTTCAAGACGAGGATAGCTTTCATTCGGCTGGCCGAGAAAATGGCCTATCAGTAATGAGAAATGGGCTGTACATTTTTAAAACACATCAAACCGGCAATTAGTTTCAAATATCTTTTTTTTCATTTCGAGATTTTAAATTACATTATTTTTTATGCATGGAG
This sequence comes from Triticum urartu, assembly GCF_056163025.1. Classification (NCBI taxonomy): domain Eukaryota; kingdom Viridiplantae; phylum Streptophyta; class Magnoliopsida; order Poales; family Poaceae; genus Triticum; species Triticum urartu. The sequence continues at coordinate 225,844,878 of NC_141877.1, read as the reverse complement.
AATTTGTTGGATTTTATATTGATATACATTTATTTTTAAAATCAGTTTGAATGTGAGTCAAAATTTCGGGATTAAAAACAGTTCGGACCGCACCGAAATATGCAAAATTTCGTATAATGTTTTAACCGTGGCCACAATATGGGCTGTAATGCTAACAAAAAGAATATGGGCTCCAAAAAATCCTTAATAATTAGCAAATGGGCTGTAAATTATTAGAAATAATGGCAGATGGGTTGTATGCTGTTTTCCACAAATTTGAGGCTTTCCTAAAAAAAGGTTGACGCACAAGCAGTGACTGTTGGATGGCCATCCAACGGCCGTCGTGCTTCTTCAATCGCTGCTCTTCCTGCTCCAGTCGCTCAAACAAGCGCCGGTGGGACTGCCTGCTCCCTCCTCCCCGCGGCCGGCTCTGCTGCCGCGCAGGCCTCACCGCCCCACCGTACTCCCATCGCTGGCCTAGCCATCCCTCTACTCACCCACACATGCTGTTATTCTCCGGCGACAACAGATGAACCAGTAAACCCTCGTACAGTCGTACTCCCCTCCACGTGGGAAACAACTGCCACGTCTTCCCTGCCTCCGTGTCGTTCCCTTCCTAGGCCTCGCCGTCGTCCACCGCCCTGGTGCTCTCGGCGTGGCCTGGTCAACGTGGTCAATGACCGACATGCATCTGAAGTGGAATGTACGTGGAGAGGCCGATAGCTGGGTCCACGGCCGCACGCAAGGAAATGCCTCCTTATTACGTGCAAAATAATGATTCCTCCCCCTGACATCAGGGACCCACCGAAAGGGCCTCCGTATTTCGCGAAAAAATGTTACCGCCGCTGACAGCTCGGACCCACCAGCTATATATTCGCACGCAAGGAAGTGCCTCCTTATTACGCACAAAGAAATGAATACTCCCCCTGTTAGCTGGGACCCAGTATAGTGGCGGGCTGACTTGTGGGCCTACTAAGTTGACGGGGACGGAGGGCTTTGTCAACTTAGTCAATATGCATGATTCTAGCTCTAGTGACCGTACAATGTCCATCCAATGGCCGTAGTGCTTCTTCAACCTCTGGTCTTCTTGCTCCAGCCGCCCAAACCAGCGCCGGTCGTGCCTCGTGCTCCTGCCTCCCGTGGCCGGCTGCGATGCGGCGGAGGCTTCACCGCCCCCTACTACTCCCACCGCTGGCCATGCCATCCCTCTACTCACCCACACCCCCTGTTATTCTGCGGCGACGGCAGCCTCATACCGCAGTGAACCAGTGAACCCTCGTACTCCTCTACGCGTGGGCATCCACTACCCTGCGTCTTCCCCGGCTCCGTGTCGTCCCCTTCCTAGGCCTCGCCGTCGTCCACCGCCCTGGTGCTCTCGGCGCAGCATGGTCAACGTGGTTGGGGAACGGCTTCCATCGGACGTGGACTGTACGTGGAGAGGCTGACAGCTGGGTCCACGGCCGCAGCAAGGAAGTGCCTCCTTATTACGTGCAAAATAATTATTCCTCCACCTGACAGCGGGGACCCACCGGATGGGCCACCGTATTTGGAGAAAAAACATTTCCCCCCTAACTGCTGGGACCCACCAGCTACATCCTCGCACTCAAGGAAGTGCCTGACAGTCGGGACCCACCTGGTCGAAGCATACGTAGCGTTGTCATTCTGGTCGCGAATGTGTATGTACATATATACTGGTGGATGTAGAGGCGCGCACATGTCGTAGTAGAGGCGCGTACGTGTCATAGTAGAGGCGCGCACATAGCATGTACACGTACATACAGCGGCCAGGGTGCAAGAAAGAAAATACGGCCACCTATGTGTACATACGGGTGGGGTCTCGAACGCCTACTCACGCATACGTACGGCCAGGCTCATGTACATGGCTGGGTCGAAACGGAGAAACAGCGTCATCATCGTGTTCATGGGGAGGCAACTGAATGCGTCGTGTTCATGGGGAGGCAACGGAATGCGTCGTGTTCATGGGGAGGCAACGGAATGCGTCGTGTTCATTGGGAGGCAACAGAACGCATGGGAGCCAACCGGCTGGGTCAGAACGGAATGCGTGGTCATGTTCATCGGGAGGGCTTGGATGGAACAGGAGATGGAAATGAGGCCTGGCATACCGCAAAATGGTGGAAACGAACCTCCTACGTTCGGAACGGGGTCCTGTTGATCGGGAGGGTTGCGACGTACCGCAAAACGGAGGAAACAGACCTCCTACGGTCGAAACGAAGGTCTGTTTATCGGGAGGGGTGTGGCGTACCGCAAAACAGACGAAACGGACCTCCTACGGTCGAAACGGGGGTTCTGTTGAGCGGGAGGGGTGCGGCGTACCCTAAAACGGACGAAACGGACCTCCTACGGTCGAAACAGGGGTCCTGTTCATCGGGAGGGGTGTGGCGTACTGCAAAACGGGACTCAACGGGATACTGTTCATCTCCACCGTCGACCTCCTCCAGCCTCCACGGGCTACCGTCGACCTCCTCTAGCCTCCACGGGCTCCTGTTCATCCAGCCTCCACCGCGCGGCACTCCACCGCCTACTGTTCATCCACACCTCCACGGGCACCCCTCCAACGTCTACTGTTCATCCAGCCCTCCACACCACGGGGTCCTGTTCAACCACCCCTCCACGGGCACCCCTCCACCGTCTACTGTTCATCCAGCCCTCCACACCACGGGGTCCTATTCATCCAGAGGCGACGCCACCGCTCACTGCTCATCCACCCCCCCCCCCCGCAACGCTCACTGTTCATCCAATCGATCGGCTTCAGTTAGTAGCAGCAGCGAAGGAATCGCTCGATGGGTTTCAGTTAACAGCCATCGATCGATCGCTCGAGTTCAGTAACGCGTAGCCTGCAGTGCAATCGCTCTGGTTCAGTTAGAGCCAACACCTCGCACACATGCGCGTACGTGTACGAGTGAAACACGCAACGCTCGGCCCCCGACCTCCCACCATAACCGGGAACTCCCCGAAATTTTCCTCCCCCTCGCTTCTACCATGGTTTTTTCTGTCATGGACGGCCCAAAGAATGTCATGCAGCTGCGTCTCCGGCTCGCCCAGGACGAAAAGCCCATTTTCTGTCATGATTTTTTGTCATGGAAGTAGGAGCCCACCACATCTATGATGATACCGGGTTTTGTCACAATTATCGTCATAGAAGTGTCATATGTATGACAGAAATTTTTTTAGTTCGGCCCAAAATGTCACGGATGTGTCTTTTTTTTGTAGTGTAAGGGAAATGTAGCGCCACGTTTTGTGGGACCATACAGAGTTTTGGAACGTATGGGAGAGGTTGCCTATAAGTTGGAGTTACCTGAAGGACTGTCAGGACTTCATGATGTGTTTCATGTTTCACAGTTGAAGAAGTGTCACGCTGAGATGGCCAATATACCGCTAAGAGATACGGTGCCCTTGGAGGCGATTCAGTTGGACAGTGATCTGACCTATGAGGAGAAGCCAGTCAGGACTCTTGAATTTGCCAGCCGAGTCACCCGCAGCAAGGTTATCAAGTTTTGCAACGTTCAGTGGAGCCACCATATAGAGGATGAAGCCACCTGGGAACGAGAGGATGATCTTCGCAAAGACCACCCACACCTATTTTCTAGCCAACCCGAATCTCGAGAGCGAGATTCATCTTAAGGGGGGTAGGTTTGTAACATCCCAAATTCATGCATATCATATTTTTCTGCATTTCGTTTCGCAATCCTCGAAATCCTAAGCAACTCAAGGACCCTCGGAGAGAGTTGGGGATTTCCCTGTTTTCATATTTGAGTTTTATCAAATACTGAAACGAGGATTTTTGGTTTTAATTATTTTTCTCTCCGAAAATATTTCATATTAAAAACATATGAGAGGAGATAATATGACTTCTCCAAAATAAATGAAATATTGGAAGAAAAATATTAAAATCAAATATTGGATTTTATTCGGAGTTTATTGCTATTTTATTCGTATTAGAAAAATTGCATGTTTTTCAAAGTTGCATTTTAGGGCCAAGAAAATGTTCATCTCGTTCTAATATTTTATTTAGATGGTGACAATCTGTTTTGCCATTTTTAGATTTTTATTTTATTTTCTAGGATTTATTTAAATTTCGGCGAAATTATTTAAAAAAAATCTTTAGTGCCTAACTGGCCGAAGCCCAGCCGAGCCGGCCCGCTGCCCCGCGCCTCGTCTCCCACCAGGAGACCGCGCGAGCGCCGCCGCCGCCCGACGCCGAGTCCGGCCGGGACTCTTCCCGCGCCGCCTTGCCGCTCCCCCAAGCAAGCCCCCCTCCTTTATATACGTTGCCCCCGCCCCCGACTCCACCCCACCACCCGAGCCGCCCTGCCCCGCCGCCTAGACCCGCGCGCCGCCGCCACTTGCGGCCACGCCGCCCCGCGCCGCCGCTGCCCCGCGCCGCCCGGCGCCACCCGCCGCCGCAGCCCACCTCGCCGGAGCCGCCACGCCTCGCCGGACCTCGCCGGAGGTATAAACCACCGTTCGGTTTTATTTTTAAACCGATCCGGTTTTTTTAGAAAACCCTAGGTTCATTTTTTAGATCGCTTCGCCGGTTTTTCTCGGTTTAGTTTATTTAGCGGACGTTTGTCCGCATGTTTGTTCTAACGAACGGTGTTCACTCGTTAGCCGCAAACAACGAATGTTCGTTCATTAGCCTGTTCGTCAGTTTTCTTTTTCTCAGATTTTCCGCGATTATTTTCGATCGCGATTTCTGATCCGATTTTCGTTTTAGTTTATCTTTTCGCTCGTTTATCAGAATCAGGCGATTCAAGTGCCTAGATCTTCATCTTGAAACCCTCATTCTGTTTAATCAACTTGAACAAGATTTTCATACTATAAATTTGACTTAGGTCCATATTAGTAATCGGATCTTGTTTATTTTGTAGTTAGTTTCCTTGCTCCGTTTGATTTGATTCTTTTTTGCAAACCGGAGTTCTTAAGTTGAACTTTCTGGTTAGATCTATTATTTGAGTTTTACCCGTGTTTTATTTGCTTGATTGCTTATGTATGCGATTGTTTCTTTACGATAGAACACCTTGAGTGTGAAGCGTGCTACTACGAGTCTCTAGGTTTTGCGGATCATCAGCAAGGCAAGTAACACTTTGATCATACCCTTTATCACCTAGTTTTTATGCATTAGATACAACCCTCACACATTGCATGGTTAGGATTTGATAACATGTGGGTTTGGGAAGTAGTTGATGAGGTAGAACCTCTTACCCTGTTACTATCAAACCCTTGGGAGTTACTTCTACGTATTGCTTATATTGCTATGCTATGCTCGTAGACGTGGACTGGGTTTGAGTGAATCCATGACAGATGTGAGATTATTAATTAATGGTTCAACTTAACGTGGCAATTTAATACACATCTGGGTGGATTGTTTGTTGGGCACCTAGAGAATCCAGTGTTGTCCTAGGATATCCCAGAGTACCCGTGTGATAATCCTAAGGTCCGCCACCCAGGCTCAAAGGGAACTGAGATATTTCATGCTAGAAACTTCCGTGTGCAGCCACAAGCTATTATGGGCTCTAGCATAGTTGAGTAAGTTGCGTGAAGCTCTTGAAGAGATAGAGTAGCAGGTACTGGGTTGTAGGTGGTATAGTCTATCCGGAGTAGAGAGTTAATGCTTCTGAAAGACTGTGTCTCAGTCATCCGTTTCTCAAACATCATGTAGTGCGATAAATCCAACGGAGGATATCCAGTCTTGTGGGGAAAAGTGCGCAAACCTCTGCAGAGTGTATAAACTAATCATGGTTAGCCGTGTCCCCGGTTATGGACAAATCTTGAGTATCTAGTACTTGGATTATCATATGTATCTCATCACTCTAAAATTAATATTGTTGGGTTGATAATTACTTTTAATTGGGATTGAGTTGGAGGAACCTTCTCAATGATGTTTCGCAAAACTGTAACCATAGAGCTTTCCACCAGCCAAATATGCATGTAGTGATAGCATTATTCTGTTCTTGCTCTACTGTGTTACATTGCCAGCATATTCCATGTGCTGACCCGTTTTCGGGCTGCAACGTATTATGTTGCAGACTTTTCAGACGAGGGGTAAGGTTCGTTAGGTCATTGCCGTGCAACTCAGCTATGCCGTTGGAGTTGATGGACTCACTTTATCTTCCAAGCCTTCCGCTGTTATCGTATTAGATGGCCTTAAGCCATATTTATTGTAATAAGTTCTCTTCTGAGACATTCGATGTAATAAGTGTGTGATTGCTACTCTATTATAAATCCTCGAGTACTATGTGTGTCAGCATTACCGATCCAGGGATGACACTGAAGCACAGAGACTTGACCATTTGAGGTCGGGTCGCTACAGTAACAAGCATGCATTTACGGGAAAGAGCATCCGCCACAACATTCTCTTTACCCTTAATGTACTTGATGACATAAGGAAAGACTCAATAAACTCACTCAATTTGGAATGTCGCTTATTCAATTTAGGTTTACCCTTAAGGTATTTATGCGTTTCATGATCCATGTGGATGAAAAATTCATGAGGACGAAGATAATGTTCCCACACATGCAAACTCGTCCTAAGGCATATAGCTCTTTGTCATAGATGGGATTATTGAGTTGCGCGCCAGAATGTTTTTCACTAAAATAAGCAATTGGGAGCTTCTCTTGTATTAACACACCTCCTATACCATTGCCACTAGCATCGCAATGATTTTCAAAAGTTTTGTCAAGATTGGGCAAGGCAAGCAAAGGAGCATGTGTAACCAAATTCTTAAGCTCATGGAAGGCGGTATCTTGGGATGTTTCCCAAACAAATGGTGCATTCTTCTTACTTAAGGCATGCAAAGGGGATGCAATATTGCTAAACTCCTTAATGCTAGAAACCAGCTAGGCCAAGGAAACTATGCACTTGTTTCAAGTTGGTTGGTTGTAACCATGTTTTAATAGCATCAATTTTATCTTCATCTACATGAACACCCTTAGATGACATGACAAAACCCAAGAAAACAATCTTATCAACACCAAAAAGGCATTTGTCCATAGCATACAGGAGCTCTTTTCTTAGAGTTTGCAAAATGGTTCTAAGAAGGATGACATGATCTTCTAAAGACACGCAAAACACAAGAATATCATCAAAGTAGACCACAACAAATACGCCAATGTAAGGGCAGAGAACATAATGCATCACACGCAGAAAGGTGCCGGGTGTTTCTGATAAACCCATTGGCATGACCAACCATTCATACGACCAAACCTGGTTTTGAAAGCGGTTTTCCATTCATCACCTTCTTATTGGTAATAGCCACTTTTAAGATCTACTTTAGAGAAAATGGTGGCTCCGCTAAGCTCATCTAGCATATCGTCAAGGCGAGGAATAAGATATCTATAATGAAGGGTGATAGCATTGGGACGACAATCGGAACACATGCGAAAAGTACCATCTTTCCTGGGCACAAGTAACCGGTACACTACAAGGACTTAAGATTTCACGTACATGCCCATTGTCAATGAGTTGTTGTACTTGCCTTTATATTTCTTTAGTTTCTTCAGCATTGATGCGGTAGGGTGCCTTGTTCGGTAACGGTGCACCGGGGATGAGGTCAATTCAGTGTTCGATGCCGCGTAGAGGAGGTAGTCCCGGAGGTAGCTCATCGGGAAAGACGTCCTTGAATTCCTGCAATAGAGAAGACAACACTAAAGGTAGATGGTGAGAGGTATTAGTTTTTGGTGCCTCGTCCTTGCACAATAGGACATAGTGCATAACAGTTGATGGGTTCTCACACACTTCTCTCATCTCACTTTTGGTAGCGAATAACACTAAGTGTTTCTATCGCTCATCGTTGATGCACTCATTTTGGGCTTGTGGCTCTCACTCCCTTTTTGGTGGCTCACTCGCTCACTATTCTCTCCATGATGGTAGTTGCTTGCTTGTCGGCGATCACTTGGCTTGGTGACATAGGTCGTAGAACATACTCCTTGCCCTTCATCTTGAACATATAGTGATTAGTTCTTCCATTGTGGATGACGCCATGGTCAAATTGCCAAGGTTGTTGGGGATATAAGTACTGAGTATAAACCGCCCAGGAGGGGCCGGGTTATACCCATAAGGAGTTATCCATATTGAAGCCCATGAAGACAAGGAGCATGGCGCTTTACTATAAGAGATCTAAAGGCCCAGGGCCCAAAGGCGGGGCCCGTAGACATAAACCGCCATAAGGTGTGTAACTTGTGTTGTAACATAGGAAAGGATAGAAACCGAGCCGGACACGTTTATGTGCCGGTCGGGATTCTGTAAACCGCCGGGCGTCAACCTATGTATATAAAGGGATGACCCGGTGGCGGTTTAAGGACAAGAAACAACAACTCGAGAGCCAGGCAAAGCGTATTCGCTCCCTGGTCATCAAAACCCTAGCAATCCCATCATAACTGGAGTAGGCTTTACCTTCACCGCAAGGGGCCAAACCAGTATAATTCCTTGCGTCCTTCGTCCGCTTTAGTCCCTTTAAGCTAACTACTTTGCGATGGCTCCATGACTAAGTCCTCACACTAGGACATCTGCCGTGACAATCCCACGACAGTTGGCGCTCACCGCGAGGCTATCACACGATGGTTTCAAGTTCTTAGAGGGCAGCTTCGAAGGGCTCAAGGGATACGTTGTGGGCTGGATGACCAAGAGTCATCGCGGCAAGCTCTACATCGATGACACAGGCTGCCCCAAGGCCGGTTCAATTGAGTATGGATATTGGGTCCCCTTCGGCGGTTTTCACATCTTCATTGGCAAGATTGGCGAACCGGGTCCTGAGCCGGACATCTGCACCGACATCGTCGAAATGGCTCAGTGTGCGAGATCCGCCCGGGTTCAGCTTGCCATGAAGCGTTCCTTCGTGGGAGTCATCCATGGAGTGGAATCTGAAGATAGATCGGTATCTGGTGGTGAAATCGTCGTTTACTTTGATGATGAGTCATCTACCGGAGAGACCGAGTTATTGTACCAATTGCAAGATGGCCAGTTTGGGGGCTGTTCCGATGGCGACAGTATTTCGGACCCCCTTGATCCGCCGAGCCGAGTTGCGATCTTCATGGCCGGTACACAGTTAGCGCAACATTCTTCAACCGCAGCAGCAATGATCTCTGGTTCAACAGCAACGACAGCAGCTGGGGCAGGAGGCCCTGCGCCATCGCCGGCTCAGGTTTTGTCCGATTTGTTCGACGCTTTGGCAACACTGCTGGCAGCTGAAGTTAACCCGGCGAATCAGGATCAACATAAAGCAGAAGTCGTGAAGGTGAAGGATCAGATAGCTCAAGCCAAGGCAAACCTGGCAACTGAGAACACCAGGATGGCTGTGGAGCGGGCCGAGTTGGATGCACAAGGTTATCGGCTTATGTTGGATCATAAAGCATCAAATGATGTAATGAGGAGAAGGTACCGGTCCCACCTACCTCCGGTTTATGAACCAAGGAATCTCTTTAACACGCCAGGAGCAGGAACCCGCAACCAACTAGTGGTAAACCGGGTAGAAGCACCTGGAACGGGGGCACCGGTTCAGCCACGCACAGTGGATCCACCTCGTCAGAATATCCCGTCACCGCAAGTGTCAACGCCTCTGGGTCATTACTCCAACCCCCTGGATAACATAGTCACCGCCGCTTCACGATTGGTAGCCCTCCCAATCGAAGGTGAGTCCCCCGTAGCGGTTGAGACACGACGGGCTAGGGAGCTCCTTCAGACAGCTTTGACTCAGCAGCAGGCGTATTCATACAGCCGCGAGAGGATTCATTCCACCCCCTGCCCAAGTCGGAGTTATAGAAGGCACATTCATGAACCGGTCGTGTCAAGCAGTGCATGGGACTGTAACCCGCCTCAATGGCATAATCCGGCAGGTCGTGGTACTAATGCTCATGATTTGGTGGATTAGGGCAGAGCGTGTCGAGAAGCCGAGTTAGCGGCGCAGTATGCGGCCCGTCAGCTTACTCCAGTTCGTCCAACAACTTAGGTGGAGCTAGGAGTTACCTCCAGCTCTTTGGGGGTGCCGTGTCTCGTCCCGGCTCTACGTAATGTATGGTTGCCCAAGGATTTCAAAGGACCCCGCAAGGTGCCCAATTATACTGACGATTTACCCCCCGAGTCATGGATCGAAAGCTATGAGATGGCAATGGAGATGCTGGATGTGGATGATGCAGCCTGTGCTAAATACTTCACCATGATGTTGAAAGGAACAACTTGCACTTGGCTGAAAAGTTTGCCAGCTAACTCCATTGGGTCGTGGGCTGCATTAAAGGCCCGGTTTATCCAGAATTTCAGGGACACGTGCAAGCAGCCCATGTCAATTATGGACTTAGCCGCCTGTGTCCAAGAAGAAGGTGAATCGACAACACATTGGGTGCGTCGGGTTTCGGAAATCTTGCATTCATCGGACCGCATTAATGCCGATACAATAGTCTTAACGTTGGAGGGCAATTGCCGGTTCATGCCTTTGAAGTTGAAATTGGGACGGCTCAAGCGTCACTGTAATGACATGGGAATGCTTACGGCAGCTCTGGTTAAGTATGCCGACTCTGATAGTACCAAAGACCCCGAGTCTGATGATGAAAAACTGGGGAAGGGAAAGAAGAGCGGCAGTAACTAGGGGCAACAGCATAACCCGGCGGGTCATGGAAACAACGGTAAGCGCAAAGCAGATAACAGTTTGGATTTGGTGGCTAACACCAACATGCAGAATAATAATCAGTGTCGTAAGGGTAAACCGCCCCCGCGGAGTGGAGGATCAAGTGTCAATCTTGAGCGCCTGTTAAACCAGCCTTGTCCAAGGCACGGTACGTGAGAGAGATCATCCATGCACCTTTGGAAGGATTGCTTTATTATGCGGGAGTTCGAAAACTCGGATCTTTTTCAATACAATTATTGGCCGCCCGGCGGTTCAAGAGGCAGTTCTCATGGGCCAGGTTATGGTGGAGGCAGTTCTGGTTCGGGATTTCAAGGCAACCAAAGCAGACATGGCAATCAAGGCAGTCAGGGCAACCAGGGTGGTTATAATCATCAGGGGAGTCAGCAGCAGCAGCAATCGGGTTACCAGAGTAATCCGAAGCAGTTGAATAGTGGGCAGTATCATGTCTTCACCACTAGCTTATGCAGGCGCGATCAGAAGCTTCATAAAAGGGCTGTAAACTCCGTTGAACCGACAATGCCCCGTTATCTGCGCTGGTCTGAACAATCCATTTTGTGGAGTCGAGAGGATCATCCACCCTGGGTTGATAACCCGGGTCATCTGGCATTGGTGGTGGCACCTCAGGTTGGGGGGTATAAGTTCACCAAGGTGCTCATGGACGGAGGGAGCAGCATCAATATCCTTTATTATGAAACCTTCCGTCGCATGGGGTTGACGAATAAAAATCTTAAACCATCGAATACTGTTTTCCATGGTGTGGTACCTGGTAAATCTGCATAACCAGTTGGTAAGATAGCTCTAGAGGTTGCTTTCGGAGATGATCATGATTCAAGATCAGAGACATTGACTTTTGAAGTGGTGAAAATCAAGAGCCCTTATCATGCCCTGTTTGGCCGGCCGGTTTATGCTAAGTTCATGGCAAGGCCCTGTTATGTGTATCTGCAGCTCAAGATGCTGGGTCAGAAGGGGACCATCACGGTACATGGGAGCCGTAAGATCGCTTTGGAATGTGAAGAAGGTGATGCGGCTTATGCTAAGTCGGTTTGTGCAATAGAGGAGTTGAAATTTTATAAGGACAATGTTGATCCGGCGGATATGACTTCTTTGAGAAAACCAACTACAGAGCATGATCCGGCATTGAAGTTTAAATCGGCTGAGGAAACCAAGTTAGTTTATTTTGTTCCTAGCGATTCATCCAAGCAGTTTAGCATCCGTGCTAATCTGGATCCGAAATAAGAAACCACGCTCATTGAGTGCATCCGTGAGAACCGGGACATCTTTGCATGGAAACCTTCTGACATGCCAAGTGTACCGAGGGAACTCACTAAGCACACTCTTAATATTGATCCTAAGTTTAAACCGGTCAGGCAGTTTTTCCGCCGCTTCAATGAAGAAAGGCGTAAGGCTATTGGTGAGGAGGTAGCCCAGCTCTTGGCAGCTGGGTTTATTGTGGAGGTTTTTCACCCTGAGTGGTTAGCTAACCCGGTGCTAGTGCTTAAGAAGAACGGCACTTGGCGGATGTGTGTGGACTACACAGATTTGAACAAGGCTTGTCCAGCTGATCCCTTTGCTCTCCCTCGTATTGATCAAATCATTGATGCTACGGCGGGTTGTGAGTGTTTGAGCTTTCTGGATGCTTATTCTGGTTATCATCAGATCAAAATGGCAGTTAAGGACCAGGAGAAGACAACTTTTATAACTCCCTTTGGAGCCTTTTGCTATGTATCTATGCCTTTTGGGCTCAAGAGCGCCCAGGCGCGTGCAGAATTGTCTTCATAATCAGATGGGGCGCAATGTTCATGCTTATGTGGATGATATTGCGGTGAATTCTAGAAAGGAGCAGACGTTGATAGCTGACTTGAAGGAAATTTTTGATAATCTCAAGGTCTATAAGATGATGCTTAATCCGGCCAAGTGTGTTTTTGGTGTTCCGGCAGGCAAGCTCTTGGGTTTTCTAGTGTCTAACAGGGGCATTGAAGCTAATCCGGAAAAGATCAAAGCTATTACATCTCTGGCTAAACCGGCGTGTATTAACGATGTTCAACGTCTGGCGGGTCATAATGCAGCATTGAGCCGGTTTATCAGCCGATTAGGAGAGAAGGTTATCCCTCTATATCAGATGATGAAAAAGACAGATAATTTTGTCTGGAGTGATGCTGCTAATGTGGCGTTTGAGGACTTGAAAAAGCAGTTAGCTGAGCCACCTATCCTTGCTGCTTCGGTCGATAAAGAGCCGATGTTTTTATATGTGGCTGCTAATGCCCGGGCTGTTAGTGTGGCCATTGTGGTGGAGCATAAGGAAGCTGGGAAGGAGTATCTGGTTCAACGGCCGGTTTATTATATCAGTGAGGTACTTATTGAGTCTAAGCAGAGGTACCCACATTGGCAGAAGCTGGTGTATGGAGTTTTTATGGCAAGCCGGAAGCTCAAGCAGTATTTTCAAGGTCATCCCATCACGGTGGTCAGTTCTTCCCCTTTGGGAGATATAATCCAGAACAGGGAGGCAACTGGCCGAGTTGCCAAGTGGGCTATTGAGCTTGGACCTCACGGGTTAAAATATGTGCCTCATACGTCAATCAAGTCTCAAGCGCTTGTGGATTTCATCAACGACTGGACAGAGTTACAGGCACCGGAAGAAAAGTCGGATCATACTTATTGGACTATTAATTTTGATGGGTCCAGGCAATTGGAGGGCTCGGGGGCTGGAGTCGTGTTAACTTCCCCACGAGGTGATAAGTTTTGTTATGTTCTCCGTTTAATGTTCCCTTGCACTAACAATGCAGCTGAATATGAGGCTTTACTCCATGGTCTTCGGATGGCTAAGGAGACGAATCTAAGCCGGGTTAAGTGCTTTGGTGACTCAGACCTGGTGGCTCAGCAAGTATCTGGTACTTGGGATTCCAAGGACCCACTCATGGCAGCGTATCATCGAGAAGTAGATATTGTTGCAGGTTACTTTAAGGGTTATCAGGTTGACCATGTGGACCGACGAAAGAACGAAGCGGCGGACACTTTAAGCCGTTTGGGTTCCCAATGTAAACCGGTTCCACCCAATGTTTTTCTAGATGTTTTGCATAACCCGTCGGTCAAGCTACCTACAGAGGAGGATTTGGATGTTCCTGACCCGGAGGCTCAGTTAGTGGCAGCTCTTCATGTTATCCCAGATTGGACGGTTCCATACTTGGCGTATATGAGCCGGGGCGAGTTACCGAAGGATGAAATTTTGGCCAAGAAGATAATCCGGTGATCCAAGTCAATGACCATTATCAAGGGGGAATTGCATCATTGTAGTGTAACAGGGGCGTTTCAGCGCTGTGTGTCTCCTGAAGAAGGTTGTGAGATTTTGCGTGAGATCCACGAAGGAGATTGTGGTCACCATGCTGGTTCAAAATCCTTGGTAGCTAAGGCTTTTCGTCACGGCTTCTATTGGTTGACGGCTCATGTTGATGCTGAGGACTTGGTAAAAAGGTGTGATGGTTGTCAGAAGTTTTCACGCCGCGCTCATGTTCCAGCTCAGGAATTGAGAATGATTCCAATCACTTGGCCGTTTGCAACTTGGGGCCTAGATATGGTTGGACCCTTTAAGAGGTCCAAGGGTAAGAAGACCCACCTTTTGGTGGCGGTTGATAAGTTCACTAAGTGGGTGGAGGCAGAGCCAGTTAGTAAGTGTGATGCAGCCACGGCGGTTCAGTTCATCAAAAAGGTGATTTTACGGTTTGGTTCTCCAGACAACATTATAACTGATAATGGCACCAATCTGTCCAAGGGTGCCATGAAAGAATTTTGTCAACGTGAGCACATCCTGCTTGATGTGTCATCAGTGGCTCACCCCCAATCTAATGTTCAAGCGGAGAGAGCCAATCAAGAGATCCTAAGAGGCATCAAGCCCCGGCTTATGGTTCCTTCAAAGGGGACGCCGGGTTGTTGGGTGGAGGAGTTACCTTCTGTGTTATGGAGCATCAATACCATGCCCAATAGATCTACGGGTTATACACCTTTCTTCATGGTTTACGGAGTAGAGGCGGTCCTCCCTAGTGACATCCGTCATGACTCACCTCATGTGGCGGCTTATGTTGAAGCTGACAATGAGAAGGCACGTCAGGAAGCACTTGACCTGTTAGATGAGGAGCGTGATATTGCAGCGGCGCGTTCGGTGATTTATCAGCAAGATCTGCGTCGTTATCACAGTTGTCGGGTTAAAACCAGAACGTTTCAAGAAGGGGATCTGGTGCTCCGGCTCATCCAGGATAAGACTGATATGCACAAGTTATCCCCGCCTTGGGAATCTGCACAACGGGTCATACCACCTTATCGATGTTCGAGAGCACAAAGACTCACGTAAATCGGAGGAGGAGACCCACCGACCGTGGAATATAGCTCATCTTCGGGCTTACTACACCTGAGCCATAGGCTCCTCTTATGTACATATTATTGACAATGTATATATTATGATGATAAATATAATAAACCGGCATCCCTGCTAAATCGGGGCCTCTGCTGTTATTCCTTAAAAGGTTTTTGGTTACATGGGGGCTTCTGTTTGTAAAGCGGAGTTCTAATTACCCATTGAGCTGGCTCATAAGCCACACATAAAAAACACTTGGGGGCTTGCCACCCAAGGTCAAAAGGAGCCAAAGAGAGTCTGTTGCAAAGCACAACTCAAACATAGGCACCCATTGAGCACAGCTCAAAATATTACTAGGGGGCTCTTTGCTTCTACAAGAACAAAGAGTCTATAACCTTGTAATAGGCTATAAAAGCCAGGCTTGGAAGCTAGGTGTATTCACCTAAAACCCCGGGTTATCCTACCTTTTTAAGTAAGCCACTCCGTCTAGGTAATCCTGGTAGACCCATCGAACGTTTGACAAGTCAATCTTATAAAGACCCTGAACTTGTCATAGTTAAAATGGCGATTGGTTGATGTGAGGTCCATCTTATAAGGCTTTGTAAAATGGCTTAACTCAGTGGCCAGGCAGCCCATGAAAAGCCTCACAGTTTTTGCATATTTTCTTCTGAAATCTTTCTGATGTTTCTTTTGAGGCATTTTATATTAATCTGGTGTTTGTTGACCCATTTTTGCTATCGATTATAAGTCGTCAGTGTACATTCAACTATAATCCCGTGTTGATTGACCCGGTCTGGCTTCAACTACAAGTCGCCAGTATGATCTATGAATAATCCGGTGTTTATTACAACCCGATACGACTTTACTATAAATCGGCAAAACAGGGAGGAGTTATCAGTACTCAAGATTTGGGTTATCACCCTTACTATAGAAAGTTGGTGAGCCAACAATGTGATTAAATGTCACAGGTATGATATATTTCATATTTGATTGTCATTCAATATAGCCTGGTTATAAACCCGGATTATATGTTGGGCATTATGACCCGTCCGGCGATAAACCGCCATGACATTTTCAACTTGTTATATGCAGAAACAGGTCAAATAAAGCTGCTAAGGATCATAAGCAGACATAACATAAATCATGGCGGATTAACAGTATCATGCAAAGTGAATATGCATGATGGCATAGCAGACCAATTGTTTAAACTAGCCTATTACAAGGCTATGCCCAAAGGGATAATTGTTTTCAGCAAATATTGCAGTATGCAGAAGATTAAACCGGCCTCCGGAGCATGACCCTTCGCCAGGCTGGCTTGACGGTTGTGGATTATCCTGCACCGGTTCACCCACCTCCTCTCCACCTAGCGGCTGGAAATCAATGGTGGTCCAGTCGATTCCAATTAGGGCCTTGAATACAACTTCGTCGCTTATAAGGGTGGAGGGGTCAACATCAGGAGCGTAGGCATGATTACGGATTGGTGGGATAAGATTCTCCACATCATGAGTGGGCGCAACAAGTCATTTGTTGTCAGCATCATAAACCGGCTGATAGTGAGAAAGATCTGTTTCTTCGGCCAATTTGCTCGCCAATGGGCGCATTTCCTTCGCCAAAGATCGAAGATCATCATTATCAAACTCTGACTCGTCTTCCTTTATGCTCGGATAGCCGTGTCCTATATCAGCCGAGCCAAGATCTGGTATCCAGGCTTTAGCCCGGATTAGCGCAGTCAGAGCACCTGCCCTTGCAGCTGATCTTTTTAACTTGTCCAACCGGGCAGGTAGCATTAACAGCTTTTCAAATGTTTCCTTGATCAGATTTGGGGGCGGTTTGTTATGAGCGGCTGTACAAATGATCCGTTGTGCACCGGTATATAACTGCTCTATAAGAGTATAGGCAGCCTTCAACTTCTTCTGCATATCAGAGCCCAGATGGGTAATGCGAGATCCTGCACCATTGAACATATCGATAAACTGGTAGTTTATGGAATAATACATGTTAAAGCTTATCATAAGGGTACTTACCAAACACAGCAGTGGTCATGGCATTGATTTGTCGCTTCAAGCCAGCCAGTTCTTCTGCTACCGGATTAAGGGCTGTTTCAGCGTCCTCCACCCGTTTTAGTAGAGCTACTTTTTCAGCATCCCATCCTGCCCGTTCGCCTTTGAAGCCTTCTTTCAATTGTTCCATGGCTGTTAAAGTGCCAGTCAGCTCTTCTTTAGCCTTGGAAGTTTCTGCCTGTTGGGACTTAATATTTTCCTGAAGGTCGGCGATTTGAGATTCTTTTCGGCTCAGATCGTCCTGCAAGCAACATTTAATGAGTTAGTAGTGCATATTTGAAGTCCCAAGCACATAACAGGTTATACACTTGGCACTTGGGGGCTAATGCATATGGCTTTTATCAACTAACATTTTAAGTCCCAAGCACATAACAAGTTTTACACTTGGCACTTGGGGGCTAATGTATATTTTCTCAAGAGAAACAATTATGAAGAGTTAGCAGTATTTACAGGCGGTTTAAGAAGCCGGAATGAATCTCTTGGGCGTTGAGGTTGGCATAGCTAGATAAATATGTTTTCCACTTGCCCTTATCCATAGCAGAAAACTCTTCCTTGGCACTATGCTTTGATAAGGCGATAGGATTGCCAGGGGTGGTGTGGCCGATGACATCGTCCGATTGGTCATCAGCTGCTTTGGCTAGGCTTGGCGGTTTATCTACAGCTTTGCCCGGGCTTGGCGGTTTATCTGTAGCTTTGGCTGGGCTTGGCGGGTCAGTAGCATGGCTGGTGGGATCCTCTTCCATCGGTTCAGCAAAGGTCTTAGGATGTTCTGGTGGTGGATCATCATGTATATCATCAGCATTTAGCTCAAATTGTTCTAGGATCTGTTCCGGGTTATCATCAGCCGAGTTATCATCAGTCGGATTATCATCATCTAGCTTATTCAATTTGGCATTTTTGCTGGGCCTGGCCTTGGCTCTGAAAGGAAAAGATATAAAGGTTAGTATAACAAACAAGTATAAAGTGTCAAAGAGTTAAAGTTTAAAGTGTTCACCCAGGAACAGTCTTGAGAGGAGGGAGTTGTGTGGCCGTTGACTCATCGGAGGATGAAGGAGGTGTTCCCTGATAGTTTGAATCAGACGGATTAAGAGGTTGCCTGAAATAACCCGCCTTGGGTAAGGAGTACCAGAAAGATATGAGACCTCTGATCGACGTTTCCGGGTTGGAGTGTTCGGTAAACCGGCTGAAGTAACTACATGGACGTTGTGCCGGGTTGTGCGGCGAGCTTCATGCTGCTGTTTCTTCAAAAGAAAGTTGGGATCCAGATAAGCTAGAGGGTGTGAAAATTTTACTTTCCGGTTTGCTTGAGGGGTTTTCTGTGTTGGCTGAGGATCTGAACCGGAGGAAAGAATAATTACATCTCAATCTTCAACCCGGCTAGCTTCAGGGTCCTCCTGATAAGGGTCATTGTCAATGAGGTGTATGAAAAATGAACCAAGAGAATCAAGTTCTACCTCTGAGTCCGGATTATCAAGATCCTCGTTGAGGTTCAGCCCGGTGGATTCAGCTGTTTTCTTCTTAGTAGGTATTTTGACAACCTTTGTCTTGGGACAAGGGGTCTTCACCGGTTTATCCTGAGGTTTCTTCTTCCAGAATGGGTCGTTACCCTGTTAAAAGATCGACAAAGGTTATAAGAAAAAGTTAAGAATATCAGGTACAAACAGGATTTAGGCAATTCTTACAGCTGGCGGTTTATTCAAAATGCAGAAGGGACTTAGCCCTGTTTTGCTGCAGACAGCCACCGATTCATCCAGTATCTTTTTAACAGCTTTAGTGATTTCAGCGTCAGTTAACTGAATGTCAGTGTGCCATTGAGGATCTTTGGAGTCCCCTATGTACTCGCACATTAAACCGGGGCGACGGCTTAGAGGCAAAATACTCCAAGATATCCAGCAACGAACAAAGTCAATTCCTGTTAAACCATTAGCCATAAAGGCTCTGAGCTTGGCGAGTTGTGGTGCACATTTGGCCCGTTCCTTTGTAGTCAACCTTTGCGGAAATGGATGTGTGTTGGTAAGCCGGTGAGCGCCATAACCCGACAGAGGATTTTCATCGTCAAGGGAAGTATCCTTGCAGTAGAACCAAGTCTGATTCCAATCCTTAGGGTGACTATGATGCTTGGCATGAGGGAAGCTAACGTCTTTCCTTTTCTGAATTGAAACGCCGCCAAGTTCAGTATTGGGCCCATCTACGAATTCAATTTGGTGGTTTAAATAGAAAAAGTCCCTGAACAGTTCAATGGTCGGTTCTTCTTGCAGATAGGCCTCGCAAAACACATGAAAATTACAAATATTGGACACAGAGTTAGGTCCAATATCTTGAGGGTGGATCTGGAAGATAGCAAGCACATCGCGGATTTTTTTGATTCGGAAGGTTTAAAACCACGGCTCAGATGATCAACAAACATAACTATCTCGCCATCCTTGGGCTCAGGAGTATTTTCTTAACCGGGGGCTCGCCAGTGGATTTCATTCTATTTTGGTAAAGCGCCAGTTATAACACATCCTTTCAGATCTTCTCCCATAACCCGGGATGGAACCCAGTTACAAGCATAAAAAGTCTTGGCCGTTTCTTAGACAACCTGAAGGAAGTTTTGTGCCGATTTAAGATTCATGGTTGACAAGCATAAAGCGTTGCAGGTTAAGAGACAAAAGTTTTTCAGGCGTGCAAAAATTGTTAAACCAGAGATTAATGCTATTATAAAGGATAAAGCGATTGGCGGTTTACAAGGGGACTAATGGTATATGTCAGATTATTTTCTAAAAGATAAACCGCCTACATGGACAATGAGAGTATAGAACTGAAGCCGAAAAATGACTAAGTGAGGAAGAACAAATTGCACAGTTTCACATTAGAATTTCAGGTCTACCACATGAAGTTCCAGATCGGGTTTTTATACACAAAAGAGATGATCTGAAGGGAAAAGAAGGACTATCATTGCTACCGCACAATAGTGTATCAGGTTTTGGAGTCTATCATATAGGCTCTAATGAGGAACAGGGGAAGAACACCATGAAGCTTCCATGAGCCCGTGGGAACCCTAAACGGATCTATAGAGGAGAGGAAGAAGAACTCACCGAAGCTGTTGAACAGCGGAGAGGCGCCGCGATTCTCTGGTACGTTCAGGGTGATGCAGCGGCCAAGGTTGGGGCAGAGGCGAAGGTCGACGGTGGCGGCAGCGCTTGAGTACTGAGGCGACGCGAGGTGGAAGAAAGACGAAGAGGCAAGGGGAGAAAAGGAAAGGGACCCTCGGCCCTATTTATAAGACGAAAGGATAAGCGACAGGCGCGGGAATCAAGGAGCCCCCAAAATGGATATGTGACAGAGCTGTTGCCTCGATTTTCGGAGGCTCATTAATAAAAGTAAGGTATATACGGTTTTTAATGAACAGGTGATGTCATGGCGGTTTATTATAATCCTGGAAGATGACGTCATGGCGGATTACAAGGTTTACTCGAAGGTGCTGAAGAAGAAATTTTCCTAATGTGTCGAAGATTGACATGAACAGGTTCAAATCAATCTATGGCCTAATGTTGGGGATATAACTATTGAGTATAAACCGCCTAGGAGGGGCCGGGTTATACCCATAAGGAGTTATCCATATTGAAGCCCATGAAGGCAAGGAGCATGGCGCTTTACTATAAGAGATCTAAAGGCCCAGGGCCCAAAGGCGGATTAGGGCCCGTAGACATAAACCGCCATAAGGTGTGTAACTTGTGTTGTAAGATAGGAAAGGATAGAAACCGAGCCGGACACGTTTATGAGTCGGCCGGGATTCTGTAAACCGCCGGGCGTCAACCTGTGTATATAAAGGGACGACCCGGCGGCAGTTTAAGGACAAGAAACAACAACTCGAGAGCCAAGCAAAGCATAATCGCTCCCTAGTCATCGAAACCATAGCAATCCCATCATAACTGGAGTAGGCTTTACCTTCACCGTAAGGGGCCGAACAAGTATAATTGCTTGCGTCCTTTGTCCACTTTAACCCCTTTAAGCTAACTACGTTGCGATGGCTCCACGACTAAGTCCTCACACTAGGACATCTGCCGTGACAATCCCACGACAGTTGGCGCCCACCACGGGGCTATCGCACGATGGTTTCAAGTTCTTAGAGGGCAGCTTTGAAGGGCTCAAGGGATACGGTGTGGGCTGGATGACCAAGAGTCGTCGCGCCAAGCTCTACATCAAAATGAACTTCAAAAGTTTTGTCAAAATTGGGCAAGGCAAGCAAAGGAGCATGTGTAAGCAAATTCTTAAGCTCATGGAAGGCGGTATATTGAGATGTTTCCCAAACAAATGGTGCATTCTTCTTACATAAGGCATGCAAAGGGGATGCAATATTGCTAAATTCCTTAACGAACATACGATAGAAACCAGCTAGGCCAAGGAAACTATGCACTTGTTGCAAGTTGGTTGGTTGTGACCAAGTTTTAATTGCATCAATTTTAGCTTCATCTACATGAACACCCTTAGATGACATGACAAAACCCAAGAAAACAATCTTATCAACACCAAAAAGGCATTTTTCCATAGCATAAAGGCGCTCTTTTCTTAGAGTTTGCAAAATGGTTCTAAGATGGGTGACATGACCTTCTAAAGACATGCAAAACACAAGAATATCATCAAAGTAGACCACAACAAATACGCCAATGTAAGGGCGGAGAACATAATCCATCACACGTAGAAACGTGCCGGGTGTTTCTGATAAACCCATTGGCATGACCATTCATACGACCAAACTTGGTTTTGAAAGCGGGTTTCCATTCATCACCTTCTTGTTGGTAATAGCCACTTTTAAGATCAATTTTACAGAAAATGGTGGCTCCGCTAAGCTCATCTAGCATATCGTCAAGGCGAGGAATAAGATATCTACAACGAACGGTGATAGCATTGATAGGACGACAATCGGAACACATGCGAAAAGTACCATCTTTCTTGGGCAGAAGTAACCGGTACACTACAAGGACTTAAGCTTTCATGTACATGCCCATTGTCAATGAGTTGTTGTACTTGCCTTTATATTTCTTTAGTTTCTTTGGTGTTGACGCGGTAGGGTGCCTTGTTCGGTAACGGTGCACCGGGGATGAGGTCAATTCGGTGTTCGATGCCGCGTAGAGGAGGTAGTCCCGGAGGTAGCTCATTGGGAAAGACGTCCTTGAATTCCTGCAATAGAGAAGACAACACTAAAGGTATATGATGAGAGGTGTTAGTTTTTGGTGCCTCGTCCTTGCACAATAGGACATAGTGCATAACAGTTGATGGGTTCTCACACACTTCTCTCATCTCACTTTGGTAGCGAATAACACTAAATGTTTCTTGTTGCTCATCGTGGATGCACTCATTTTGGGCTTGTCGCTCTCACTCCCTTTTTGGCGGCTCACTCGCTCACTATTCTCTCCATGATGGGTAGTTGCTTGCTTGTCGGCGATCACTTGGCTTGGTGACATAGGTCGTAGAATGTACTCCTTTCCCTTCATCTTGAAGCTATAGTGATTGGTTGTTTCATTGTGGATGATGCCATGGTCAAATTGCCAAGGTTGTTGGGGATATAAGTACTGAGTATAGACCGCCCAGGAGGGGCTGGGTTATACCCATAAGGACTTATCCACATTGAAGCCCATGAAGACAAGGAGCATGGCGCTTTACTATAAGAGATCTAAAGGCCCAGGGCCCAAAGGCGGATTAGGGCCCGTAGACATAAACCGCCATAAGGTGTGTAACTTGTGTTGTAAGATAGGAAAGGATAGAAACCAAGCCGAACACGTTTATGAGCCAACCAAGATTCTGTAAACCGCCGGGCGTCAACCTGTGTGTATAAAGGGACGACCCGACAGCGGTATAAGGACAAGAAACAACAACTCGAGAGCCAGGCAAAGCGTATTTGCTCCCTGGTGAAAGTGCAACTATCCCTGGGTGGTTTTGGTAATTCCTAACAACATATAGCTCATTGAGCTAACATTATTCCAAGATTAATATTTCAGGAAAAGCTCAATGAATGGCATGGCATGGATGAGGAAAGTGGATCCCTCAAAATTCTAAGGACAAAAAGTTTGGCTCAAGCTTGAAGATCAAGACTCTACATTTTATATTTTAGTGATCCAAGATCACATTGAGTCTATAGGAAAAGCCAATACTATCAAGGAGGGATGAGGTGTTGCTTAATGGCTTGCTTGCTCAAAGTGCTTAGTGATATGCTCCGAAACCCTCAACTACCTTCCCACATCGACATATGACCTAAACCAAAAGTCAAACTCGGCCCCACCGATTCTTTCTATCCGGCGCCACCGAGTTTCAAATGTCATAGCCACTTCCACAAACCCTAGGCAAATCGGTCTCACCGATAGGGATCTCGGTCTCACCGAGATGGGCTTGTAATCTCTCTGTTTCCCTTCGTAACATTTCGGTCATACCGAGATGAGCGATCGGTCCCACCGAGATGGCAATGTAAACTCTTTGTTTCCCTTTTGTAACATTTCGGTTTCACCGAGATGAGCGAATCGGTCCCACCGAGTTTACCTGACCAACTCTCTGGTTAGCTTATTACCAAAATAGGTCCCACCGAGTTTGTGTAATCGGTCACACCGAGATTACGTTGTGCCTAACCCTAACCATATCGGTCCTACCGAGTTGCATCTCAGTCCCACCGAAAATCCTAACGGTCACTAGGTTTGCTGAATCGGTCCGACCGAGTTTAACCATTCGGTCCCACCGAGTTTGGCAAATTGTGTGTAACGGTTAGATTCTGTGTGGAGGCTATATATACCCCTCCACCCACTCTTCATTCGTGGAGAAAGCCATCAGAACATACCTACACTTCCAATACACATTTTCTGAGAGAGAACCACCTACACTTGTGTTGAGGTCATGATATTCCATTCCAACCATATGAATCTTGATCTCTAGCCTTCCCCAAGTTGCTTTCCACTCAAATCATCTTTCCACCAAATCCAAATCCTGTGAGAGAGAGTTGAGTGTTGGGGAGACTATCATTTGAAGCACAAGAGCAAGGAGTTCATCATCAACACACCATTTGTTACTTCTTGGAGAGTGGTGTCTCCTAGATTGGCTAGGTGTCACTTGGGAGCCTCCGACAAGATTGTGGAGTTGAACCAAGGAGTTTGTAAGGGCAAGGAGATCGCCTACTTCGTGAAGATCTACCGAGAGTGAGGCAAGTCCTTCGTGGGCGACGGCCATGATGGAATAGACAAGGTTGCTTCTTCGTGGACCCTTCGTGGGTGGACCCCTCCGTGGACTCGCGCAACCGTTACCCTCCGTGGGTTGAAGTCTCCATCAACGTGGATGTATGATAGCACCACCTATCGGAACCATGAAAAAACATCTGTGTCTCCAATTGCGTTTGAATCCTCCAAACCCTTCCCTTTACATTCTTGCAAGTTGCATGCTTTACTTTCCGCTGCTCATATACTCTTTTGCATGCTTGCTTGAATTGTGTGGAGATTGCTTGACTTGTGCTAAGATAGCTAAAATCTGCCAAGAACTAAAATTGGGAAAAGGCTAGATTTTTATTTGGTCAAGTAGTCTAATCACCCCCCCCTCTAGACATACTTTCGATCCTACAAGTGGTATCAAAGCTTTGGTCTCCATTTGCTTTTCCATAGCTTTTGGTGGTCATAGCCTTGGTTTTATAACCTAGTAGAGTATGGCGTCTAGCGAGGGAAATTATCACCGTAGAGGTCCTTACTTTGATGGTACTAATTTTGCTAGTTGGAAGCATAAGATGAAAATGCATATTCTTGGACATAACCCCGCCGTTTGGGCTATTGTGTGTGTTGGCATGTAAGGTGAATTCTTTGATGGGAGAGAACCGAATCATGAAGCTACCGCGGATGAGTTGAAGATGCTACAATACAATGCTCAAGCTTGTGATATCCTCTTCAATGGATTGTGCCCCGAAGAATTCAACAAAATCAGCCGTCTTGAGAATGCAAAGGAAATTTGGGATACTTTGATTGATCTGCACGAAGGTACCGACTCCGTCAAGGAATCCAAATTGGATGTGCTTCAAAGTCAACTTGACAAGTTCAAAATGAAGGATGGTGAAGGTGTCGCTGAAATGTACTCTAGGCTTGCTCTTATCACAAATGAGATTGCTGGCTTAGGGAGTGAAGAGATGACCGGTAGATTCATCATCAAGAAGATCCTAAGAGCCTTGGATGGAAAATATGATACCGTGTGCACATTGATCCAAATGATGCCCAATTACAAAGATCTCAAGCCAACGGAAGTCATCGGAAGAATTGTTGCTCATGAGATGTAACTCAAGGATAAAGAGGAACTTCACAACAAATCAAGTGGTGCTTACAAAGCCTCATGTGAAGCCCCCACATCATCGAGTGAGAAACAAACCTTCAATGAAGAATTGAGCTTAATGGTGAAGAACTTCAACAAGTTCTACAAGAGTAGAAGCAAAGAGAGAAGCTCCAAGTCAAGGTCCTACAATGACAAAAGATATTCTAGTCAAGAGCGAAACTACTACAATTGTGGAAGGCCCGGACACTATTCCAATGAGTGTACAGCCCCCTACAAGAGAAGAGAAGATTCTCCCAAGAGAAGAAGTAGAAGAGAAGAATCACCATCTAGAGAAAGAAGGAGTAGAGATGATCGTGATGAACAAAGACCCTCAGGGAGAAGCAAGGACTCAGAAAGAAAGGACAAGTCATCAAGGAGCTACACAAAACGAAGACATCAAGCTCATGTTGGTGAATGGGTATCCGACTCCGACTCCGACAACCACTCCGAGAGAAGCTATCACTCTGACTCTGAATATACTCAAGATGAAGGTGTTGCCGGTCTAGCACTTGTGACAACCAAGTCCTACAACATATTTGACTCACCAAATGAAGGAGTTGGAACATGCTTCATGGCTAAAGGCCCAAAGGTATCACACCCCGAGTATGTTGATTTCAATAGTGATGAAGATGACTTGTTAGGTGATGATGATTTACTTGTTGACAACTCTAGTGATGAATACTATGATGAAACGTCAATTAATCATGCTAATCAAGATAAAACGAATGACAATGATAAGGAGAAGATTGAGTCTCTAACTAAAGAACTAAACACTCTTAAGTTAGCTCATGAAACTATCTTACGAGATCATCGAGAACTTTTAAGGACTCGTGAGAAATTGCGCTTTGAAAAGCTCAACCTTGAGCAAGAGCATGAGTTCTTAAAAGCAATCAATGATGATCTTCGTAAGAAAAGTTCTTCTTACATTGCCAAGCGTTTACTCTTATCCACTTACATGCCTCAAGTCAAGTCTAGTAACAAGAACAAGAAAGATTCTTCCTCTAGTAGTAACAATAATCATGGTAAATCCAATATTGTTGCTTCTAGTAGTTCTATTGATTCCACTAATGATTCTCTTAGCCAAGTTACACTTGAGCAAGAAAATAGCTTATTGAAGGGAATTATAGAGAAAGGTGTTTACAAGAGCCTTGCCGGAAGTAAGCAATTCGAGGAACTTGTACGCATGCAAGGAAGGCACCGGAAGAATCAAGGTGTTGGTTTTGAACGAAAGTTCAATGCCAATGGAGTTGAGTGGGAAGAAGATCAATACCCCAAGACGAAGTTTTTTCCTCAACAAGAGAAGTATGATCCTACTTCTCTCAAAGGGACACAAGCTCAAGGTGATCTTCCACCACAAGACCACAAGCAAAAAGGCAAGGACAAGCTTCAAGAGGAAATTGATGCATTTGAAGAAGCTCCTAAGGCCTTGGTCAAGTGGGTTCCCAAGACTACTTCAAGTTCCACTTCATCAAGTACAACTACAACACCGAGGATTCCCATCAAGATGGTGTGGATCCCGAAGAAGAAGAACTAGAGAGTTCTTGAGGGTGACTCCGCCAACATACTTCACTCTTATCATCTTGGCAAGAACAAGTGCAATCAACTTCCACATCTTGCACTAGTTCAAGGAGTCACAAACCCTCTTGTTGGTAAGACAAGGGACAAGGTAACCTAACAGTTTTCATAGACATCATCTTGTGTGTGCATCACTTTATGTCTATGGATATCCTTGTTTGTTCCTTGTGGGACTAACCCGTGTAGGTATTGAAAGTGCAACTCACTCCAATGGATAGCTTCAAATGATCTACATCAACATTGAGCATCCACATCTTCAACATCTACATGAAGTCATCATCGACAAAACCCAAGGTTAGTTCATCCCTCTTAGGGGGGATCTCACATCTAGGGGGAGCTTTACTCTAAGAATTGAGCTAAAGCAACTCTAATGGTGTGAACACAACAATGCTTTATGTAAAAGTGGTAACCCCACTTGTTCTTAAACGATGAGTATCACCTATGATCAAATGTTCTCATTTGACTCCTAAGTCAATATACTCAAATTGTTTGATAGATGCTAGAATTGGTTGTGCATGCTTTGCCACATATTTCAATTGCCATTTTATTGTGTGAGCATGTTGATTGCATATTTTACTCATTCGAGGACATCCAATTGTTGTTTTGATTGATTCGTTTTCTTTTCTTTTGCCAAGTGGATGGACAAGAATGCCTAAGAACCCTCTCTATCTATCTATGCTTTTCTCGTCTCAAACTCTATTCATGCTACATCACAAAATTTGATCAAGTCAGATTCGAACCACTCTATGTGAGGAGCACTCGGAGTCCCCGATTCGTCATAGACTTAAACTTCCAAAACATCTTTGTGCTTTTCGATCTGACCGATTCCTCCATTTCGGTCATACCGAGATCACTTAGTCGATCTAGGTTTTCAATCTCGGTGCAACTGATTTGAACTTTTCGGTCACACCGAGTTGCTGTAAGTGTCAACAGTTATGCATCTCGGTGCCACCGAGTTGTTCCACTCGGTCACACCGACAGGGTCGGGCTATATATACTCATGGGCAAAATTTTGGAAATTTCTCCGAAACCCCTTCGCCCGCGCATAGCTCGCTCTGCCTCCTGGGTCTCCGGATCGTCCTCCTCGTCGCCAGCCGCCTCCTGTCACTGGTCTCCGCCGCCGTCAACGGAATTCTTCCCCGCCTTTGCCGCCGTAGCGAGTTCATCACCGAACTAGGGTATGAAACCGATCACAGTGCTATCCCCGTCCAATTCCTAGCACACTGTGTTCATTATGATTCTTACCATGATTGAAACGATCTTATGCAGTCAAAACACTCCGTAGTTTAGTCGTGAATTGAAAATTTAGGGTTAGGTTTCCGCCGAAACCATCTCGGACCATCCGAGTTGTGGAACTCGGTACCACCGATTCGGCCAAGGCCATTGCACATGTAATTTTCGGTCTGACCGAGAATTGCAAATCGGTGTGACCGAGTTCAGGACTTTGTGAAACCCTAGCAGTCTCGGTGCCACCGAACTGTGACTTGGTCTGACCGAGTTCACTAGTTTAGGTTCCAACAGCTGCTTCGGTATCATCGAGTTTACAAATCGGTTGATCTGAAATGCTTTTTGTGGAAAACTAAAACTAAGTTTTTGACTCATTCTTTTGCAAAAACCTTTGCATTTTGTGATGCTCATCCACTCTATCTCATCTATATCTATTCAGAGGGTCTGCTGTCAGTGTTTGCAATATGTCTTATCAGAGTGACAGCCAGAACAAGTCAAAGGAGCAGGTTCACATGAGTGAGGGCACTAGTCCCTCTAGCAGCTCAGATGATGGAAGCAGGAGCACTCCCAACAACTTGCCCAAAGCTGCCACTAGAACAGGAAGAAGAAAACTTCAGAGTCTGAGGATGAAGACTATGTGGCCACTGAGGATAATGCCACATCAAAGAAGAAAGTGCTTAAGAAGGAATATGGCACAGTTGCTTCAACCAAGCCAGGTCTGAAGACCAAGAGGTCAGCAGGGAGACAACCAATGTCTAAAGCCAGAGCCTCCTCTCAAGCATCTTTGGAATATCAACCCAAATAGGCTGCTGCAGAAGGGAAGAAGAGGAAGGAGAGGATCAAAAATACCACTGCTAGAGTGCTTGGGAGATCCTCAATCATGAGAGATTCTGAAGAGGAAGAGGAAGAAGAGGTTGCTGCACCAGCACCCAAGGCCCAGAAGCTTATGGGTGATGCTATCAGGACAGGGGATGCTTCATCAAAGCCCAAAGAAGCACCCAAAGTAGCCTCCAAGCCCAAGAGTGCACCTAAGAGGAATACCAGGAGTATACCAGCTGCTGAGAAGAACAAGGCCCCAGTGCCTGAGACTGTTGCTCAAGAAGAAGGAAATGAAGAGCATGTTCTGAGAAAATTGAAGCCAAAAATTCCAGACCACAATGATGCTCATCCTATGGCTGAGAACATGAAGATCAGGAGAGACTCAGGACTGAGGAAATGGAGAGAGACAGATCCATATTCTACAAGAAGAAGAACTGCTGTTGATTACAGGTTCCACACAAAGGAACAACAAGATTTCTATGAGACAGTGCTGCTGGACAAGAAGCCTATAGTGTGTGAAATGAGGTGGGTCGACTGGAAGTATATCAAGGAAAATGAGGAACACTATCCTGGTGTGTTTAACAGCTTCAGTGCTTGTGGAGTTGTAGACTTTGTTGGGCAGAAGCTCACAAAGTGGAATGAGGAGCTCATAAGGCAATTCTACTCCACATCACACTTCTATCCAGATGGCAGGATAGTATGGATGTCTGAAGGTACAAGGTACCACTCAACTATTGAGGAATGGGCAAATCTGATCAATGCTCCTAAGGAAGAAGAAGATGACTTGGATGTCTATGCCAAGAAGAAGATGGATCACAACTCCATGGCAAACATGTACAAGGAGATTCCTGAAGATGATCTTGAGACTCACCAGTTTGGGTCAGTAAAACACTTGCTGTCGGGGCTAACTACAATCAATTGGATCCTTAGGCACACTCTCTTGCCCAAGTCTGGTGATCACAGAATGATCAGAGGCCATGCAATTAACTTTCTACATATATTTGATGTGCCACAGAAGTTCAAGGTCATGAGCCTTATAGTTGAGACTATCAAGAGGACTGCAGCTGACCAGAAAAGAAGTTGTGGATATGCCCCATAGATCCAGGAGTTGATAAACTCAAAGATGGGCATAGGCACATACTTGTTGGATAAGGAACACTTGCCTATCTATCCTGACTTTGAGGACAATCAAGTTGTGATGAATGAGAATGAACCATCATCAGTACAAGCTCAAGAGAAGAAGGAGAAAGCGAAGAAAGAGAAGGCTGCCAAGATGCCAACTCAAGAGGAGGCATCTGAGTACTTTTTGAAAAGCAAGCAAGACCAGCTTGGTTATTTGATAGCATCAACTCTAAGGATTGAGAAGGGGTTGGCCACCCTAACTCAAAACCAGGAGAGCTTGGAAAGAATCATGGAACAAAAATTCTATGATTTAGATGTCAAAGTAACTGAGATTCAATCTGTTGTGGAGCAGCAATAGGATGACATGCAGGAGAGGAAGGGCAAGACAACCACTGATGCATTTGCCAGAGTGGCTCGAGCTCAGACATCTGCTGCAGTGCCTGTTCCAGACACTAGAGTCACTTCATCTGCACCAGCTATAGCTCCAGCGCAACCAGCTCCAGCACCAACTCCATCAGCTCCATCTACTTCGACTGAAGCCTTCGTCCTTGGCGTTGTCCGGACACCACCACCTGAAGCTTGAAGATCAAGACTCTACATTTTATATTTTAGTGATCCAAGATCACATTGAGTCTATAGGAAAAGCCAATACTATTAAGGAGGGATGAGGTGTTGCTTAATGGCTTGCTTGCTCAAAGTGCTTAGTGATATGCTCCAAAACCCTCAACTACCTTCCCACATCGACATATGACCTAAACCAAAAGTCAAACTCGGCCCCACTGATTCTTTCTATCCGGCGCCACCGAGTTTCAAATGTCATAGCCACTGCCACAAACCCTAGGCAAATCGGTCTCACCGATAGGGATCTCGGTCTCACCGAGATGGGATTGTAATCTCTCTGTTTCCCTTCGTAACATTTCGGTCATACTGAGATGAGCGATCGGTCCCACCGAGATGGCAATGTAAACTCTTTGTTTCCCTTTTGTAACATTTCGGTCTCACCGAGATGAGAGAATCGGTCCCACCGAGTTTACCTGACCAACTCTCTGGTTAGCTTATTACCAAAATCGGTCCCACCGAGTTTGTGTAATCGGTCACACCGAGATTACGTTATGCCTAACCCTAACCATATCGGTCCTACCGAGTTGCATCTCAGTCCCACTGAAAATCCTAATGGTCACTAGGTTCGCTGAATCGGTCCGACCGAGTTTAACCATTCGATCCCACCGAGTTTGGCAAATTGTGTGTAACGGTTAGATTCTGTGTGGAGGCTATATATACCCCTCCACCCACTCTTCATTCGTGGAGAAAGCCATCAGAACATACCTACACTTCCAATACACATTTTCTGAGAGAGAACCACCTACACTTGTGTTGAGGTCATGATATTCCATTCCAACCATATGAATCTTGATCTCTAGCCTTCCCCAAGTTGCTTTCCACTCAAATCATCTTTCCACCAAATCCAAATCCTGTGAGAGAGAGTTGAGTGTTGGGGAGACTATCATTTGAAGCACAAGAGCAAGGAGTTCATCATCAACACACCATTTGTTACTTTTTGGAGAGTGATGTCTCCTATATTGGCTAGGTGTCACTTGGGAGCCTCTGACAAGATTGTGGAGTTGAACCAAGGAGTTTGTAAGGGCAAGGAGATCGCCTACTTCGTGAAGATCTACCGCTAGTGAGGCATGTCCTTCATGGGTGAAGGCCATGATGGAATAGACAAGGTTGCTTCTTCGTGTACCCTTCGTGGGTGGAGCCCTGCGTGGACTCGCGCAACCGTTACCCTCCGTGGGTTGAAGTCTCCATCAGTGTGGATGTACGATAGCACCACCTATCGGAACCATGACAAAAACATCCGTGTCTCCCATTGCGTTTGAATCCTCCAAACCCTTCCCTTTACATTCTTGCAAGTTGCATGCTTTACTTTCCGCTGCTCATATACTCTTTTGCATGCTTGCTTGAATTGTGTGGAGATTGCTTGACTTGTGCTAAGATAGCTAAAATCTGCCAAGAACTAAAATTGGGAAAAGGCTAGATTTTTATTTGGTAAAGTAGTCTAATCACCCCCCCCCTCTAGACATACTTTCGATCCTACACCTGGTCATCAAAACCCTAGCAATCCCATCATAACTGGAGTAGGATTTACCTTCACCGTAAGGGGCCGAACCAGTATAATTCCTTGCATCCTTTGTCCGCTTTAACCCCTTTAAGCTAACTATGTTGCGATGGCTCCACGACAAAGGTCATCCAAGTAGGAGATGGCAAATGGACATAGGAACCACATCACACTCCAAGGTGTCTTTGTAAGCTCCAATCTTGAAGGAGAATTGAACGGTATGCTCTACGTGGATGGCGCCGGAGTCGCTCAGCCGTTGGACCTTTTAGGGATGAGGACGCTTCATCTTGACCAAGTGTAGCTTGGAACATAGCTCTTCACATGCCAAGTTGTGGCAACTTCCTCCATCGATGATGACCTTCACAGAATGACTGGGATGCCCGCTTTGGTTTGGTACATGTGGCAACGTTGGTCTTCCGCTTGTTGGTGTTGAAGTGTCAAGACCTTGGAGACAACAAGAGCGGGGCTCGAATAATTGTCACAAAAGACTTGGTCATCTTCATCTTCATTCACTTGCTGGTGCATGGCCACATGCTCAAGCGCTTCCGTTTCTCCTTCACTCATGGAGTCATATGTGCCATCGTCGTCGGCGATCATGGTTCGCCGGTTGGTGCACTCGAATGTCTTGTGGGCTCGGCCTCCACATGTGAAGCAATTGATGGAACTTGTCTTGATGGCCTCATCCGGTGGAGTTGTAGATGATGAAGCTCTCGGCTTGAAGTGGCTTGTACTAGGAGGACGACTTGAAGGTTTCGAAGTTTTCTTGTAACTTGACTTGTCGCTGTTGCTTGTCAAGGTTTGGTTGAGGTAGAAGGCGGAGTAGTCATTGAAGCTTGGTTGTAGGAGCCGTATGTCTTGGAAGATTACTTGGCATACTTGTAGCCTTCTTGTATTGTCGCTCCACCTTGGTAGCTTGGTGCACTAGCTCAATGAGGTTGGATTAGGGTTGGAAGTCGGCGATCTTCTTGATAGGATGGTTGAGTCCATTCAAGAAACGTGCCATGGTTTGCTCCTCATCTTCTGTGACATTTGCTCTTATCATGGCAATCTCCATTTCCTTGTAATACTCTTTGGGACAGTTCTTTTGGTAGCTTTTTTAGGCTTCTAGAAGAAGTTGTCCCCTACCCAGCTTATTCTAGAAGCCCAACCAAACAATTTTTTTAGAATCCTATTAGTCAATTGTTAATTAGTAGGCTTCTAAATAAATAAATAAATTTGTTTGAGTTTCTAGAATAAGTTAGCTAGGAGGCATCTTATCCAGCTTATTCTATAAGCTGGCAAAAGAACTGGCCCTTCAACTTACTTTGTGCCTAGCTTGAGGAATTGTATCTTCTTGAAGAGGTCGCGGCTATAGTATGTGGGTACAAAGCATGCTCCCATGACATCCTTGATTTGAGCCCATGCCGTGATTGGTGGGTCACCTTTTGCTTCTGCCTCTCAATGAGTTGCGCCCAGCAAATGAGGACATAGTCTTGGAACTCGAGAGATGCCATGGCAATCTTATTTTCTTCTTCATAGTTGTGCAAGCGAATGATCTTGTCAACTTGCAATGCCCATGAAAGTTAGTCTTCGAGATCGTTGCTTCTGGAGAACTTAGGCATGGTGAACTTGAGCTTGCCATAGCATTGCTCTTCATTGTGTTGGGATCGATGGTGATGATGAGGATGCTCTTGTCGTGGAGGAGGGTCTCGAGCCGCTTGCTTCTCGTGCTCCGCTTGATTCGCTTGGGGTTGAGGGCGTGGAATTATTGCATGGTTCCTCATCTCTTGAAGCTCTTCACAATGGGCGACTTCTTCTTGGCGCTCATGGTGGATAGCCTCATCTTGTTCCCGGTTACGTGCACGGACGGCTTGGGGTTTTGCACGTAGAGTTTGTTGGGCTTCAAGGGCTTGTTCCTCACGAGGTTGTTTCTCTTGTTGAAGGGTGTTGCCATCTTGTTCTTCTTGTCTATCTTGGCATATTCGAGCTTGCTCTTGGGCCGGAGGTTCATTAGCTTGTTGCCACAAGCGTTCGCGTTCATGGGGACGGCCTTGTAAACCATTGCCATGGAATGGGTTTTGTGGAGCTCGATGATCTTCATGGTCTTGGCGATGTAGCGAACAAGCTCGAGGAGGACTTGCATCCAAATAAGATTGCGAAGAATGTCGACTTTAGTGGCTCCTTCTTGAATATGATGATGATGTGGAAGAACGGTTGGCCATAATGGCTCGTATGTCTTCCTTGAGAGATTCCATCGATGCGTCGATGTAGTCTCTTGTACGTTTCTTCGATTGTTGCAAGTCGGTAGCGAGTAGGTTGATGCGGTCGCCCAATGCTTCATTATCTTGATGCAAAGCTCTTTGCGCGCCGAAGAGGTGGTTCTTGGTGATGTAGATGTTTGGGTCCTCATATTGCTCGATGAAGAGTGTATTCGAAGAAGTAGTTGGCCTATCCATCATCCCAAGAAAATGTGAGTGGGAGAATGAAAAGAACTAGAACAAATGTACCTTACACAATGTTGAAAATGGATCAATGATCACTCAATAGTGTAACATGGAAATAGCATAATTCGTACCGGATCTCGTCGATTTCTCACACCTACACAAATAAAGCCTTTGGTGGAGCTTGGTGAGGATGGTGGCACAAAATTTATGCGATTGTTAGCAAGATTCAATAATCTCGAAAAAGATTCATAAATTCGCAAATGCAACAAGTAGACCAATGGCAATATGTGGCACAGTGGAACACACTCCCGGATAGATAAATGGGGTCATGCAACCAAGGAACGAGCTCAAAATGTGGAAAGCATAGAAAATGCTCTTGTTGCACAACTCTAGAGAGACACTAGCACGATTGCACAATAGGAAGATATGAGACTTGTGCACAACCTACAAAGCAAAAATGCAATGATTTCTATCCCAAGTATGCTATATGTATGGTGTTCCGGTGATATGATCCAAGATGATCGAGTATGACAATCTTAATGTAGCATGATGCTATGGTTCTTGCTTAAAAGCTCTTTGTTTATCTTTCTCTTTTGCTTAAAAGCTTGTTGGCTCTTTCTCTTATGAGCTCTTTCTTTGGACACTTATGCAAAACTTCACGAACCAAGATAGCAATTGTGTATATGCGGTGACAACCTTGTGACACAAGAGATGATGTCAAGATGCTTGTACCAAGATGATGTGTTATGTATTTGATGGAAACTATGATCACTAATGTGCACAAGTAACGTTGCCGGACAATACTCAAATGACTAGTATCGATAGGAAAGTGACACAAAAATGGCTATGCGGTTATCAATGCGATGGCAAAGAGTACACAAAGGTGTCGTCGAGGTTACCACCCTTGCTTGCGGCTAATGGTGTCAAAATGGTGAAGCGGTCGTTGTCGATGACGAGTCCATGTCGAAGATGAGCGGCGGTGATGTCATTGTCGAACCGTCCCTAAGTAGCCGAAACACATTAGGAAACGAAAACCGCAACTCAAATTCTCAAAGAACAAAACGTGTCAAAATTGTCGGAGTTGGTAGAGGGTAAGCGATGGTGGTTGCGAAAAGCCGTGGTGGTATGCTTCAATGCAATGAGGGGTTATGGGAGTGGTGGTGCGGAAAGTGTAGTGGGCGGCTGAAAATTTTCGGGGGAAAATTTCAGTTTCGTCAGGTTCGGTCGGACGTCCGGTGGTGGTCGGACGACCGGAGGCTGTCAGTCGTCTAGTGGCTGGGCTATTTCGGGCACGGAATGAACTTCTAGGGTTTGTAGTGGAGAAGAAAATTTTGGTCAAAATTGGATGAATTTGTGGATGGAAATTTGGGAAATGATGGGGGAAAGCTAGATCCACTCGTGGCAAAGCAAATCCATGGATCAAATGTAACAAAACTTCATCACACCAACAAATCACAAAAAATAATTGGGGCTATTTTTGTGGGGATTTTCGAAATTGGGACAAAATAAAAAAATTATGCCAGAAAAGAGGGGTAGGGGCTCCAAATTTGTGATCAACCTTGGATCATGATACCAAGATGATGTAGGGTGGAATCCTAGGGCCAATCTTTCATGATTTGGAGGGGATCCCATGAAGAACGTGACGAACACATGAGCGAAAACACGAGGGGAAACACTCAAATCAATGTGAAACGAGCACACATGTGCTAGATCCATGAACACAAAGAGGTCACAACGATCCAAAGACAACAAAGGAAGGATACAAGTAGCTAGTTCTTCTCCAAGAGGAGGTCTTGAATCCACTAGGGGATCCTCCCTTTCGGGGTCTTGAATCATCTTGGGATCTTCTCCGTGGAGGCTTCAGTCTCCACTGGAGTATGTATCAAGTGGATGAGCAAAGCTCTATCTCTCATATGAGCTAAACCAATGCTAACCCTAGAAAAGTGGAGGTGGAGTCATATATATAGTCTAGAGGGGCGAAGGGGTACATGGGCCTCGGCCCAACACTCTGTGCGCACACAGGCATCCGTCGTCCGGTCGCTACCGGACGTTCGGTAGCTCACGAGGGTCCGGTCGTTCGGTGTTTTGGCTCAGATGGGTCGGCATCAGATTTTCGGCCGGGGTCGAATGTCCGGTTGTCGGTTGTCCGAAGGTCTTTGAACTTCTTCTGTTGGGTGACATCGGATGTCTAGAGGTACTCGGTCATCCGGAAGCTGGGAGGTGTCGGACATCCGGCACGTGTCAGTCGTCCGGCCGCTGTAGCGTACGTTGGCCGGGACTTGGGCTGGCTGGTTGGCGCTTTAGGCGCTGGACATCCGGCCTGGTCCGGTCGTCCAGTGGCTGTAGGTTTCTGGAAGCTCCTCTTCTTGGTCCTTGTACTTGGTGCTCTCGCCGTCTTGTCCGTTGGATGTAGTTGTTCTGTGGCCTGCCTCTAAGTACCTGATCACACATAGGGTCTCCACTTGAGGTAGTAGCCATGTGTCAGATGTGGAAAGTAGTAGTTCAGAGAGGAGCGAGTTCACCTTAGTTTCAATATCCCTTGCTCGAGCTCTAGTCATTGGTCCATGTGGTGTCGTGGGACATGTAGGTAAGTCCATGGGGATGACCATAGGATGCTCCACATCAAGATATTTCCAGAACTTACGTTGTACATTAGAAACATGAAATTAAAGAGGTTTGGACATATCCTTCTTATGTCCAATAAAGCAGTTATGATACGATTAAACAATGACGGATTTGCACTCTCTCAAATGATATATTGTTTATCATCATTACCTATTAGATTAATTGTAAAATTAATCAAAGTGCGAGGCTAAAGGAAGATTAGAAGAACCCCCTATTGCGGAACGTAGCATGCAATTTCAAATTTGTTTCCTATGCCCATGCAAGATCTATCTTGGAGATTCATAGCAACGAGAGGGGGAGAGTGTGTCCATGAACCCTCGTAGACCAAAAGAGGAAGCGTTTGACAACGCGGTTGATGTACTCGAACTTCTCGTTCCTACCGATCAAGTACCGAATGTACGACACCTCCGAGTTCTACACACATTCAGCTCGATGACGTCCCTCAAACTCTTGATCCAGCAAAGTGTCGAGGGAGAGTCCCGTAAGCACGACGGCGTGGTGACGGTGATGGTGAAGTGATCCGCGCAGGCTTCGCCTAAGCACTACGTGAATATGACCGGATGCATAAATTGTGGAGGGGGCCCCGCACACGGCAAACAATATTTGGTGTGTGTTCTAGGCGCTCCTCGGTGGGAGGGGGAGGGGGACAACCATGGGGCGCCCCAAGTAGGAGGAATCCTACTTGGGGGCCTCC
This sequence comes from Triticum urartu, assembly GCF_056163025.1. Lineage (NCBI taxonomy): Eukaryota > Viridiplantae > Streptophyta > Magnoliopsida > Poales > Poaceae > Triticum > Triticum urartu. The sequence goes on along the minus strand of NC_141877.1, from coordinate 225,806,943 downwards.
TCCAATTCGGCCTCCCCCTTTCCTTTTCTCCGGAGGGGGAAAGGAAAGAGGGGAGAGGGGAAAGGAAGGGGGAATCCTATTCCCTCTATTTACTCCTTTCTTCACTTAGGCCGGCTCATATGGGGGCGCACCAGCCCACTAGGGGCTGGTCTGTCCCTCCCTTGGCCCAATAAGGCCCATATCTTTGCCGGGGGGGAGGTGCCCGGAACCCTTTCCGGCGACCTGATACGTACCGGTCCCCCGGAACACTTCCGGTGTCCAAATACTATCGTCCTATATATGAATATTCACCTCTCGACCATTTCGAGACTCCTCGTCATTTCTTTGATCTCATCCGGGACTCCGAACAACATTCGGTCACCAAATCACATAACTTATATAATACAAATCGTCATCGAACGTTAAGCGTGCGGAACCTACAGGTTCGAGAACTATGTAGACATGACCAAGACACCTCTCCGGTCAATAACCAATAGCGGAACCTGGATGCTCATATTGGTTCCCACATATTCTACGAAGATCTTTATCGTTCGTACCGTAATGACAACATACGTTATTCCCTTTGTCATCGGTATGTTACTTGCCCGAGATTCAATCGTCGGTATCTTCATACCTAGTTCAATCTCATTACCAACAAGTCTCTTTACTCGTTTCGTAATGCATCATCACACAACTAACTTATTGGTCACATTGCTTGCAAGGCTTATTATGATGTGCATTACCGAGAGGGCCCAGAGATACCTCTCCGATACTCAGAGTGACAAATCCTAATCTCGATCCATGCCAACCCAACAAACACCTTCGGACATACATGTAGAGAATCTTTATAATCACCCAGTTACGTTGTAACATTTGATAGCACACAAGGCATTCCTCTGGTATCCGGGAGTTGCATAATATCATAGTCAAAGGAATATGTATATGACATGAAGAAAGCTATAGCAATAAAACTGAATGATCATTATGCTAAGCTAAGGGATGGATCTTGTCCATCACATCATTCTCCTAATGATGTGATCCCATTCATCAAATGACAACACATGTCTATGGTTAGGAAACTTAACCATCTTTGATTAAAGAGCTAGTCTAGTAGAGGCTTACTAGGGACACGGTGTTTTGTCTATGCATCCACACATGTATCAAGTTTCTGGTTAATACAATTCTAGCATGAATAATAAACATTTATCATGATATAAGGAAATATAAAATAACAACTTTACTATTGCCTCTAGGGCATATTTCCTTCAGTCTCCCACTTGCACTAGAGTCAATAATCTAGCTCACATCGCCATGTGATTTAACACCAATAGTTCACATCTTTATGTGATTAATACCCATAGTTCACATTGCCATGTGACCAACACCCAAAGGGTTTACTAGAGTCAATAATCTAGTTCGGATCGCTATGTGATTAACACCCAACGAGTACTAAGGTGTGATCATGTTTTGCTTGTGAGAGAAGTTTAGTCAACGGTTCTGGCACATTCAGATGCGTATGTATTTTGAAAATTTTCTATGTCTACAATGCTCTACACGGAGCTTGATAGAGGCAAAGGTGTCCCGTCTTTCGATGAGATGGTGGCTATCGTTTTGGAGGAAGTCAACTTTGGCGATCTGACTATGAACGTGCAAGGACGTCGCGCCTTAGCAATCGCTAAACCAACTCCGAGAGGTTATTGACCACGCCGGAGCACGATCAACCTGGCCACGAAGGTCTGTTTCTAGCAGGCAAACGAAGAACAAGCAAGAAACTAAGATTGCAATCTGGATATTGCGAATATAAGAGGAAAGCTTTATTGATCAAGGTGGGGTTCTGTGATGCCTTTGTGTGGTCATTGAACACAAACGAAGTACGCGAAGTTGCAGCTATGTTGAACTTTAATCTAAACAAAGCCCAAAGTCTAAACGACTCCCTAAGGGTTGTATATATGGAGGAAGAGGGGGGGGATTTCGTGGCCCTTGGAGGAGGGGTCCAAAACCAACCCTAACTCTTGTTTCCCCACACATACAGACTCTAAAAACAACCTATACTCAATTATTTCAAAATTACATGGGCCTGGCCCAATAATAAGGTGACGCAGCACCTATAATAGCCTCTGGACGAAATTTATGAAGTGGCATCTTGTATATTTCGTCCAAGGCTTCACGCACTCCTTATGGTGGCTAAAGTCCTGAAATCATCTGTTGTAACTCCGTTCTTGTTCCCCTTGCGCATGCCATCATCTCCATGCTTGATCTTGCTCCAATGATCATCCTTCTTGTCCAAGCTAGGCCCTTCATTTGTAAGAAAGAAAAGTGTATCCAATTTAGGCAGCATCATATTCTCAGTACCAAGAAATGATCATCCTTCTTGTCCAATGATCTTGCTCCAATTTAGGCAGCATCCAATTTAGAATCATTACCAAGAAACAAAAGTACCTGGTAATTTAATCGGCGTGCGCGAGCTCTAGTAATTGGTCTTGTATATGTATCAGTAGGGGCTGTGGGTGTAACTTTGTTAGTGCTGTCCTCATCATCCTCCCCTTCTTGAATTGAAGTCGCCCTCGACGGAAGCTCATCTTCCTCACCCAAGTAAGGCTTCAAATCTGCATTGTTAAAAGTGGGACTAACCCCAAAATCTGAAGGCAACTCAAGTTTATATGAATTATCATTTTTTTCTAACACCTTAAAAGGACCATCAACATGTGGAATTAGCTTTGACTTGCGCAAATTACGAAACATATCCTTACGCAAATGTAACCAAACAAGATCTCTAGGTGCAAAGACAACAAATTTTCTACCCTTATCTCCAACAAGTTTATATTTAGCATTCATGCGCTCAATATTTTCCTTAGTTAACTCATGCATTTTTAAGATCAATTCAACACGTTCTTTAGCATCAAAATTAACCTTCTCCGAAGATGGAAGATACAACAAATCAATAGGTGCACGAGGTAGGAAACCATACACAATTTCAAAAGGGCACATCTTAGTAGTAGAATGCAATGAACGATTATAAGAAAATTCAATATGAGGCAAGCATTCTTCCCACATTTTCTTATTATTCTTCAAAACAGCCCTAAGCATAGTAGACAATGTTCTATTGACTACTTCAGTTTGTCCATTAGTTTGGGGGTGACAAGTGGTACTAAAAAGCAGTTTAGTCCTCAACATAGCCCATAAACATCTCCAAAAGTGGCTAAGAAATTTAGTATCATGATCTGAAACAATAGTATTTGGCACACCATGCAAGCGAATAATTTCACGAAAGAACAAATCAGCAACATTAACAACATCATCGCTTTTATGACATGGTATAAAGTGTGCCATTTTCGACAATCTGTCTATGACAACAAATATGCTATCCCTCCCCTTCTTTGCTCGAGGTAAACCTAAAACAAAGTACATAGATATATCCTCCCAAGGAACACTAGGTACAGGCAAAGGCATATATAAACCATAAGGATTGAGTCCTAACTTAGCTTTTTGACACGTAGTGCAGCGAGCAACAAAATGCTCAACATCCCGTCTCATCTTTGGCCAAAAGAAATGTGTAGCAAGTACGTCCTCCGTCTTCTTCACGCCAAAGTGTCCCATTAATCCTCCTCCATGCGCCTCCTACAACAACAAAATACAAATGGAGCTAGCTGGAATGCATAGCTTGTTAGCATGGAACACAAATCCATCATTAACAACAAACTTGTTCCACGTTCTTCCTTCTTTACAATTCTGCATTACATCTTTAAAATCAGCATCATGCACACATTGATCTTGGATGGTTTCCAAACCAAATATTTTGAAGTCAAGTTGTGAAAGCACAGTATAGCGATGAGACAATGCATCAGAAATAACATTTTCTATACCCTTCTTGTGTTTAATGAATCAACCCATTTAGCATGTCTACGATTCAGTTTAGCTTGACTTTTAATATGTTTCAATGATTCATGATCAGAATGTATAACAAATTCTTTGGTCCATAAATAATGTTGCCATGTTTCTAAAGTCCGAACAAGAGCATATAATTCTTTATCATAAGTAGAATAGTTCAGACTAGGCCGACTCAAATTTTCAGAAAAGTATGCAACAGGTTTGCCATCTTGTAATGACACACCTCCTAATCCAATTCCACTAGCATCACATTCATGCTCAAAAGTCTTATTAAAATCAGGAAGTTGGAGTAAAGGAGCATGTGTCAACTTATCTTTTAATACTGTGAAGGCTTCTTCCTGTGCGGTACCCCAAACAAAAGGCACATCCTTCTTTGTAAGCTCGTTGAGAGTAACCAGCGAGGCCAAGGAAACTCCTCACTTGTGTCACCGTTTTGGGCTGCGGCCAACTCTCAATAGCTTCAATCTTGGCTTTATCAACTTCAATTCCCTATGGAGTAACAACATAGCCAAGAAAATATACTCGGTCGGTGCAAAAGGTGCACTTTCCAAGGTTACCAAACAAACATGCATCACTTAGAGCAAAAAAATAGCACGTAAATGTTCCAAATGTTCCTCCAAAGATTTACTATAAATCAATATATCATCAAAATAGACTACCACAAATCGTCCAATGAAAGCACATAAAACTTTGCTCAGTAATCTCTTGAAAGTACTAGGTGTATTAGTTAACCCAAAAGGCATGACTAACCACTCATCTAATCCAAACTTAGTTTTAAATGTCGTTTTCCATTCATCTCCCAATTTCATATGAATTTGATGGTATCCACTACGCAAAACTACTTTGGAGAATATTGTAGAGCCACTCAATTCATCAAGCATGTCATCTAGCCTAGGAATAGGATGACGATAACGAATAGTAATATTATAAATGCCTCTACAATCAACACACATACGCGATGTACCATCCTTTTTCGGCACTAGAATAATAGGAACAACACAAGGACTAAGGGATTCACGAATATAACCTTTGTCGAGCATCTCCTCGACTTGACGCATAATCTCCTTCGTCTCCTCTGGATTGGTATGGTATGGTGCACGGTTGGGTAGCGAAGCACCGGGAATTAAGTCAATCTGATGCTCAATCCCTCGAATAGGTGGTAATTTCGGTGGCACGTCTTGTGGAAAGATGTCAGCGAACTCCTGCAAAATGTTAGTAACAGCAGGAGGCAAAGAGGAAGGCACGTCCTCAAATGAAAATAATGCTTCTTTGCACACAAAAGCATAGCAAACAGATTTGCTGAAATCTAGATCATCAATATCAGATTTGGTGGCAAGTAAACATGCACTTTTCAATTTAATTTCAGAAGCAACACTAGATGGTTTGTTACTAGGTTTCATTTGTTGCTCAAATTCTATTGCCACAATCTGATTTTAACTCTTGTCGTGCTCCTGTTTTGCTTTATTAGCTCTATTAATATCATCTTTCAAAATGGAATCAGGAGTCATAGGAAGCAAAGTAATATGTTTATCCTTATGAACAAGAGTATACTGATTGTTTCTACCATGGTGTATAGCATTTTTATCAAATTGCCATTGTCTACCAAGTAATAAGGAACATGCTTGCATGGGTACCACATCACAATCAACATAATTAGCATATGTAGAGATACTAAAATGCACATGAACAGTACATGTTACCTTAACCTTTTCGCTGTTATTGAACCATTGGATATAGTAAGGATGTGGATGTGGTCTTTTGGTGAGAGATAGCTTCTCCACCATCTCCATGCTAGCCAAGTTGTTGTAGCTCCCTCCATCTATGATGACGTGAATAGAACGTTCCTTCAAACGGTGGAATATTCAATTTGAGCTTAGGGAGATGGTCATGATCTCATACCTGAGGGGGAGCCCTACCATTGCGATTATTTGCATGTGGACGACCTGGTGGTTGCACGTAGTTTTGATTTTGATCAATCTCATCCTCGTAATCTCCTGCATAATCCTCCTCCTCCTCATCAGCAGCAGGTGCCACATAAGTATCAGTTTGGCCAGGCTCAAGAGGGACATGGCTCGCTCGACGGAGGGCTGTTTCGCAAGGTGGAGGTAGTCGTCGTTGTTTGTTGTTGTTGTCGCCGTCGTCATTGTTTCTTGTTGTTGTTGTTGTTGTTGTTTTTGTTGTTGTTCTTATTCTTGTTCTTTGTTGTTGTTGCAGAGTGCGGCAGGTGTAGCCAGTGGTTGTTGTTTTGTTGTTGTTGTTGTTGTTGTTGTTGTTGTTGTTGTTGTTGTTGTTGCAGAGTGCGGCAGGTGTAGCCAGTGGTTGTTGTTGTTGTTGTTGTTGTTGTTGTTGTTGTTGTTCTTGTTGTTCTTGTTGTTCTTGTTCTTCTTCTTGTTCTTGTTGTTCTTGTTGTTCTTGTTGTTGTTGTAGAGTGCGACAGGTGTAGCCAGTGGTGGTTGTGGAAGACGCGCAAGCAGTTCATTAAATTTTTTATCGAGCTTTGTTTCGAATGTCTTCTCAAGGCCAGTTATCTTATCCATGGCCTCTTCAAAATTGTTCAGCACATCTTGCACCTGTTCAGTCATCATTTGCTATAGGTCAACTTGTTCGTCATGTTCTCCCAGTCAGTCTCATTGACTTGTGATCCTGCCATGGTTAGCATCAATAGAAACACACAATAATACGATCCTACAGACTACTAGAAAATGGTGGTGGTGGGGCGTCACAAATCCGTCAAGCAAATCTCAAATTCTTACCGGTTCTTAACAAGCAGCAGGCGATGATCGGCAACCGCTGTAGTCAAAACTCTCAAAGCTTGGATAGAGCGATTACCAGAGAGTGTGATGAGGACATCAATACCATTGTTACACCCACATCCCCTACTGCTACATATACTGGACCAATTACTAGAGGTCGCGCACGCCAATTAAATTATCAGGTACTTTCGTTTCTTGGTAATGATTCTAATGTTCATGAGAATATGATGCTGCCCAAATTGGATACATTTGTTTTGCTTACAAATGAAGGGCCTGGCATGGATAAGAGGAATGAACACTGGAGCAAGACCAAGCATGGAGATGATGGCATGCGCAAGGGGAACAAGAATGGAGTTGCAAGTGATGATTTCAGGACTTTGAAGCCACCATAAGGAGTGCATGAAGCCTTGGATGAAATATACAAGAAGCCACTTCATAAATTTCGTCCAGAGGCTATTCTAGGTGCTCCGTCACCTTATTATTGGGCCAGGCCCATGTAATTTCAAAATGCTTAAGTATAGGATGTTTTTAGAGTCCGTATGTGTGGGGAAACAAGAGTTAGGGTTGGTTTCGGACCCCTCCTACAAGGGCCACGAAATCCCCCCCCTTCCTCCATATATACATCCCTTAGGGAGTCGTTTAGACTTTGGGTTTTGTTTAGATTAAAGTTCGCCATAGCTGCAACTTCGCATACTTTGTGTTCAACGACCATACAAAGGCGTCACAGAACCCCACCTTGATCAATAAAGATTTCCTCTTATATTCGCAATATCCAGATTGCAATCTTAGTTTTTTTGCTTGTTCTTTGTTTGCCTGCAGGAAACAGACATTTATGGTCAGGTTGATCGTGCTCCGGCATGGTCAATAACCTCTCGGAGTTGGTTGCTAAGGCGCAACGTCCTCGCACGTTCGTAGTCAGATCGTCGAAGTCGACTTCCTCCAAAACGATAGCCACCATCTCATCGAAAGACGTGACACCATTGCCTCTATCAAGTGGGAGTTCCAGGTTGCTCAGTGAGATTTTACAGTTTTTCGTAGTTTAGATCAAGTCTGTTCTTCATACCTACAGTCCACGAAAAAGCAAAAAAAGGGTTAGTTCATCATATCGAACTAGTCTGAGCCTTTGGATAGTCTTTTCAATATTTTGCTTTGTTGAATTTGCGGTTGCATCGTCGTGTCTAGTTGCTGGTCTTAGAGTCTAGTCTTTTAGAGTTTTGAGTTCTGGTCATAAGTTGTCACGCCGCCGCCGCACCATCATCATCGCCCTTGCCATCTACCACCACCTCTTATCCGCCACCGATACGTATCCATATACCATCACCAATCCGTATCCATATACCACCACCAATCCGTACCCATATACCACCACCAATCCGTATCCATATACCACCACAACTGCCATATCCTACCACCATATATCCACCACCAATCCGAGTTCCTTTCATATTAGGTTTGCTTTTGAGATCCGTCTAATTTCCGATGCATGTTTCCTTGCCTGAGTAGGTTTCAAAAAAAGAGTCTGAAGACCCCGAGGCAGTTTTTAGGCCAAAAATTTTGCAGGCAAAAATATTTTTTCCCTATCCTATTTTTAGGCTTTTCTGAGTCTTTTGAGCCACGTGCCATCATAGTGATTTTTTGTCGCACTTTTTTGTCGTCGCTGCCCTAATTTCTGAAAATATAAAAAAATATTGTGCCCATCCTGTCAGTTTGACCTCGGAAGAGTTTTGAGACACTCGCCATTATAGTGATTTTTCGCAAAAAAGAAAAAAGAGGAGCGCAAAAAAAACAAATCGAAAAATATATTCCAGTGTGCTTTTCCCTTGTTTACGTGTAGCGCCGTGATTTTGTTAGTGTTCTAGGCTCGCGTCTCTAGCACGGTCTAGCCTAGGACCAGCACAGTACCATCGTTGAGCGTTTATTCAACTTTGCATCTCTGAATTGATTATTGCTAATCTTTTTGCTATCATATTATAAGCCTTCCTAGCTCCACATAAATCTACCTCGTGAATTTGACTCTCCCTGATAATCGCTCTATCCAAGCTTTGAGAGTTTTGACTACATCAGTTGCCGATCACCACCTGCTGCTCGGTAAGAACTAGTAAGAATTTGAGATTTGGTTGACGGATTTGTGACACCCACCACCACCACTTGTTAGTAGTCTGTAGGATCATATTCTTGTCTGTTTCTATTGCTGCTAACCATGGCAGGATCACAAGTCGACGAGATTGACTGGGAGAACTTGATGAACAAGGAGCTTCATGATAAGTTTCAGCAAATGATGAGTGTACAGGTGCAAGATGTGCTAAACAGATTTGAAGAGGCCATGGAGAAGATAGATGGCATGGAGAAGACGTTCGAAATAAAGCTCGATAACAAGTTTACTGAATTGCTTTCGCGTTTTCCACCACCACTGCCGGCTGCACCTGTCGCACCTCTACAACAACAACAACAATGTCGCCTTCCAAATCAAGTGGGATGAGCACAAGGCATTCCCATTGACCCTGGGCAAAATTCTAGTGCTGCTGTTGATGCTTCTATAGCTCCTGCTACTACTACAAAGGTGGAGGACCATTACGAGGATGAGGTTGATCAAAATCAGAACTACGTACAACCACCATCAGCACCACCACCAGTAATGTCCTCATGTATATCATCGCAACGGTAGGGCTGCACCACCACCTGAGGTACGAGATCATGACCTTTTTCCTAAACTGAAATAGAATATTCCACCATTTGAGGGTAGATATGTTCCTGATATATATCTTACTTGGGAGTTAGAAACTGAACAACGTTTTACATGTTTACAATATCCCGAGGAGAGACGTGTTCCTGCTGCTGTTTGCGCTTTCACTAGTTTTGCATGTGTTTGGTGGTCTGAACATCGTAGATTATATCCTATTCCAGCTACTTGGACTGCTTTGAAAACTGCTATGCGTACTCGTTGGGTTCCACCATATTATCAGCGTGAATTACTGATACATCTCCGTCAGATCTACCTTTCCAAACACTTTTGCCCTTGTTTTGGACACTAACTTGCATGATTTGAATGGAACTAACCCGGACTGACGCTGTTTTCAGCAGAATTGCCATGGTGTTATTTTTGTGCAGAAATAGAAGTTCTTGAAATGACCTGAAAATCAACGGAGAATTATTTTGGAATATATAAAAAATACTGGAAGGAAGATCCACGTTAGGGGGCCTCCACCTGTCCACGAGGGTGGGGGCGAGCCCTACCCCCCTGGGCGCGCCCCCTGCCTCATGGGCCCCCTGACGCTCCACCGACCTCAACCCTGACTCCATATATTCACTTTTGGGGAGAAAAAAACCAGGGAGAAGGATTCATCGCGTTTTACGATATGGAGCCCCCGCCAAGCCCTAAACTCTCTCGGGAGGGCTGATCAAGCGTCCGTTCGGGGCTCCGGAGAGGGGAATCCGTCGCCATCGTCATCATCAACCTTCCTCCATCACCAATTTCATGATGCTCACCACCGTGCATGAGTAATTCCATCGTAGGCTTGCTGGACGGTGATGGGTTGGATGAGGTTAATCATGTAATCGAGTTAGTTTTGATAGGGTTTGATCCCTAGTATCCACTATGGTCTGAGATTGATGTTGCTATGACTTTGCTATGCTTAATGCTTGTCACCAGGGTAGGACCTGCTTCTGCTATTATGTTTTCATCAATATATGAGAGTTCTTGATCATATCTTGCTAGTCTATAGTCACCTACTATGTGTTATGATCCGGCAACCCCGAAGTGACGATAATCAGGACCACTCCCGGTGATGACCGTAGTTTGAGGAGTTCATGTATTCACTATGTGTTAATGCTTTGTTCCGGTACTCTATTAAAAGGAGGCCTTAATATCCCTTAGTTTCCAATAGGACTCCGCTGCCACGGGAGGGTAGGACAAAAGATGTCATGCAAGTTCTTTTCCATAAGCACGTATGACTATATTCGGAATACATGCCTACATTACATTGATGAATTGGAGCTAGTTCCGTGTCACCCTAGGTTATGACTGTTACATGATAAACTGCATCTGGCATAATTCTCCATGACTGATCCATTGCCTACGAGCTTTCCATATATTGTTCTTTGCTTATTTACTTTTCCGTTGCTATTGTTATCATCACTACAAAACACCAAAATATTACCTTTGCTACAGTTACCTTTTACCACCATTACCACTACTATCATATTACTTTGCTACTAAACACTTTGCTGCAGATATTAAGTTTCCAGGTGTGGTTGAATTGACAACTCAGCTGCTAATACTTGAGAATATTCTTTGGCTCTCCTTATGTTGAATCAATAAATTTGGGTTGAATACTCTACCCTCGAAAACTGTTGCGATCCCGTATACTTGTGGGTTATCAAGACTATTTTCTGACGCCGTTGCCGGGGAGCATAACTCTATTCTTTGAGTCACTTGGGATTTATATCTGCTTATCATTATGAAGAACTTGAAAGACGCGAAAACAATAATTTATCCCTCAACTACGAGGGGAGGTAAGGAACTGCCATCTAGCTCTGCACTTGATTCACCTTTTGTTTTGAGTAAGCTTGCAACACCTAAACCTGCTTCTGCTATTAATTCTGATATGTCGCATGTTATTGATGATGCTACTTCTGCTATGCATGATACTTATGATGAAACTACTTCTATGCTTGATACTACTTTGCCAGTGAATTTCTTGATGAACAACTTGCTAGGGCTAGAGAGAATGAAATTATTGAAACTGATAATATTGATGAAAGTGATGATGAAGACTCTCCCCCTAGATATGAGTTACTTGTTGTGCCTGGGGGCTATGTTATGGATGAAGAAACTGCTAAAGACTTTCTTGCTTGCAATGATAGGAGTGATCTTAAGAAATTATTAGCTAAGCTGAAACAAAAAACTCTGAATGCTAGAATGAAATATGATCCTGCTTATGCTACTTCACCTATCTTTGTTATTGATAAGGATTATGATTTCTCTATTGACCTTGAGATAATTACTTTAGTTGAATCTGATCCTTTCTATGGCTATGAATCTGAAACTGTTGTGGCAAATCTTACTAAATTAAATGATATAGCTACCCTGTTCACTAATGATGAGAAAACTCGCTATTATTATATCCTTAAATTATTTCTGTTCTCATTAAAGGGTGATTCTAAGATATGGTTTAATTCTCTTGATCCTAGTTGTGTGCATAGTCCCCAGGATATGATTTATTACTTCTCTGCTAAATATTTCCCTGCTCATAAGAAACAAGCTGCTTTAAGGGAAATATATAATTTTGTGCAAATTGAAGAAGAGAGTCTCCCACAAGCTTGGGGGAGGCTTCTCCAATTACTTAATGCTTTGCCTGATCATCCTCTCAAGAAAAATGAAATACTTGATATCTTTTATAATGGACTAACCGATGCTTCTAGAGACCACCTGGATAGTTGTGTTGGTTGTGTTTCAGGGAAAGAACACCAGATGAAGCTGAAATTCTATTGAATAATATGTTGACTAATGAAAATAATTGGACACTTCCTGATCCAATTCCTGAACCAACTCCTAAGCCAACTCCAAAGAAAAGGGGTATTCTATTTCTCAATCCTGAAGATATGCAAGAGGCAAAGAAATCTATGAAGGAAAAAGGTATTAAAGCTGAAGATGTTAAGAATTTACCTCCTATTGAAGAAATACATGGTCTTAATTCATTACCTATTGAAGAAACATATGGTCTTGATAACCCGACACAGGTAGTAAAGGTAAATTCACTCTATAGATATGATAAAGATGAAATCCCATTTACTAAGTTTGCTAGCCCATGCTTGGATGAGTTTGATGACTTTATGGTTAAACAAGAAAACTTCAATGCTTATTTTGGTAGAGAAATAAAATGCAATGCTGATATGCTTGAACACTTGGGTGATTATATGGCTAATGTTAAAGGTGAACTTAAACTTATTAGTAACATGCTTCTATGGTTACCACTCAAGTAGAACAAGTACTTAAAGCTCAGAATGATTTTCTCAATGAATTAAATAGTAAGAAAAATGATAATGATGTTAGAGTTATGACTAGAGGTGGTAAAATGACTGAGGAACCTTTGTATCCTGAGGGCCATCCTAAGAGAACTGAGCAAGATTCTCAGAGAAATAATATTGATGCACCTAGTCCTTCTAAGAGGAAGAAAAAGAAAAATGATAGGACTTTGCATGCTTCTAGTGAACCTGTTGTAGACACACCCGAGAATCCCAATAATATTTCTATTTCTGATGCTAAAACACAATCTGGTAATGAACATGAACCTAGTTATAATGTTAATGAGGATGTTCATATTGATGCTCAACCTAGTAATGATAATGATGCAGAGATTGAACCTGTTGTTGATCTTGATAACCCACAATCAAAGAATCAACGTTATGATAAGAGAGACTTTGTTGCTAGGAAGCACGGTAAAGAAAGAGAACCATGGGTTCAGAAACCCATGCCTTTTCCTCCTAAACCATCCAAGAAAAAGGACGATGAGGATTTTGAGCGCTCTGCTGAAATGATTAGACCTATCTTTTTGCGTATGCGTTTGACTGATATGCTTAAATGAATCCTTATGCTAAGTATATGAAAGAAATTGTTACAAATAAAAGAAAGATACCAGAAGCTAAAATTTCCACCATGCTTGCTAATTATACTTTTAAAGGTGGAATACCTAAGAAACTAGGAGATCCCGGAGTACCAACTATACCATGCTCCATTAAAAGAAACTATGTCAAAACTGCTTTATGTGATCTTGGAGCCGGCGTTAGTGTTATGCCACTCTATTTATATCGTAGACTTGATTTGAATAAGTTGACACCTACTGAAATATCTTTCCCAATGGCTGATAAATCAACTACTATACCTATCGGTATTTGTGAGGATGTGCCTGTTCTGGTTGCAAACGTTACTATTTTAACGGACTTTGTTATTCTTGATATTCCCGAGGACGATAGTATGTCTATTATTGTTCGAAGACCCTTTTATAATACTGGAGGGGCTGTTATTGATTGCACCAAAGGCAATGTGACTTTTCATGTTAATGTCAATGAGCATACGGTACATTTTCCGATGAAACAACCTCAAGTTCATAGTATAAACTGTATTGGAAAATTTTCGTCGATTATTTTTGGAGGTTTTGAATTTCCTCTTCCTACTGTCAAGAAGAAATATGATATTCCTATTGTTGGGGATGTGCATATCCCCGTTGAGGTAACCTAGTGTTATTCGAAAATTCTTCGGTTCCATGTTATTCGGAATGAGTTTGTTAACAAGACTTGATCAACCTTGTTAGTGGATTCCTTTTGATGAGCATGAGATGGATGAATTTAGAAAACACAACTCTCTATACCCTCTTTTTACTTTCTGTTAATTATATTAAATAAAGCAAAAATAGCAATCTCTGTCTGTTTTCTGAATTATCCATGCAATAAAAAATACCCCGAAAATAAAAGTTCTCCAAATGCCCTGAAATTTAAATATGATTTTTTCTGGAGTATTTGAGAATATATGGCACTGAGAACACAGCAGGGGGAGCAAGCACCTGGCCACGAGGGTGGAGGGCGCGCCCTACCCCCCTGGGCGCGCCCCCTGCCTCGTGGGCCCATGGTGGCTCCCCTCCACTTATTCCAGCTACCACACACACCTTCTTCATCCCACAAACATCACTAACCAGCTCAAACCCGAGTGCAAGCTCATTTTTCTGCTATTTTCGATCTCCTTGCTCAAAGCACCTCTCACAAAACTGCTTTGGGGGATTGTTCCTTGGTATGTGACTGCTCCAATGGTACAATTAGTTTTTTTCTAGTGCTTTATTCATTGCATATTTTTGCTGCTTAGGTGACCCTATTCTTGAGCTTGCATGTCAAATTTATGTGGTCAAAAGTAGTTTTGATGCATGATATTGCCTCTAGGCACCTGTAGGAGTAGTTGCTATCAATATTGTTGAGTTTGGTTCACTTTTATTTTGAAGTTACTAAAATTTCTGAAATTTTTCAGAGGAAGAAATATGTTTAGGAAAATGTACCAAGGTGGTCCTTTAAGGAAGCAAGGACCCAGGCTCGCAATACGCGATGCCGACGAAGAACCATCGAGGGAAACTCAAGTGCGGGCTTGTGAATGGCCTTCAGAGGACTTCATGGATCGAGCAGGAATCAAGGAAGAATTTAACGCATATGTGCGTAATGTTGATCTTCAGAGCTTTGAGGCAGATAAGTGCCGCCAGTACCACTATCTCACTGATTCCTTTGTGGGAAGGTTTGAATTTTCATCATCACGCAACTCCCAAACTGTCTTGTTTGATCTTTATGAAAATTCTTATACTATGGACTTAGAGGATTTTAACACTGCTTGCAAACTTCCACAATGGGGTAGTCCTAATGAACCTCACAAATCTGAATTTAGAGATTTTCTTGCTAGTATAACTGTGGGGAAATCTATAGACATAACACAAGATACCATAGGGAGCATTCATTTTCCTGCTATACATTATTTTGCTCTCTTCATAGGTAGGTGCATAAATGGTAAGGATGAACCATGTCACATGTGTGTCCCTGACCTCAGTGTTCTCAGGAGTGCTGTATTAGGAGATAGACATTATAGTTTGGGAGCCATTGTTGCACGTAGGTTGCATAATAATAGATTTGATGGAGATTTCTTCGGTGTAATTTATGCAACCCGTCTAGCTAATTTTCTTGATATACCCATACGTGGGTATGATATTGAGTTACCTCCTGTTTATTTAGATTATGAGGCCATGGTTCGTCATTAGTTTGTTGAGAGGAACGATCAGTCCCTCCAGTACCGACTAATCTTTGACAGACGACGCACCTATCACGTCGCTCTCCCTGCTCCTGCTTTCTTTGACTCTCAGGCAAAAGGGGGATATGTTATAACCAGGGAGGAGGCGGACGAGTATAAGAGGAGGACGGAGACGGCCCATCTCCAAGTGGCAGCTCATGAGGCAATAGATGCTGCATCTCAGTACGACCCCAACTATAACTTTGGATATCCGCCAGGCCAGCCGTGGCCATAGACCAACTTAGGCCAAAAGCCTAAGCTTGGGGGAGTACGTATTTCTCACCGACATTACATTCATGTTCACACACTCATTGCTAGTTGTCGGTGCTCATACTTTTTCATTGTATCATCCATGCTAGTTTATTTTCCTTTTTTATGCTTTCTTCTTGTGTGTTTAATAAACCTTAAGAAAAAACAAAAACAATTAGTTGTAGCTTTTAATTAGTTTACTTTCCATGCTTGTAGTAGTAATTAAAAATAAAACCCAAAAATATATCTCGTTCTTCTTTTGCTTGTTGGGAGCTTTCCCGTGTAAATAGTTTTATTTCTTTTCTTGTTCTTTGGGGGTCGATAGTAGAACACTATAATGAAAATGTTAAAGTGGCTCTTATATGCATTATCGTTGATCTGACAAAGAACCCATATTACCTTGTCTTCTCTCTTGAACTGAATGCTTGCAGATTCCATCTTAGTCCAATGCATGTGCACTATTATTGTTATCCACACTATTCGGTTGTGCAAGTGAAAGGCAATAATGATGATTATATGATGAACTTATTGAGATGAGAAAAGCTGGTATGAACTCGACCTCTCTTGTTTTTGTAAATATGATTAGTTCATCATTCCTGATTCAGCCTATTATGAATAAACATGTTTGTAATGACAATTAGGGATTATAGTTGCTTATGCCATGCTTAATTAGCTAGGAGCTTACAATGGTTTACCTTGCGTGCCAACATGCTATTAAAATGGTTGTGATGTGGTATGATAGGGTGGTATCCTCTTTTGAACGATTCGAGTGGCTTGACTTGGGACATGTTCATGCATGTAGTGGAAACAAAATCAACATAGCCTCTACGATATTTATGTTCATGGTGCATTATATCCTACTCATGCTTGCATTCGGTGTTGATTAATATTAATGCATGTTCACGACTGTTGTCGCTCTCTAGCTGGTCGCTTCCCAGTCTTTTGCTAGCCTTCACCTGTATTAAGCGGGAATACTGCTTGTGCATCCAATTCCATAAACCCCAAAGTTGTTCCATATGAGTCCACCATACCTACCTATATACGGTATCTACCTGCCGTTCCAAGTAAATTTGTATGTGCCAAACTCTAAACCTTCAAATAAATATCCTGTTTTGTATGCTCGAATAGCTCATGTATCAACTAGGGCTGTTCGTATCTTCCTTGTTAGGCGGGTTATTCTCAAGAGGAGTGGACTCCATTCCTCACTCACGAGAAAATGGCTGGTCACCGGGATGCCCAGTCCCATGCTTTATGCAAATCAAATCAAAATAACTGCAAACAAAACTCCCCCGGGACTCTTGTTAGTTGGAGGCACTCGTTGTTTCGAGCAAGCCATGGATTGATGCTTGTTGGTGGAGGGGGAGTATAAACTTTACCATTCTGTTTGGGAACCGCCTATAATGTGTGTAGCATGGAAGATATCGCCATCTCTTGGTTGTTATGTTGACAATGAAAGTATACCGCTCAAAATATTGTTCATGTCTATTTCAAAACCGAGCTCTGGCACCTCTACAAATCCCTGCTTCCCTCCGCGAAGGGACTATCCATTTACTTTTATGGTTATCATCCTCTAATTAAAAAGCACTAGTTGGAGAGCACCGCTGTCATTTGCATCCATTACTGTTAGTTTACATTGAGTATGACTTGACTGGATCTCTTTTACCATGAATTACAATGTCTAGTCAGTCCTTGATCTTTAAAGGTGCTCTGCATTTATGTTTTGCGGTCTCAGAAAGGGCTAGTGAGATACCATCTTGTTATATCATATCATGATTGTTTTGAGAAAGTGTTGTCATCTGATATTTATTATTATTGCTCGCTAGTTGATTATGTCATTGATATGTGTAAACATGAGACCTAAATGTTATCGTGAATATGGTTAGTTCATAATCTATACTGAAAACTTGAATGCTGGCTTTACATATTTACAACAACAAGAGCAAACCGAGTTTGTAAAAGTTTTTCTTTACCACTTTCAGTTTATCAACTGAATTGCTTGAGGACAAGCAAAGATTTAAGCTTGGGGGAGTTGATACGTCTCCGTAGTATCTACTTTTTCAAACACTTTTGCCCTTGTTTTGGAATCTAACTTGCATGATTTGAATGGAAATAACCCGGACTGATGCTGTTTTCAGCAAAATTGCCATGGTGTTATTTTTGTGCAGAAATAAAAGTTCTCGGAATGACCTAAAATCAACGAAGAATTATTTTGGAATATATAAAAAAATACTGGAAGGAAGATCCACGTCATGGGGCCCTCCACCTGTCCACGAGGGTGGGGGGCGCGCCCTGCCCCCTGGGCATTGCCCCTGCCTCGTGGGACCCCTGACGCTCCACCAACCACAACCCTGACTCCATATATTCACTTTCGGGGATAAAACAAGCAGGGTGAAGGATTCATCACATTTTACGATACAGAGCCGCCGCCAAGCCCTAAACTCTCTCGGGGGGGCTGATCTGGACTCCGTTCGGGGCTCCGGAGAGGGGAAGCCGTCGCCATCGCCATCGTCATCATCAACCTTCCTCCATCACCAATTTCATGATGCTCATCGCCGTGCGTGAGTAATTCCATCGTAGGCTTGCTGGACGGTGATGGGTTGGATGAGAATTATCATGTAATCGAGTTAGTTTTGTTAGGGTTTGATCCCTAATATCCACTATGTTCTGAGATTGATGTTGCTATGACTTTGCTATGCTTAATGCTTGTCACTAGTGCCCGAGTGCCATGATTTTACATCTGAACCTATTATGTTTTCAACAATATATGTGAGTTCTTGATCCTATCTTGCAAGTCTATAGTCACCTACTATGTGTTATGATACGCCAACCCTGAAGTGACAATAATCGGGACCACTCCCGGTCATGACCGTAGTTTGAGGAGTTCATGTATTCACTATGTGTTAGTGCTTTGTTCAGGTACTCTATTAAAAGAAGGCCTTAATATCCCTTAGTTTCCAATAGGACCCCGCTACCACGGGAGGGTAGGACAAAAGATGTCATGCAAGTTCTTTTCCATAAGCACGTATGACTATATTCGGAATACATGCCTACATTACATTGATGAATTAGAGCTAGTTCTGTGTCACCCTAGTTTATGACTGTTACATGATGAACCGCATCTGGCATAATTCTCCATCACCGAACCATTGCCTATGAGCTTTCCATATATTGTTCTTCACTTATTTACTTTTCCATTGCTATTGTTATCATCACTACAAAACACCCAAAATATTACTTTTTCTACCGTTACCTTTTACCACCATTACCACTACTATCATATTACTTTGCTACTAAACACTCTGTTGCAGATATTAAGTTTCCAGGTGTGGTTGAATTGACAACTCAGCTGTTAATACTTGAGAATATTCTTTGGCTCCCCTTGTGTCGAATCAATAAATTTGGGTTGAATACTCTACCCTCGAAAACTGTTGCAATCCCCTATACTTGTGGGTTATCAATTACTTCAAAAATTGCAGCGCTTAAGACAAGGAAAATAATTCTGTAGAAGAATATTATCAGGAATTACAAACTGGCATGATTAGATGTGGTATTGTTGAGGAGAATGAAGCTATGCTTACACGTTTTATCGGTGGATTAAATAGAGAGATTCAGACCATTCTAGAGTATAAGGAGTATAATAATATCACTCATTTATTCCATCTCGCTTCTAAAGCTGAACGTGTAGGTTCGACAGGCATTGGCGTGGACTAACTTTTCTGTAGGTCGACTTTCATCATGGACACTGCATGCATCCTCTACTTCCACACATTCTATTGCACCGACACCTCCATCAGCTGTTACCTCCAGCCGTGATACAAGGAAGCAGGCACAACCACCATTATCTGCCAAGAGCACACCTATCGGGCCTGCACAGAGTTCTTCTTCTTCCATGGCATCAACTTGGCACACAAGTGATATTATTTGTTGTTGTTGTAATGGAAGATGACATTCAGCGAGAGAATGCAAATCTCAGCATGTGATGATTGCTACTAAGGATGGTGGGTATGAGTCCGCTAGGAACTATGATGAGGAGACTTTGGTTCTTATTACACATGTAGAACACGATGGAGATGATTTTAATCATGAGATGCAATACATGGCTCCTGAAGATGCTGACATGTACGAATGTTTAGTTGCTCAACGTGTTTTAAGTGTGCAGGTCACACAAGCTGAGCAAAATCAGAGGCATAATTTGTTTCATACAAAGGGAGTTGTGAAGGAATGTTCTGTCCGTGTTATCATAGATGGAGGGAGCTGCAGCAACTTGGCTAGCATGGAGATGGTGGAGAAGCTATCTCTCACCACATGTCCACACCCACGTCCTTATGATATCCAATGGTTCAATAACAGCGGCAAGGTTAACGTAACATGTACTGTTCGTGTGCATTTTAGTATCTCTACATATGTTGATTATGTTGATTGTGATGTGGTACCCACGCAAGCATGTTCCTTATTACTTGGTAGACCATGGCAATTTGATAAAAATTCTGTTCACCATGGTAGAAATAATCAGTATACTCTTGTTCATAAGGATAGCCATAATACTTTGCTTCCTATGACTCCTGATTCCATTTTGAAAGATGATATTAATATTGCTAATAAAGCAAAACAGGAGAAAAATAAGAGTGAAAATCAGATTGTGGCAAAAGAATTTGAGAAACAAATGAAACCTAATAATAAACCATCCAGTGTTGCTTCTGAAATTAAATTGAAAAGTGCATGTTTACTTGCCACAAAATCTGATAGTGATGAGCTAGTTTTCAGCAAATCTGTTTGTTATGCTTTTGTGTGCAAAGAGGCATTATTTTCATTCGAGGACGTGCCATCCTCTTTGCCCCTGTTATCACAAACATT
Organism: Triticum urartu; assembly: GCF_056163025.1. Classification (NCBI taxonomy): domain Eukaryota; kingdom Viridiplantae; phylum Streptophyta; class Magnoliopsida; order Poales; family Poaceae; genus Triticum; species Triticum urartu. The sequence goes on along the minus strand of NC_141877.1, from coordinate 225,786,405 downwards.
TTGCAGGAGCTCGGTGACGTCAAATTGACTTAATTCCCGATGCATCGCTACCCAACTGTGCACCATACGGTACCAATCCAGAGGAGACGAAGGAGATTATGCGTCAAGTACCGGAGCTGCTCGACAAAGGTTACATACGCGAATCTCTTAGTCCTTGTGCTATTCCTATTATACTAGGGCCTAAAAAGGATGGTACGTTGTGTATGTGTGTTGATTGTAGAGGCATTAATAATATTGCTATTCGTTATCATCATCCTATTCCTAGGTTAGACGATATGCTTGATGAATTGAGTGGCTCTACAATTTTCTGCAAAGTTGATTTGTGTACTGGATACCATCAAATTTGTATGAAATTGATGAATGGAAAACATCATTTAAAACTAATTTTGGATTATATGAGTGGTTAGTCATGCCTTTTGGGTTAACTAATGCACCTAGTACTTTCATGAGACTAATGAACGAAGTTTTACGTGCTTTCATTGGACGATTTGTGGTAGTCTATTTTGATGATATACTAATTTATAGCAGATCTTTGGAGGAACATTTGGAACATTTACGTGCTGTTTTTATTGCTCTATGTGATGCATGTTTGTTTGGTAACCTCGTGAAGTGCACCTTCTGCACCGACCGAGTATCTTTTCTTGGCTATGTTGTTACTCCACGGGGAATTAAAGTTGATAAAGCCAAGATTGAAGGTATTGAGAGTTGGCCGCAGCCCAAAACGGTCACACAAGTGAGGAGTTTTCTTGGCCTCGTTGGATTCTATAGGCGTTTTTTGAGAGATTTCAGCACCATTGCTGCACCTCTCAATGAGCTTACAAAGAAGGATGTGCCTTTTGTTTGGGGTACCGCACACGAAGAAGCCTTCGCGGTATTGAGAGATAAGTTGACACATGCTCCTTCACTCCAACTTCCTGATTTTAATAAGACTTTTGAGCTTGAATGTGATGCTAGTGGAATTGGATTAGGAGGTGTGTTATTACAAGATGGCAAACCTGTTGCATACTTTTCTGAAAAATTGAGTGGGCCTAGTCTGAATTATTCTACTTATGATAAAGAATTATATGCTCTTGTTCGTACTTTAGAAACATGGCAACATTATTTATGGCCCAAAGAATTTGTTATACATTTTGATCATGAATCTTTGAAACATATTAAAAGTCAAGCTAAACCATATCGTAGACATGCTAAATGGATTGAATTCATTGAGACTTTCCCTTATGTCATTAAACACAAGAAGGGTAAAGAAAATGTTATTGCTGATGCATTGTCTCGTCGCTATACTATGCTTTCACAAATTGACTTCAAAATATTTGGTTTGGAGACCATCAAAGATCAATATGTGCATGATGCTGATTTTAAAGATGTAGTGCATAATTTTAAAGAAGGAAGAACGTGGAACAAGTTCGTCATTAATGATGGATTTGTGTTTCGTGCTAACAAGCTATGCATTCCAGCTAGCCTTGTTCATCTTTTGTTGTTGCAGGAGGCGCATGGAGGAGGATTAATGGGACACTTTGGCGTGAAGAAGCTGGAGGATATACTTGCTACACATTTCTTTTGGCCAAAGATGAGACGGGATGTTGAGCGTTTTGTTGCTCGCTGCACTACATGTCAAAAATCTAAGTCAGGACTAAATCCTCATGGTTTATATATGCCTTTGCCTGTACCTAGTGTTCCTTGGGAGGATATATCTATGGACTTTGTTTTAGGTTTACCTCGAACAAATAAGGGGAGGGATAGCATATTTGTTGTCATGGATATGTTCTCGAAAATGGTACACTTTATACCATGTCATAAAAGTGATGATGCTGTTAATGTTGCTGATTTGTTCTTTCGTGAAATTATTCGCTTGAATGGTGTGCCAAATACTATTATTTCAGATCGTGATACTAAATTTCTTAGCCACTTATGGAGATGTTTATGGGCTAAGTTGCGGACTAAACTGTTTTTTAGTACTACTTGTCACCCCATGGACAAACTGAAGTATTCAAGAGAACATTGTCTACTATGCTTAGGGCTATTTTGAAGAATAATAAGAAAATGTGGGAAGAATGCTTTCCTCATATTGAATTTGCTTATAATCGTTCATTGCATTCTACTACTAAGATGTGGCCTTTTGAAATTGTGTATGGTTTCCTACCTCGTGCACCTATTGATTTGTTGCCTCTTCCATCTTCAGAGAAGGTTAATTTTGATGCTAAAGAATATGCTGAATTGATTTTAAAAATGCATGAGTTAACTAAGGAAAACATTGAGTGTATGAATGCCAAATATAAACTTGCTGGAGATAAGGGTAGAAAACATGTTGTGTTTGCACCAGGAGATCTTGTTTGGTTACATTTGCGTAAGGATAGATTTCCTAATTTGCGCAAATCAAAGCTAATGCCTCGTGATGATGGTCCTTTTAAGGTGTTAGAGAAAATAAATGATAATGCATATAAACTTGAGCTGCCTGCAGATTTTGGGGTTAGTCCCACTTTTCACATTGCAGATTTGAGCCTTATTTGGGCGAGGAAGATGAGCCTCCGTCGAGGACGACTTCATTTCAAGAAGGGCAGGACGACGAGGACATCAATACCATTGTTACACTCACATCCCCTATTGCTACACATACTGGACCAATTACTAGAGGTCGCGCACGCCAATTAAATTATCAGGTACTTTCGTTTCTTGGTAATGATTCTAATGTTCATGAGAATATGATGCTGCCTAAATTGGATACATTTGTTTTGCTTACAAATGAAGGGCCTGGCGTGGATAAGAAGGATGAACGCTAGAGCAAGACCAAGCATGGAGATGATGGCATGCACAAGGGGAACAAGAATGGAGTTGCAAGTGATGATTTTAGGACTTTGAAGCCACCATAAGGAGTGCATGAAGCTTTGGATGAAATATACAAGATGCCACTTCATAAATATTGTCCAGAGGCTATTCTAGGTGCCGCGTGTAACGCCCTCGAGGCACAACTTAGAGACACAACCGCATTGAAAGCAATGTCGCAAGTTAGGCAATACTTACAACATCCCATGTAATATATGAAAAAAAGGGGAGATACATAGTTGGCTTACACTCGCCACGTCACATCAGAGTACATGAATAACATCCATCAAACAATCACTCATGGCCCGACTATGGCGCCAAAATAGAAAAGAACCCAACATGCGACAAGGCCCTGAATCAAACCCCAACTAGGCACCACTACTGATCATCGGGAAAGGAAACATAATAACGCTGAGAGTCCTCGTCGAACTCCCACTTGAGCTCGTACTCGTCAACTGGAGCGGAATCACCTGGACCTGCATCTGGAATTATAGTATCTGTGAGCCACAGGGACTTAGCAATCTCGCACCCTCGCGATCAAAACTATTTAAGCTTATAGGAATGGATAAGGCAAATATATGTGGAGCTGCAGCAAGCGACTAGCATATGTGGTGGCTAACTTATACGCAAAAGAGAGCGAGAAGAGGAGGCAAGGCGCGAGCGACAATCTAGAGGAACAACCTGCGCAAGCATTACTCCAACACCGTGTCCACTTCCCGGACTCCGCCGAGAAGAGGCCATCACGGTAACACACTCAGTTGATCCATTTTAATTAATTAAGGTTCAAGTTATCTACAACCGGACATTAACAAATTGCCATCTGCCCATAACCGCGGGCACGGCTTTAGAAAGTTCAATCCCTGCAGGGGGGTCCCAACTTAGCCCATGACAAGCTCTCACGGTCAACGAAGGAATAGACCTCCTCCCAAGACGTTCCGATCATACTCGGTATCTCGGTAACTCAAGACACTTCGACAGGTTAAAACAAGACCAGCAACACCGCCCGAATGTGCCGACAAATCCCGATAGGATCTGCACATAGCTCTTTCTCAGGGCACACTCAGATTGTCTTAGGTACGGGTAGGCCAGCCCAGAGTTGCCCCTGGTGGCCACCGGTAGCTGACAGGTGGACCAACACTCAGAGGAGCACTGGCCCGGAGGGGTTAAAATAAGATGACCCTTGAGTCTGCAGAACCCAAGGGAAAGAAAAGGCTAGGCGGCAAATGGTAAAATCAAGGTTGGGCATTGCTGGAAAAGCTTTAATCAAGGCGAACTATCAAGGGGTTCCCATTATAACCCAACCGCGTGAGGAACGCAAAATCGGGAACATAACACCGATATGACGGAAACTAGGGCGGCAAGAGTGGAACAAAACACTAGGCGAGAGGCCGAGCCTTCCACCCTTTTACCAAGTATATAGATGCATTAAGATAACATAGCAATATAATGATATCCCAACAAGTAAATAAATGATGTTCCAACAAGGAACGGCCTCCAATCTTCACCTGCAACTAGCAACGCTATAAGAGGGGCTGAGCAAAGCGGTAACATAGCCAATCAACGGTTTGCTAGGACAAGGTGGGTTAGAGGTTGACATGGCAATTAGGAGGCTGACAAGCAAAAGGTAGGCATCGTAGCATTGGCAAAGCAAGAGCGAGCAAACTAGCATAGCAAAGATAGTAGTGATTTCGAGGGTATGATCATCTTGCCTGCATAGTTGTCAGAGTTGACTGGATCCTCACAAGAAAACTCAAGGGGCTCCTCGGTAGAGAACTCGTCTCCTGGCTCTACCCAACAAGACAAACAAGCAACAAGGATACAATCAACCACGTGCAAGACCAAGCAATATGATGAAAAGATGATATGCTATGCGGGATGCGATGCGGGATGCAAAATGCAAGATATAACAGGAAATTCATGAACCTGGCCTCAACATGGAATTCCAAGGGTGCCACTGGATAGAGGGGATGAAATCTCTTGAAAACGATATAAAGATCATTGGAACCGGAGTTACGGTTTGGAAATGGCAAGCGTTTTAAGATATGACACCGGTCTGCGATTTACAGCAAGTAGGCATCTAAATGCAACGAAATGAACATGCTACGGCCACCAAACATGACAACAAAATACATGACAGGGATTCCCACAAGATGCTTAACAAAAGACTAGCACTGAGCCACGGCCAAATCATCCATTAAGAGGTTCAAACAAGCATGGCAAAAACGCAAATGTAAAACAGATTCCAGACTTGGTGAAATTAACACTTGTCTGAAATTTCAGATCACGATGCTCTCTTCGGAGCAGAAAAACAACATGATACATGACCTGAACATGACAAGTAAGAATATGGCATGGAGCTACTCAACAAGCTTAACAAAAGATCCAAACTGACCTGGGGCCAAAAGGGATCACAAAATATATTAACGGGCACACGAACATAGCTAAAACACAATCAGTTTTCAGACTTGGTGAAAACTGAGACATGCTGAAATATAACTCACGAAGGCATGTAAACGAGCTCGATGCACTCACCATGGTGCAAGTCACAGCAAGGCAAGCATACATCCATTAAGAAGGCACAAAATAAAAGCTACACATGGCAAGAACAATGGCATATCATGCACGGATCAACTACAACGACGCCGGCAAAATCGCAAACGAGTTGACGATCTGCCCAGATTCACCACGAAGCAAAAGTAGAGCTCGAATGACTCAAGCTAGGTTGCTCCATAATTGCAAACAAAGACATGGATGGATATAGAATAACATGATTAACAAAACTCCTTTACTGGTCATCCTCAAAAGAGGCACGGATCACTAGGAAACAAGCTGAACATATGGCATCATGAACTAAAATATCCCAGACTTAGTGAAAACAACTAAGTCCCTGAAAACAGATTTACCGGGTGCCTCACTTTGCAAGCTTGCACAAGTCACCACACACATCCTAAAAATGCATGGGTTGCACCTCTGGAAAGAAGACAAAATTCTTAACAAAACATATGAAGGACTCACAGGCATAGCATGCACACATTAATCATGGCAAAAATGACAAAAGTCTAAGATGAACTAGCAGATCTGACAATTAACTCACGAAGCCTCCTTCTAACAGCATTTTGGGCACTAAGATGAACTCAAATGAAAATGATGCAATGAGATGAAGTGAAGTACTCGTTGAGATGAAGATTTTGATATATTATATGCCCAAAACAGAGCTACGGATGCGGAGATATCACTGGTCAAAGAAGGCATAAAAGATTAGGGTTAGGAGATAAAAGTCAACCGGGAGAAAAATATCCCAGATCTGGATCTGGCCGGGCGCGGATTACGAGGATCACCGGTTTCACTGTAGCTCACCGGGAAGTCGCCGGACTTGATGGGGACGAAGTGCAGGAGGCCGGGACTTGGCGTGGAGGGGCTCGCCGGCCGTGGCGCGCTTCCCGAGGCCGGCGGCGGCGGTGCGGGGCCGGCTCGGACGGGGGCGCTCGCCGGTGAGTGGAGACGCGGTGCGGCGGCGCGGGGCTGCTCCGGCCACCGGAGCCGGAAGGGGCGGCGGCGCTGGCGGCGGAGAGGAGCGGCGGGAGGCACCAGGCGGCGGGGCGAGGCGGCTGGGCCGCGGGGGCTTCCCGCGGGCCTGGCGGGCCGGACGGCGGCGATGTGGGCGCGAGGCGGCGGCGAATGGGCGCGTGCCACGTGGCGGCGGCGGGTGCAGCGGACACGTCCGTCGGTGGGCGAAATGTCCGGCGGCGCGCGGGATCCGATTTCTCTTTTTTTTTGAAGCTAGGGTTACGAGGTGGAAGACGGGATCCGAAATGGAGGGGGTATAAATAGACATAAGTGGAGCTAGGAGAGTCCAAATGAGGTGCGGTTTTCGCCCACGCGATCGTGATCGAACGCTCTAGGACATGGAGAAGAGTTTGGTGGGTTTTGGGCCAAATTGGAGGGGTGTTGGGCTGCAACACACACGAGGCCTTTTCGGTCCCTCGATTAACCGTTGGAGTATCAAACGAAGCCCAAATGGTACGAAACTTGACAGGCGGTCTACTGGTAGTAAACCAAGGCCGCATGGCAAGTCTCGGTCCAATCCGGAAATGTTTAATCCCCACACATGAAAGAAAGCTAGAAATGACCTCCGGATGAGAACGAAGCGCCGGAATGCAAAACGGACAACGGGGAAAATGCTCGGATGCATGAGATGAACACGTATGCAAATGCAATGCACATGATGACATGATATGAGATGCATGAAAACGAAAACAACACACGGAGACAAAGACCCGAACCCGAGAAATAAATATAACTTAACGCCGGAAACGGCAAGAGTTGGAGTACAAATTGGGAAAGTCGTATCTGGGGCGTTACACCGCGTCACCTTATTATTGGGCCAGGCCCATGTAATTTCGGAATACTTAAGTATAGGATGTTTTTAGAGACCATATGTGTGGGGAAACAAGAGTTAGGGTTGGTTTCAGACCCCTCCTACAAGGGCCACAAAATTCCCCCCTCTTCCTCCATATATACAGCCCTTAGGGCATCGTTTAGACTTTGGGTTTTGTTTAGATTAAAGTTCGCCATAGCTGCAACTTCGTGTACTTCGTTTGTGTTCAACGACCAGACAAAGGCGTCACAGAACCCCACCTTGATCAATAAAGCATTCCTCTTATATTCGCAATATCCAGATTGCAATATTAGTTTCTTGCTTGTTCTTCGTATGCCTGCAGGAAATGGACCTTCGTGGTCAGGTTGATCGTGCTCCGGTGTGGTCAACAACCTCTCAGAGGTGGTTTAGCGATTGCTAAGGCGCGACGTCCTCGCACGTTCGTAGTCGGATCGTCAAAGTTGACTTCCTCCAAAACGATAGCCACCATCTCATCGAAAGACGGGACACCTTTGCCTCTATCAGAGAGTAAAACGCACGACGTAGATGTATGTGGAGCTAGGAAGGCTTATAATATGGTGGCAAAAAGGATCAGCAATAATCAATTCAGAGATGCAAAGTTGAATAAACACTCAACGATGGTACTGTACTGGTCCTAGGCTAGACCGTACTAGAGACGCGAGTCTAGAACACGAACAAAATCATGACGCGACACGTAAACAAGGGAAAAGCACACTCTGGAATTTTTTTTCGCTCCGTTTTTTTGGCACTCCTTTTTTTGGCGCTCATCTTTTTCTGTGACTAATCACTATAATGGCTAGTGTCTCAAAACTCTTCCCAGGTCAAACTGATAGGATGGGCATGGATTTTTTTGACTATTTTTTTCGGAAAACATGGCAGCGACGACGAAAAAGTGCGACAAAAAATCACTTTGATGGCACATGGCTCAAAAGACTCAGAAAAGCCTAAAAATAGGATAGGGAAAAAATATTTTTGCCTGCGAAAATTTTGGCCTAAATACTACGCGGGGGTGTCCAGACTTTTTTTCCGAAACTTACTCAGGCAAGGAAACACGAATCGGAAATTAGATGGATCTCGAAAACAACCCTAATATGAAAGGAACTTGGATTGGTGGTGGATATATGGTGGTAGGATATGGCAGCGGCGTTTGTATATGGCAGCGGTGGTGGTAGCGGTGGTGGTATATGGATATGGTTCGGTGGTGGTATATGGATATAGTTTGGTGGTGGTATATGGATACGGATCTGTGGCGGATAAGCAGTGGTGGTAGATGGCAGGGGCAATGATGATGGTGCGGTGGCGGCACGACAACTTATGACCAGAACTCGAAACTCTAAAAGACTAGACGCTAAGACCAGCAACTAGACACGACGATGCAACCGCAAATTCAAAAAAGCAAAAACCCTAAAAAGATTATGCAAAGGCTCAGGTTGGTTCGGATATGATGAACTAACCCTAATTTTTTTGTGGCTCTTTCGTGCACTGTAGGTATGAAGAACAGACTCGATCTAAACTACGAAAAACTATAAAATCTCACCGAGCAACCTGAAAACCTGATACCACTTGATAGCGGCAAAGGTGTCTCGTCTTTTGATGAGATGGTTGCTATCATTTTGGAGGAAGTCGACTTTGACGATCCGACAATGAAGGTGCGAGGACGTCGTGCCTTAGCAATCGCTAAACCAACTCCAAGAGGTTATTGACCACGCCGGAGCATGATCAAACTGACCACGAAGGTCTGTTTCCTGCAGGCAGGCGAAGAACAAGCAAGAAATGAAGATTGCAATCTGGATATTGTGAATATAAGAGGAAAGCTTTATTGATCAAGGTGGGGTTCTGTGACGCCTTTGTCTGGTCGTTGAACACAAACGAAGTACGCGAAGTTGCAACTATGGTGAACTTTAATCTAAACAAAACCCAAAGTCTAAACGGCGCCCTAAGGGCTGTATATATGGAGGAAGAGGGGGGGGATTTCATGGCCCTTGGAAGAGGGGTCCGAAACCAATCCTAACTCTTGTTTCCCCGCACATAAGGACTCTAAAAACATCCTATACTCAAGTATTTCAAAATTACATGGGCCTGGCCCAATAATAAGGTCATGCAGCACCTATAATAGCCTCTAGACGAAATTTATGAAGTGGCATCTTATATATTTTGTCCAAGGCTTCATGCACTCCTTATGGTGGCTTCAAAGTTCTGAAATCATCACTTGTAACTCTGTTCTTGTTCCCCTTGCGCATGCCATCATCTCCATGCTTGATCTTGCTCCAATGATCATCCTTCTTGTCCAAGCTAGGCCCTTCATTTGTAAGCAAGACAAGTGTATCCAATTTAGGCAGCATCATATTCTCATGAACATTAGAATCATTACCAAGAAACGAAAGTACCTGGTAATTTAATTGGCGTGTGCGAGCTCTAGTAATTGGTCCTGTATATGTATCAATAGGGGTTGTGGGTGTAACTTTGTTAGTGATGTCCTCATCAGAGCTACTCTAGCTAGTTGTTCCCACTTTCAATATGTATCCAGATCGAGACTCAGAGTTATCTGGATTTGTGTCAAAGCTTGCATCGACGTAACTCTTTACAACGAACTCTTTATCACCTCCATATCCGAGAAATATTTCCTTAGTCCTCTGAGGTAACTAAGGATAACTTTGACTGTTGTCCAATGATCCACTCCTGGATCACCATCGTACCCCCTTGCCAAACTCATGGTAAGGTACACAATAGGTCTGGTACACAACATAGGATAACTTATATAACATGTGGCTGAGGCATAGGGAATGACTTTCATTCTCTCCATATATTCGGCCCTAGTCGAGTTTTGAGTCTTACTCAACTTCCCACCTTGTAACACATGTAAGAACTTGATAGAGGCAAATGTGTCCCGTCTTTCGATGAGATGGTGGCTATCGTTTTGGAGGAAGTTAACTTTGACGATCCGACTACGAACGTGCGAGGACGTCACGCCTTAGCAATCGCTAAACCAACTCCGAGAGGTTATTGACCACGCCAGAGCATGATCAACCTGACCATGAAGGTCTATTTTCTAGGAAAATGAAGAACAAGCAAGAAACTAGGATTGCAATCTAGATATTGCGGATATAAGAGGAAAGCTTCATTGATAAAGGTGGGGTTCTGTGACGCCTTTGTCTGGTCGTTGAACACAAACGAAGTACGCGAAGTTGCAGCTATGGCGAACTTTAATCTAAACAGAACCCAAAGTTTAAACAAATCCCTAAGGGATGTATATATGGAGGAAGAGGGGGGAATTTCATGCCCCTTGGAGGACGGGTCCGAAACCAACCCTAACTCTTGTTTTCCCACATATACAGACTCTAAAAACAACCTACAATTAAGTATTTCTAAGTTACATGGGCCTGGCCCACTAATAAGGTGACACAACACCTAGAGTAGCCTCTCGACGAAATTTATGAAGTGACATCTTGTATATTTCGTCCAAGGCTTCATGCACTCATTATGGTGGCTTCAAAGTCCTGGAATCATCAGTTGTAACTCCGTTCTTGTTCCCCTTGCGCATGCCATCATCTCCATGCTTGGTCTTGCTACAGTGTTCATACCTCTTATCCATGCCAGGCCCTTCATTCATAAGAAAAACAAATGTATCCAATTTAGGCAGCATCATATTCTCATGAACATTAAAATCATTACCAAGAAAGGAAAGTACCTGATAATTTAATTGGCGTGCGCGAGCTCTAGTAATTGGTCCAGTATGTATAGCAGCAGGGGCTGTGGGTGTAACAATGGTATTGATGTCCTCATCACCCTCTCCTTGTTGAAATGAAGTCGTCCTCGACGGAAGCTCATCTTCCTCACCCAAATAAGGCTTCAAATCTGCAATGCTGAAAGTGAGACTAACCAAAAATCTGCAGGCAACTCAAGTTTATATGCATTATCATTTATTTTCTCTAACACATTAAAAGGACCATCAGCACGTGGCATTAGCTTTGATTTACACAAATAAGGAAATCTATCCTGATGCAAATGTAACCAAATAAGATCTCCAGGCGCAAACACAACATGTTTTCTAGCCTTATAACCAGCAAGTTTATATTTATCATTCATACGCTCAATGTTTTCCTTAGTTAACTCATGCATTTTTAAGATCAATTCAGCACGTTCTTTAGCATCAAAATTAACCTTCTCCGAAGATGGAAGAGGCAACAAATCAATAGGTGCATGAGGTAGGAAACCATACACAATTTCAGAAGGGCACATCTTAGTAGTAGAATGCAATGAACGATTATAAGCAAATTCAATATGAGGCAAGCATTCTTCCCACATTTTCTTATTATTCTTCAAAACAGCCCTAAGCATAGTAGACAATGTTCTATTGACTACTTCAGTTTGTCCATCAGTTTGGGGAAGACAAGTAATATTAAAAAGCAGTTTAGTCCCCAACTTAGCCCATAAACATCTCCAGAAGTGGCTAAGAAATTTAGTATCACGATCTGAAACAATAGTATTTGGCACACCATGCAAGCGAATAATTTCACGAAAGAACAAATCAACAACATTAACACCATCATCGCTTTTATGAAATGGTATAAAGTGTGCCAGTTTCGAGAATCTATCCACGACAACAAATATGCTATCCCTCCCCTTCTTTGTTCGAGGTAAACCTAAAACAAAGTCCATAGATATATCCTCCCAAGGAACACTAGGTACAGGCAAAGGCATATATAAACCATAAGGATTGAGTCGCGACTTAGCTTTTTGACATGTAGTGCAGTGAGCAACAAAATGCTCAACATCCCGTCTCATCTTTGGCCAAAATAAATGTGTAGCAAGTACGTCCTCCGTCTTCTTCACGCCAAAGTGTCCCATTAATCCTCCTCCATGCACCTCCTGCAACAACAAAGATGAATGGAGCTAGCTGGAATGCATAGCTTGTTAGCACGGAACACAAATCCATCATTAATGACGAACTTGTTCCATGTTCTTCCTTCTTTACAATTCGACATCACATCTTTAAAATCAGCATCATGCACATATTGATCTTTAATGGTCTCCAAACCAAATATTTTGAAGTCAAGTTGTGAAAGCATAGTATAGCGACGAGACAATGCATCAGCAATAATATTTTCTTTACCCTTCTTGTGTTTAACGAAATAAGGGAAAGTCTCAATGAATTCAACCCATTTAGCATGTCTACGATTCAGTTTAGCTTGACTTTTAATATGTATCATCGATTCATGATTAGAATGTATAACAAATTCTTTGGGCCATAAATAATGTTGCCATGTTTCTAAAGTCCGAACAAGAGCATATAATTATTTATCATAAGTAGAATAATTCAGACTAGGCCCACTCAATTTTTCAGAAAAGTATGCAACAGGTTTGCCATCTTGTAATAACACACCTCCTAATTCAATTCCACTAGCATCACATTCAAGCTCAGAAGTCTAATTAAAATCAAGAAGTTGGAGTAAGGAGCATGTGTCAACTTATCTTTCAATACCGTGAAGGCTTCTTCCTGTGTGGTACCCCCCAAAAAAGGTACATCCTTCTTTGTAAGCTCATTGAGAGGTGCAACAATGGTGCTGAAATCTCTCACAAAACTCCTATAGAATTTAGCGAGGCCAAGAAAACTCCTCACTTGTGTGATAGTTTTGGGCTGCGGCCAACTCTCAGTAGCTTCAATCTTGACTTTATCAACTTCAATACCCTGTGGAGTAACAACATAGCCAAGAAAAGATACTCGGTCTATGTAGAAGGTGCACTTCCCAAGGTTACCAAACAAATGTGCATCACGTAGAGCAATAAAAACAACACGTAAATGTTCCAAATGTTCCTCCAAAGATCTGCTATAAATCAGTATATCATCAAAATAGACTACCACAAATCGTCCAATGAAAGCACGTAAAACTTCGTTAATTAATCTCATGAAAGTACTAGGTGCATTAGTTAACCCAAAAGGCATGACTAACCACTCATATAATTCAAACTTAGTTTTAAATGTTGTTTTCCATTCATCTCCCAATTTCATACGAATTTGATGGTATCCACTACGCAAATCAACTTTGGAGAATATTGTAGAGCCACTCAATTCATCAAGCATGTCATCTAGCCTAGGACTAGGATGACGATAACGAATAGTAATATTATTAATGCCTCCACAATCAACACACATACGTGATGTACCATCCTTTTTTGGCACTAGTATAATAGGAACAACACAAGGACTAAGAGATTCGCGTATATAACCTTTGTCGAGCAGCTCCTGTACTTGACGCGTAATCTCGTTCGTCTCCTATGGATTGGTATGGTATGGCGCACGGTTAGGCAGCGAAGCACCGGGAATTAAGTCAATCTGATGCTCAATCCCTCGAGTAGGTGGTAATCCTGGTGGCACAGTCTTGTGGAAAGACGTCAACGAACTCCTGCAAAATGTTAGGCAAAGAGGAAGGTACATCCTCGAAAGAAAATAACGCCTCTTTGCACACAAAGGCATAGCAAATAGATTTGCTGAAATCTAGATCATCAATATCAGACATGGTGGCAAGTAAACATGCACTTTCCAATTTAATTTCAGAAGCTACACTAGATGGTTTATTGTTAGGCTTCATTTATTGCTCAAATTCTTTTGCCACAATCGGATTTTCGCTCTTATTTTTCTCCTGTTTTGCTTTATTAGCTCTATTAATATCACCTTTCAAAATGGAATCAGGAGTCATAGGAAGCAAAGTAATATTTATATCCATATGAACAAGAGTATAATGATTGTTTCTACCATGGTGTACATTTTTTTTATCAAATTGCCATGGTCTACCAAGTAATAAGGAACATGCTTGCATAGGTACCACATCACAATCAACATAATCAGCATATGTAGAGATACTAACATGCACACGAACACTATGTGTTACGTTAACCTTGCCGCTGTTATTGAACCATTGGATATAATAAGGATGTGGGTGTGGTCGTGTGGTGAGAGATAGCTTCTCCACAATCTCCATGCTAGCCCAGTTGTTGCAGCTCCCTCCATCTATGATGATGCGGACAGAACATTCCTTCACAACTCCCTTTGTATGGAACAAATTATGCCTCTGATTTTGCTCAACTTGTGTGACCTTCACACTCAAAACACATTGAGCAACTAAACATTCATACATGTCAGCATCTTCAGCAGCCATGTATTGCGTCTCATGTTCAGAATCATCTCCACCGTGTTCTTCACATGTAATAAGAGCCAAAGTCTCCTCATCATAGTCACTAGCGGACTCATACCCACCATCCTTAGTAGCAATCATCACACGCTGAGATTTGCATTCTCTCGCAAAATGTCCTCTTTCCTTACGACGACGACAAATAAGATCACTTGTGTGCCCTGTTGATGCCATGGAAGAAGAGGAGCTCTGTACAGGCCCGACAGGTGTGATCTTGATAGATAGTGGTGGTTGTGCCCGCTTTCTTGTATCACGACTGGAGGTGGCAGCTGAGGGAGGTGCCGACGCAGTAGAATGTGTGGAAGTATAGGATGCACACGATGTCCATGAGGAAGGTCGACCTGCAGAAAAGTTAGTTCGTGCCAAATCCTGTTGATCCTGCACTTGACGTTCAGCTTTACAAGCAAGATGAAATAAACGAGTGATATTATTATATTCCTTATACTCAAGAATGGTCTAAATCTCTCTATTTAATCCACCCATATAATGTGCAAGCATAGATTCATTCTCCTCAACAATACCACATCGAATCATGCCGGTTTGTAATTCCTGATAATATTCTTCTACATAAATTTTTCCTTGTCTTAAGCATTGAAATTTTTGAAGTAATTCACGTTGATAATATGGTGGAACCCATCGAGTACGCATAGCAGTTTTCAAAGCAGCCTAAGTAGCTGGAATAGGATATAATCTACGACATTCAGACCACCACACACAAGCAAAACTAGTGAAAGCACAAAGTGTAGTAGCAACACGTCTCTCCTCGAGATATTCTAAACATGTAAAACGTTGTTCGGTTTCTAACTCCCAAGTAAGATATACATCAGGAACGTATCTACCCTCAAATGGTGGAATATTCAATTTTAATTTAGGGAGATGGTCATGATCTCGTACCAGAGGGGGAGCCCTACCATTGTGATTATTTGCATGTGGACGACCTAGTGGTTGTGGTGCTGGTGGTTGCACGTAGTTCTGATTCTGATCAACCTCATCCTCGTAATCTCCCGCATAATCATCCTCCTCCGCATCAGTAGCAGGAGACACAGAAGTATCAACAGCAGCACCAACAGTTTGGCCAGGCTCAAGAGGGACACGGCTCGCTCGGCGGTGGGTTGTTTCGCGACGTGGAGGTAGTTGTAGTAGTTGTTGTTGGTGTTGCAGAGGTGCGGCAGGTGCAGCCGGTGGTGGTTCTGGAAGACGCGCAAGCACTTCATTAAATTTGTTGTCGAGCTTTGTTTCGAATGTCTTCTCAAAGCCAGTTATCTTATCCATGGCCTCTTCAAAATTGTTCAGCACATCTTGCACCTGTTAAGTCATCATTTGCTGAAATTTACCATGCAACTCCTTATTCGTCATGTTCTCCCAGTCAGTCTCATTGACTTGTGATCCTGCCATGGTTAGCAGCAAAACAAACACACAAGAATATGATCCTACAGACTACTAGAAAATGGTGGTTGTGGGTGTCACAAATCCGTCAAGCAAATCTCAAATTCTTACCAGTTCTTACCCAGCAGCAAGCGGTGATCGGCAACCGATGTAGTCAAAACTCTCATAGCTTGGATAGAGCGATTACCAAGGATATATCAAATGCACGACGTAGATGTAAGTGGAGCTGGGAAGGCCTATGATATGGTAGCAAAAATATCGGCAATAATCAGTTCAGAGATGCAAAGTTGAATAAACGCTCAACGACGGTACTGTGCTGGTCCTAGGCTAGACCATGCTAGAGACGCGAGCCTAGACACGAACAAAATCACGGCGATGCACATAAACAAGGAAGGAGCACACTCTGAATTTTTTTCTTTTTTTGCACTTCTTTCCTCTCTTTTTTGTTCCGCAACAATTTTTTCTAAAAAAGTCTACAAATGCTCTAAACTTTCTAGCCATAATTTTCCAGACTTAGTTTTTCTTTTTGAGTTTGGAACTATTTTTCTACTGCGGGTAGCACAGAAGTTGGAGAGTCTGGCTTGGTCATGACTCGTAGTATCGCATGATCTGGAACTTGAAAATAAAGGAACAAATACTGGACTCGAACTAGGACTGGTGGCGGAGATGAATCTGGTGGAACTCGGACTGGTGGCGGCGATGAATCTGGTGGAACTCAGACTGGCGGCGGATATATGTTGTAGGTGGACTCGGATTGGCGTGATGGCGGCGGATAGGTGGTGGTGTATATGGAGTCGGATTAGCAGTGAATATGTAGTGGTGGTATATGGCAGCGGCGATGAAGTTGGTGCGGTGGTGGTATACGGCAGCAGCGATGATGATGATGCAATGGTGATATATGGCAGGGGCGATGATGATGGGCGGCAGCGGCGTGACAACTTATGACCAGAACTCGAAACTCTAAAATACTAGACTCTAAGACCAGCAACTAGACACGATGATGCAACCGCAAATTCAACAAAGCAAAATACTGACAAGACTATGCAAAGGCTTAGACTGGTTCGGATATGATGGATTAACCCTTTTTTTGGCTTTTTTTGTGGACTGTAGGTATGAAGAATAGACTCGATCTAAACTACGAAAAACTGTAAAATCTCACCAAACAACCTGGAAATCTGATACCACTTGATAGAGGCAAAGGTGTCCCGTCTTTTGATGAGATGGTGGCTATCATTTTGGAGGAAATCGACTTTGACGATCCGACTATGAACATGCGAGGACGTCGCGCCTTAGCAATCGCTAAACCAACTCTGAGAGGTTATTGACCACGCCGGAGCACGATCAACCTGACCACAAAGGTCTGTTTCCTGCATGCAAATGAAGAACACGCAAGAAACTAAGATTGCAATCTGGATATTGCGAATATAAGAGGAAATCTTTATTTATCAAGGTGGGGTTCTGTGACGCCTTTGTCTGGTCATTGAACACAAACGAAGTACGCGAAGTTGCTGCTATGGCGAACTTTTAATCTAAACAAAACCCAAAGTCTAAACGATACCTTAAGGGATTTATATATGGAAGAGAGAGGGGGAATTTCGTGCCCCTTGGAGGAAGGGTACGAAACCAACCCTAACTCTTGTTTTCCCACATATACGGACTCTAAAAACAGCCTACAATCAAGTATTTCGAAATTACATTGGCCAGGTCCAAAAATAAGGTGACACAGCACCTGAATAGCCTCTGGACGAAATTTATGAAGTGGCATCTTGTATATTTCGTCCAAGGCTTCATGCACTCATTATGGTGGCTTCAAAGTCCTGGAATCATCAGTTGTAACTCCGTTCTTGTTCCCCTTGCGCATGCCATCATCTCCATGCTTGAACTTTCTCCAAGGTTCATCTGTCTTGTCCAAGCTAGGCCCTTCATTTGTAAGCAAAACAAACGTATCCAATTTAGGCAGCATCATATTCTCATGAACATTAGAATCGTTACCAAGAAACGAAAGTACCTGGTAATTCAATTGGCGTGCGCAAGCTCTAGTAATTGGTCCAGTATGTATAGCAGCAGGGTGTTGGGTGTAACAATGGTATTGATGTCCTCATCACAGAAGGTGTGCTCTTGGCAGATAGTGGTGGTTGTGCCTGCTTTCTTGTATCATGGTTGGCGGTGGCAGCTGACGGAGGCACCGGTGCCGCAAAACATGTGGAAGTAGAGGATGCACATGGTGTCCATGATGAAGGTCGACCTGTAGAAAAGTTATTTCGCGCCAATGCATGTCGATCCTGCACTTCACGTTCAGCTTTGCAAGCAAGATGAAATAAACGAGTGATATTATTATATTCCTTATACTCAAGAATGGTCTGAATCTCTCTATTTAATCCACCCATAAAATGTGCAAGCATAGATTCATTCTCCTCAACAATACCACATCGAATCATGCCGGTTTGTAATTCCTGATAATATTCTTCTACATAAATTTTTCCTTGTCTTAAGCGTTGAAATTTTTGAAGTAATTCACGTTTATAATATGGTGGAACCCAACGAGTACTCATAGTAGTTTTCAGAGTAGCCCAAGTGGCTGGAATAGGATATAATCTACATGTTCAGACGACCATACACATGAAAACTAGTGAAAGCACAAACATCAGCAGCAAGACGTCTCTCCTCGTGATATTGTAAACATGTAAAATGTTGTTTAGTTTCTAACTCCCGAGTAAGATATATATCAGGAACATATCTACCGTCAAATGGTGGAATATTCAATTTTAGTTTAGGAAGATGGTCATGATTTCGTACCTGAGTTGGTGATGCAGCCCTACCATTGCGATTATTTGCATGTGTTCGACATGGTGCTGGTGGTTGCACGTAGTTCTGATTTTGATCAACCTCATCCTCGTAATTGCCTACATAATCGTCCTCCTCAGCGGCAGCAGCAGGATCCACAGAAGCATCAATAATAGGTGAAGTGGCAACAGAAGTTTGACCAGGCTCAATGGGAATGCACAGTGCTCGTCCCACTTGATTTGGAAGGCGACGTTGTTGTTATTTTTGTTGTTGTTGTTGTTGTTGTTTGTTGTTGTTGTTGTTGGTGGTGGTGTTGTTGTTGTTGTTGTTGTTGTTGTTGCTGTTGTTGCTGTTGTTGCTGTTGCTGTTGCTGCTGTTGTTGCTATTGCTATTGCTGTTGCTGTTGCTGTTGCTGTTGCTGTTGCTGTTGTTGTTGTTGTTGTTGTTGTTGTTGTTGTTGTTGTTTTGTTGTTGTTGTTGTTGTTGTTGTTGTTGTACAGGTGCGATAGGTGCAACTAGTGGTTGTGGAAGATGCGTGAGCAATTCATTAAACTTGTTATCGAGCTCTGTTTCGAACGTCTTCTCAATTCCATCTATCTTCTCCAGGGCCTCTTCAAATCTGTTTAGCACATCTTGCACCTGCCCAGTCATCATTTGCTGAAATTTATCATGTAGCTCTTTGTTCGTCATGCTCTCCCAATCAGTCTCATCGGCTTGTGATCCCGCCATGGTTAGCACCAATAGAAACACAAAAGAATATGATCCTGCAGACTACTAGGAAGTGGTAGTGGTGGTGTATCACAAATCCGGCAAGTGAATCTCAAATTCTTACCAGTTCTTACCTAGCAGCAGGTGGTGATCGGCAACCGTTGTAGTCAAAACTCTCAAAGATTGGACAGAGCGATTGCTAGGTGGTGTCAAATGCACGATGTAGATGTATGTGGAGCAGGGAAGGCTTATGATATGGTAGAAAAGATGTCAGCAATAATCAATTTAGAGATGCAAAGTTGAATAAACGCTCAACGACGGTACTATGCTGGTCCCAGGCTAGACCATACTAGAGACGCGAGCCTACAACACGAACAAAATCACGACGCGGCACATAAACAAGGGAGGAGCACTCTATGAATTTTTTCGCTCTGTTTTTTCTTGCGCTCCTCTTTTTTTGCGTTCGTCTTATTTTTTTTTACAAAAAATCACTATAATGGCGAGTGTCTCAAAACTCTTACCAGGTTAAACTAACAGGATGGGCATGAAATTTTTTTGACTATTTTTTCGGAAATCAGGGTAGCGACGACGAAAAAGTGCGACAAAAAATCACTATGATGGCACGTGGATCAAAGACTCAAAAAAGCCTAAAAATAGGATAGGGAAAAAATATTTTTGCTAGCCGAAATTTTGGCCTGAAAACTGCCCAGGGGTCTCCAGATTTTTCTTCTTCTTTTCCAAAACCTACTTAGGAAAGGAAACACGAATCTAAAATTAGATGGATCTTGAAAACAAACCTAATATGAAAGGAACTCGGATTCGTGGTGGATATATGGTGGTAGGATATGGCAGCGATGTTGGTAGCGGTGGTGGTATATGGATACATATCGGTGGTGGTATATGGATACAAATTGGTGGTGGTATATGGATATGGATCGGTGCCGGATAAGCGGTCGTGGTAGATGGCAGGGGCGATGATGATGGTGCGGCGGCGGCGTGACAACTTATGACCAGAACTTGAAACTCTAAAAGACTAGATGCTAAGACCAGCAACTAGACACGACGATGCAACCGCAAATTCAAGAAAGCAAAAACCCTAAAAATATTATGCAAAGGCTCAGATTGGTTCAGATATGATGAACTAACCCTAAATCTTTTTGTGGCTTTTTCGTCGACTGTAGGTATGAAGAACAGACTCGATCTAAACTATGAAAAACTGTAAAATCTCACCGATCAACCTGAAACTCTGATACCACTTGATAGAGGCAAAGGTGTCTCATCTTTCGATGAGATGGTGGCTATCATTTTGGAGGAAGTCGACTTTGGCGATCTTACTACGAACGTGCGAGGATGTTGCGCCTTAGCAATCGCTAAACCAACTCCAAGAGGTTATTGACCACGCCGGAGCACGATCAACCTGACCACGAAGGTTTGTTTCCTGCAGGCAAATGAAGAACAAGCAATAAACTAAGATTGCAATCTGGATATTGTGAATATAAGAGGAAATCTTTATTGATCAAGGTGGGGTTCTGTGATGCCTTTGTCTGGTCGTTGAACACAAACGAAGTACGCGAAGTTGCAGCTATGGCGAACTTTAATCTAAACAAAACCCAAAGTCTAAACGAAGTCCTAAGGGATGTATATATGGAGGAAGAGGGGGGGATTTCATGGCCCTTGGAGGAGGGGTCTGAAACCAACCCTAACTCTTGTTTCCCCACACATACGGACTCAAAAAACTGCCTATACTTAAGTATTTCGAAAATACATGGGCCTGGCCCACTATTAATGTGACGTAGCACCTAGAATAGCCTCTGGACGAAATTTATGAAGTGGCATCTTGTATATTTCTTCCTAGGCTTCATGCACTCCTTATGGTGTCTTCAATGTCCTGAAATCATCACTTGTAACTCCGTTCTTGTTCCCCTTGCGCATGCCATCATCTCCATGATTTGTCTTGCTCCAGTGTTCATCCCTCTTATCCATGACAGGCCCTTCATTTGTAAGAAAAACAAATGTATCCAATTTAGGCAGCATCATATTCTCATGAGCATTAAAATCATTACCAAGAAACGAAAGTACCTGATAATTTAATTGGCATGCACGAGATCTAGTAATTGGTCCAGTATGTATAGCAGCAGGGGCTATGGGTGTAACAATGGTATTGATGTCCTCATCAGAACCCTTTCTTTGACTCATCCATTTTGAACTCCTTCAAAATCTTGTCAAGGTATGTGCTTTGTGAAAGTCCTATCAAGCGTCTTGATCCATCTCTATAGATGTTGATGCTCAATATATAAGCAACTTTATCGAGGTCTTTTATTGAAAAAATCTTATTCAAGTATCCTTTTATGCTATCCAGAAATTCTATATCATTCCCGATCAATAATATGTCATCCACATATAATATCACAAATGCTACAGAGCTCCCACTCACTTTCTTGTAAATACACGCTTCTCTGAAAGTCTGTATAAAACCATATGCTTTGATCACCTCATCAAAGCATATATTCCAACTCCGGGATGCTTGCGCCAGTCCATAAATGGATCGCTGGAGCTTGCACACTTTGTTAGCATCTTTAGGATTGACAAAACCTTCTGGTTGCATCATATACACTTCTTCTTTAAGATATCCATTAAGGAATGCAATTTTGACATCCATTTGCCAGATTTCATAAAATGCGGCAATTGCTAACATGATTCGGACAGACTTAAGCATCGCTACGAGTGAGAAAATCTCATCGTAGTCAACGCCTTGAACTTGTCAAAAACATTTTTGCGACAAGTCGAGCTTTGTAGATAGTAACACTATCATCAGCGACTGTCTTCCTCTTGAAGATCCATTTATTCTTAATGGCTTGCTCATCATTGAGCAAGTCCACCAACGTCCACACTTTGTTCTCATACATGGATCTTATCTCAGATTTCATGGCCTCAAGCCATTTATCGGAATCTGGGCTCATCTTTGCTTCCTCATAGTTTGTAGGTTCGTCATGGTCTAGTAACATGACTTCCAAAACAGGATTACTATACCACTCTTGTGCGGAACATGCTCTGGTTAACCTACGAGGTTCCGTAGTAACTTGATATGAAGTTTCATGATCATTATGATTAGCTTCCTCTCTAGTTGGTGTAGGCATCACTGGAACTGATTTCTGTGATGAGATACTTTCCAATTCGAGAGAAGGTATAATTACCTCATCAATTTCTACTTTCCTCCCACTCACTTCCTTCGAGAGAAACTCCTTCTCTAGAAAGGATCCATTCTTAGCAACAAAAATCTTGCCTTCGGATCTGTGATAGAAGGTGTACCCAACAGTTTCTTTTGGGTATCCTATGAAGACACGCTTCTCCGATTTGGGTTCGAGCTTATTAGTTTGAAACCTTTTCACATAAGCATCGCAACCCCAAACTTTAAGAAATGACATCTTTGGTTTCTTGCCAAACCATAGTTCATACGGTGTCATCTCAACGGATTTAGACGATACCCTATTTAACGTGAATTCACGTGTCTCTAATGCAGAACCCCAAAACGATAATGGTAAATTGGTAAGAGACATCATAGATTGCACCATATCTAATAAAGTACAATTATGATATTCGGACACACCATTACGCTGTGGTGTTCCAGATCGCGTGAGTTGTGAAACTATTCCACATTGTTTTAAATGAAGGACAAACACGTAACTCAAATATTCACTTCCGCGATCAGATCGTAGAAACTTTATTTTCTTGTTATGATGATTCTCCAATTCACTCTGAAACTGTTTGAACTTTTCAAATGTTTCAGTCTTGTGTTTCATCAAGTAGATATACCCATATCTGCTCAAATCATCTGTGAAGGTCAGAAAATAACGATACCCGCCATGAGCCTCGACACTCATCGGACCGTATACATCAGTATGTATTATTTCCAACAAGTTAGTGGCTCACTCCATTGTTCCGGAGAACGGAGTCTCAGTCATCTTGCCCATGAGGCATGGTTCACAAGCATCAAATGATTCATAATCAAGTGATTCCAAAAGTCCATCTGCATGGAGTTTCTTCATGCGCTTTACACCAATATGACCTAAACGGTAGTGCCACAAATATGTTGCACTATCATCATCAACTTTGCATATTTTGGCATTAATATTATGAATATGTGTATCACTATAATCAAGATTCGAGAAGCCATCGAGTGCACGACCATAGAAGGTTTTATTCATTTAAACAAAACAACAATTATTCTCCGACTTAAATGAATAACTGTATTGCAATAAACATGATCTAATCATATTCATGTTCAACGCAAACACCAAATAACATTTATTTAGGTTCAACACTAATCCCCAAGGTAGAGGGAGTATGCGATGGTGATCTTATCAACCTTGAAATCTCTTCCAACACACATCGCCACTTTGCCCTCAGCTAGTCTTTGTTCATTTCGTAACTCCTGTTTCGAGTCACTAATATTAGCAACTGATCCGGTATCAAATACCCCGGGGTTACTATGAACACTAGTAAAGTACACATCAATAACATGTATATCAAATATACCTTTGTTCACTTTGCCATCCTTCTTATCCGCCAAGTATTTGGGGTAGTTTCTCTTCTAGTGACCATTCCTTTTTGCAGTAGAAGCACTCAGTTTCAGGCTTAGGTCTAGCTTTGGGCTTCTTCATGGGAGTGGCAACTTGCTTTTCATTCTTCTTGAAGTTCCCTTTCTTTTCCTTTTCCCTTTTTCTTGAAACTAGTGGTTTTGTTAACCATCAACACTTGATGTTATTTCTTGATTTCTACCTTCGCCGATTTCAGCATCGCGAAGTGCTTGGGAATTGTTTTCGTCATCCCTTGCATATTATAGTTCATCTGAAGTACTAGTATCTCGGTGATACTAACTAGAGAACTCTGTCAATCACTATCTTATCTAGAAGATTAACTCCCACTTGATTCAAGTGATTATAGTACCCATACATTCTGAGCATATGCTCACTGGTTGAGCTATTCTCCTCCATCTTGTAGGCAAAGTACTTGTCAGAGGTCTCATACCTCTTGACATGGGCATGAGTCTGAAATACCAATTTCAACTCCTGGAACATCTCATATGCTCCATGGAATTCAAAACATTTTTGAAGTCCCGGTTCTAAGCCGTAAAGCATGGTGCACTAAACTATCAAGTAGTCATCATACCGAGCTTGTCAAACATTCATAACGTATGCATCTGCTCCTGGAATAGGTCTGTCACCTAGCGGTGGATCAAGGACATAATTCTTCTGTGCAGCAATGAGGATAAACCTCAGACCATGGACCCAGTCTGCATCATTGCTACTATCATCTTTCAACTTAGTTTTCTCTAGGAACATATCAAAAATAAAACAGGGGAGCTATACGCGAGCTATTGATCTATAACATAGATATGCAAATACTACCAGGACTAAGTTCATGATAAATTAAGTTCAATTAATCATATTACTTAAGAACTCCCACTTAGATAGACATCCCTCGAGTGATCTAAATGATCACGTGATCCATATCAACTAAACCATGTCCGATCATCATGTGAGATGGAGTAGTCTTCAATGGTGAACATCTCTATGTTGATCATATCTACTATATGATTCACGTTCGACCTTTCGGTCTACAGTTCGAGGCCATGTCTGTGCATGCTATGCTTGTCAATTTTAACCCGAGTATTCCGCATGTGCAAAACTGTCTTGCACCCGTTGTATGTGAACGTAGAGCTTATCACACTCGATCATCACGTGGTGTCTCAGCACGACTGAATGTCGCAACGGTGCATACTCAGGGAGAACACTTATACCTTGAAATTTTAGTAAGGGATCATCTTATAATGCTACCGCCATACTATGAAAAATAAGATGCATAAAAGATAAACATCACATGAAATCAAAATATGACACATGATATGGCCATCATCATCTTGTGCCTTTGATCTCCATCTCCAAAGCACCTTCATGATTTCCATCGTCACCGGCTTGACACCTTAATCTCCATCGTAGCATCATTGTCGTCTCGCCAACTATTGCTTCCACAACTATCGGTAACGCATAGTGATAAAGTAAAGCAATTACATGGCGATTGCATTTCATACAATAAAGCGACAACCATAAGGCTCCTGCCAGTTGCCGATAACTTTTACAAAATATGATCATCTCATACAACAACGTATATCACATCATGTCTGGACCATATCACATCACAACATGCCCTGGAAAAACAAGTTAGACGTCCTCTAATTTGTTGTTGCAAGTTTTACGTGCCTGCTATGGGCTTCTAGTAAGAACCGTTCTTACCTACGCATCAAAACCACAATGGTGTTTCATCAAGTTTGCTGTTTTAACCTTCAACAAGGACCGGCCGTAGTCTGATACGTCTCCAACATATCTACAATTTTTGATTGTTGCATGCTATTATATTATCAGTCTTGGATGTTTTACAATCATTTCATATCATTTTTTGGTACTAACCTATTGACATAGTGCCAACTGCCAGTTCCTATTTTCCATGTTTTTTACATCGCAGAAAATCAATAACAAACGGAGTCCAAATGCCACAAAACATTACGAAGATTTTTTATGGACCAGAAGGAACATGTTGGGCCCTGGTTGCACCTGGGGGGAGTCCCGAGGAGGGGAAAACCTACCAGCGCGCGCTAGGAGTCCCAAGCGCGCCCTGGTGGGTTGTGCCCACCTCGGGTGCCCCTCAGACCGCCTCTTTGCTCTATAAATACCCAATATTTCCAGAACCCTATGGGAGTCGATGAAATATTCATCCACCCGCCGCAGAGTCCAGAACCACCAGATCCAATCTATACACCATCTCGGATGGGATTCACGACCTCCGTTGGTGCCTCTTTGATGATGCGTGAGTAGTTCTTTGTAGACCTTCGGGTCCGTAGTTAGTAGCTAGATGGATTCATCTCTCTCTCTCTTGATTCTCAATACAATGGTCTCTTGGAGATCCATATGATGTAACTCTTTTTGCAGTGTGTTTGTTGGGATCTGATGAACTTTGAGTTTATGACCACTCATATCTTCTTATATCCATGAAACTTATTTGAGTTTATTTGATCTATTATATGCATGATCTCTTATAGCCTCATATTTCTTCTCTGATATTTGGGTTTTGTTTGGCCAACTTGATCTATTTATCTTGCAATGGGAAGAGGTGCCCGGTAGTGGGTTCGATCTTACGATGCTTGATCCCAGTGAAAAAAAGGGAACCAACATGTATGTATCGTTGCTACTAAGCATAAAGAGATGGGACCTATATCTACGCAATAGATAAATGGATCTTGTCTACATCATGTCATCATTCTTATTGCATTACTCCGTTTTTCCATGAACTTAATACACTAGATGCATGCTGGATAGCGGTCGTTGTGTGGAGTAATATTACTAGATGCAGGCAGGAGTCGGTCTACTAATCTTGGACGTGATGCCTATGTAATGATCATTGCCTGGATATCGTCATAATTATTTGAGGTTCTATCAATTGCCTAACAGTATTACCCACTGTTTGCTATCTTTCTCGAGAGAAGCCACTAGTGAAACCTACGCCCCCCGGGTCTTCTTTCTCATATATTTGCTTGCGATCTACTTTTCCTTTGCATTTTATTCAGATCTATTAAACCAAAAATACAAAAATACTTTGCTGCACTTTATTTTATTTACGATCTATTATCAATCTACTACAAATTTTCTGGCATCGTTTCCTGAAAGGGATTGACAACCCCTTTAACACGTCGGGTTACGAGGTGTTGTTATTTGTGTGCAGGTGCCGTTTACATTGTGCTGCTTGGTTCTCCTACTGGTTCGATAACCTTGGTTTCATCACTGAGGGAAATACCTACCTTCGTTGTGCTGCATCATCCCTTCCTCTTTGGGGAAACACTGACGTAGTCCTAGTAGAGAGGAGTTTTTTAGCGCTATAGTCAGGGAGCAATCAAAAGGAATTTCTGGCGCCGTTGCCGGGGAGGATCTTCAACATAACCAGGTTCCTAATCACAAATCTCATCTCCTCGCAATTTACATTATTTTCCATTTGCCTCTCATTTTCCTCTCCCCCACTTCACAAAAAATGCCATTTTATTCGCCTCTCTTTTCTCGTTTGCCGTTTTCTTGTCAGGTCTATCCTTTGCTTGCAATCATGAGTGATTTTGGTATGGCACCAACAGATGATGGCCTAACTCCTAGGATAGGATGTACGGGCAATCTGGATGCTAAAACTTTTATCTTGGGGCAAGGGAACGTTGTGGGAAAAGAGTGTATCCAAGAATTTTTCAATTGTGTGGGAAACTTGAGTCTTGATGATGCTCCTATACTTAAACTACTAGATCTTATGCGGATGCTATTTCAGAACTAGTTCTGAAACTTGAAAGTAAATTTATTTGTACCCATCCTACCTTGCAAAGATTGTTTTTTGAGCTCCCCGTTATAAAGAACCCTAGAGCTAAAAAGTTTGCCACTCTTGTTCTTATGAATGAGTTTGACTACATAATATGGGAAGCTAGGGAAATCTTAGACTTTTATGGTATGAATCATGAACAACCCGTGATAGATAAAATTCTTTACAATAGTGACTATGCTTTAAGACATTTTCTTGGGTATAATAAAATCTTTGATGAGGATCTTAAAAAGGAAGTCGCAGTTCTAGATATAATCCAACAAGTTTTCAATAATGTTAATCAACATTACTCTTGGATTATTATGGGAAATCAAAAGGGGTATGATGAAAACCAACTTAGGATTGCTAAGGCCTCTATGGATAACATGTTTTATGTTGTGTCTACAAAGCCTCATGACGAAAATACCTCTAAGAAAGTCAAGAAGAAGGATGCCAAAACTTAGATCCATGTTTTATGCCTAGCTAAGGGCATAAAACTATAGCGCTTGTTGGGAGGCAACCCATTGAATACATTTATTTTTGCTTTTTGCTTTCTGTTCTTGTGTGTTAGCACAATTATGCTACTGTTATGATTGTGTTTTTTATGTTTTAATTAGTGTTTGTGCCAAGTAAAGCCTTTAGGATCTTCTTGGGTGATAGTTGTTTGATCTTGCTGAAAAAACAGAAACTTTTACGCTCACAAAATTAATTTTTTTACCAGGGAGCGATAAAATACCCATTCCACTTGCAGTAGACCAATATACAAATTTCTCAGGTCATCCTAATTTTTCAGAATTTTTGGAGTTACAGAAGTATTCGAAATAGTCAGATTGCTACAGACTGTTCTATTTTGAAAGATTATGTTTTCTTTGTGTTGTGTGCTTATTTTGATGGCTCCATGGTTTTCTTTGATGAGTTTTTGCCATAGAAAAGTTGGAATACAATAGATATAATACAAAAACAAAATATGAATTGGTTTAATACATCACTCATAGTAGTGATTTATTATTCTTATACTAACGGATCTCACGAAGGTTTTGTTGAGTTTTGTGTGATTGAAGTTTTCAAGTTTTGGGTTATCTTACGATGGATGAAGGAAGGATGGAAGAGCCTAAGCTTGGGGATGCCCCGGCATCCCAAGCTATTATCCAAGAATGAGCAACTAACTAAGCTTGGGGATGCCCCCGAGTGGCATCCCCGCTTTCTTCCAACGACCATCGGTATTTTACTTGAGACTATATTTTTATTCGTCACATGATATGTGTTTTACTTGTAGCGTCTTGTATGATATGAGTCTTTTCTTGTTTTATTTTGTGTTTTAAGTCATCAATCCTTGCTGGACACACCTATTTGAGAGAGCCAAAATTACGTCATGACTTGTTAAAATTGCTCTCTATGCTTCACTTAAATTTGAGAGAGCCAAAATTACGTCATGACTTGTTAAAATTGCTCTCTATGCTTCACTTAAATATTTTATGAGCTAGGACTTGCTATAGTTCTTCACTTATATCTTTTTGACCATGGTGTGCTTAGTTTTTTGAAGAAATGCTCTCTTGCTTCACTTAGATTTATTTGAGAGTTAGTAAAATTTTGAAGAAATTCTCTCTTGCTTCACTTAAATTATTTTGAGAGAAAGAAAATTTGTTATGCTCATGATATTCACTTATATTTGTTTGATCTTATGAAAAGCAACATCTGAAAATTAGTCCCAAAGTGATAGATATCCAAGAAGGATAAAGAAAAAAATGTCATGAAGGTCATTGGACAAAATAAACTTGATTCTTAGTAATAGTTTTGAGATATGATGATGTGATATGTGAGTTATGTTGATGAGTAATTGTGCTCTAGCAGGAATATTGGTGTTAATGTTTGTGATTCTTGAAGCATGAGCGTATATTCTTCGTTATGCTATGATTTTGGAGCATGTTTTATTTTTGATTGTCTTCCTTATGAGTGGTGGTCGGGGATGAGCGATGGTCTTTTCCTACCAATCTATCCCCTAGGGGCATGCGTAGTAGTACTTTGCTTCGAGGGATAATAAACTTTTGCAATAAGTATATGAGTTCTTTATGACTAATGTGCGTCCATGGATTATACGCACTCTTATCTTTCCGCAATTTGCTAGACTCTACGGTACCGTGCATTGCCCTTTCTGACATCGAGACATGGTGCAAACTTTGCAGGTGCATCCAAACCCCATGATATGACATGATAACCCACAAGTATAGGGGATCACAAAAGTTTTCGAGGGTAGAGTATTCAACCCAAATTTATTGATTCGACACAAGGGGAGCCAAAGAATACTCTCAAGTATTAGAAGCTGAGTTGTCAATTCAACAACACCTGGAAACTTAATATCTACAGCAAAGTATTTAGTAGCAAAGTAATATGATAGTAGTGGTAACGGTAGCAAAAGGTAACAATAGTAAAAGTAATGTTTTTGGTATTTTGTAGTGATGATAGCAATAGCAACGGGAAAGTAAATAAGCGAAGAACAATATATGGAAAGCTCATAGGCAATGGATCAGTGATGGATAATTATGTCGGATGTGGTTCATCATGTAACAGTCATAACCTAGGGTGACACAGAACTAGCTCCAGTTCATCAATGTAATGTAGGCATGTATTCTGAATATAGTCATACGTGCTTATGGAAAAGAACTTGCATGACATCTTTTGTCCTACCCTCCCGTGGAAGCGGGGTCCTTACGGAAACTAAGGGATATCAAGGCCTCCTTTTAATAGAGTACTGGAACAAAGCATTAACACATAGTGAATACATGAACTCCTCAAACTATGGTCATGACCAGTAATTATCCCGATTATTGTCACTTCAGGGTTAACGGATCATAACACATAATAGGTGACTATAGGCTTGCAAGATAGGATCAAGAACACTCATATATTGATGAAAACATAATAGGTTCAGATCTGAAATCATGGCACTCAGGCCCAAGTGACAAGCATTAAGCATAGCAAAGTCATGGGAACATCAATCTCAGAACATAGTGGATACTAGGGATCAAACCCTAACAAAACTAATTCGATTACATGATAAATCTCATCCAACCCATCACCGTCCAGCAAGCCTACGATGGAATTACTCAGGCACGGCGGTGAGCATCATGAAATTGTTGATGGAGGATGGTTGATGATGGCGATGGCGACGGATTCCCCTCTCTGGAGCCCCGGATGGACTCCAGATCATCCCTCCCGAGAGGTTTTAGGGCTTGGCGGCGGCTCCGTATCGTAAAACGCGATGAATTCCTCTCTCTGGTTTTTTCTCCCCAAAACACAATATATAGAGTTGGAGTTGGAGTCGGAGGAGCCTCAGGGGGCCCACGAGGTAGGGGGCGTGCCCTAGGGGGGCAGGCGTGCCCCCCGCCCTCGTGGGAAGGTGGTGGGCCCCCTGGCCTTCATCTTTTGCAGGTATTTTTTATATTTTCCAAAAAGTTGCTCCATGAAGTTCCAGGTCATTCCTAGAACGTTTGTTTCTGCACATAAATAACACCATAGTAATTCTGCTGAAAACAGCGTCAGTCCTGGTTAGTTCCATTCAAATCATGCAAATTAGAGTCCAAAACAAGGGCAAAAGTGTTTGGAAAAGTAGATATGACGGAGACGTATCATGCTACGCTCTGTCGCACATAAGCCTTATTATATCTTCCTCAAAACTGTCACCATACCTACCTATTATGGCTTTTCCATGGCCATTCCGAGATATATTGCCATGCAACTTCCACCGTTTCCATTTAATGACTTGAGCATTCACTGTCATATTGCTTTGCATGATCATATAGCTGACATAGTGTTTGTGGCTCGACCACCTTTCATCATTTTTCATACATGTTATGCTAGATCATTTCACATCCTAGTACATGCCAGAGGCATTCATATAGAGTCATACTTTGTCATAGTTATTGAGTTGTAATTTTTATTTCTTTGGAGTTATAAGCAAATAGAAGTGTGATGATCATCATTATTCATTTTTAGAACAATGCCCCAGTGAGGAAAGGATGATGGAGACTATGATTCCCCCACAAGTCGGGATGAGGCTCCAGACAAAAAGAGGAAAAAAAGAAAAAAAAGGAAAAAAGAGAGGAAGAAAAGGAAAAAATAAATAAATAAAGAAGGAAAAAAATATATAAATAAACAAAGAGAGAAGGGGCATTGTTAGTATCCTTTACCACATTTGTGCTTCAAAGTAGCACCATATTTTTCATATGGAGAGTCTCCTATGTTGTCACTTTCATATACTAGTGGGAATTTTTCATTATAGGATTAGATGCACACCCACTTAGTTTCATATTGAGCTTTCATACACTTATAGCTCTTAGTGCATTCGTTGCATGGCAATCCCTACTCCTCACATTCATATTGATTGATGGGCATCTCCATAGCCCATTGGTTAGCCACATCGATGTGAGACTTTCTACTTTTTGTCTTCTTTATACTTAGCCCTATCATCATACTCTATTCCACCCGTAGTGCTATATCCATGGCTTGCGCTCATGTATTGCATGAGGGTTGAAAAAGCTGAAGCGCGTTAAAAAGTATGAACCAATTGCTCGGCTTGTCATTGGGGTTGTGCATGATAAATACTTTGTGTTTCCCAGTCAAAAATACTTTGTGTTAAGAAGACAGAGCATGACAAGACTATATGATTTTGTAGGGATAACTTATTTTAGCATTGATATTTTGAAAGACATGGTTGCTTGTTGATATGCTTGAGTATCTAAATTATTATGTCAAAACTAGACTATTGCTTTGAATCACATAAAAAGTCCAATTGTCCATGCTATAAAGAAAAGAATATGGTATGACATGTTAAAAAACACTCCACATCAAAAATTCTATTTTTATCACTTACCTACTCGAGGACGAGTAGGAGTTAAGCTTGGGGATGCTGATACGTCTCCAATGTATCTATAATTTTTGATTGTTCTATGCTGTTATATTATCAATCTTGGATGATTTATAATCATTTTATATCATTTTTTGGTACTAACCTAATGACATAGTGCCAAGTGCCAGTTCCTGTTTTTTCGTATTTTTTACATCGCAGAAAATCAATCTCAAACGGAGTCCAAATGCCACGAAACTTTACGAAGATTTTTTATGGACCAGAAAGAACATGTTGGGCCCTGTTTACACCTGCGGGGAGTCCCGAGCAGGGGACAACCCACCAGGGCGCGCCAAGAGGCCCATGCGTGCCCTGGTGGGTTGTGCCACTTCGGGTGCCCCCCGGACTACGTCTTTTCTCTATAAATACACCAATATTTCTAGAACCCTATGGGAGTCAAAGAAATACTCATCTAGCCACTGCAGAGTCCAGAACCACCAGATCCAATCTAGACACCATCTCGGATGGGGTTCACCACCTCCATTGGTGCCTCCCCGGTGATGCGTGAGTAGTTCTTTGTAGACCTTCGGGTCCATAGTTAGTAGCTAGATGGTTTCATCTCTCTCTCTCTCTCTCTCTTGATTCTCAATACAATGGTCTCTTGGATATCCATATGATGTAACTCTTTTTGCGGTGTGTTTGTTGCGATCTGATGAACTTTGAGTTTATCATCACTCATATCTTTTTATATCAATGAAAGTTATTTGAGTTTCTTTGATCTCTTATATGCATGATCTCTTATAGCCTCATATTTCTTCTCCGATATTTGGGTATTGTTTGGCCAACTTGGTCTATTTATCTTGCAATGGGATGAGGTGCCCGGTAGTGGCAGTGGTGCGCGTCGGTCCTAAACAAACGGTTTTTAACCCCTTTCCACGACGATATTTGGAACTGTCGCCAAGTGAGTGTGTGCGATAGGGTGTCCTTCCCACATGACCTAGAAATGATCGGGGATAGGCCCTCTTGGGACCCAGGCTGGGGTCGTGTGCAATCGGGCGAGGCATCGAAACCCAATCATTTCCGTAGGTATGTACATCCCACATGGTAATCCGAGAAAATCATTTCCGTAGGTATGTACATCCCACACGGTAATCCGAGAAAATCATTTCCGTAGGTATGTACATCCACGGTGAATCACAGAAAAACATTTCCGTTCGTATGTATATCACACACAGTCAATCCAAGGAATACATTTCCGTTCTTATGTACATCCCACACAGTCAATCCAGGGAAAACGTTTGCGTTCGGACGTACATCCCACACAGTTTCATGTGTAGGCTCGTGTCTGAAAGGTGTAACTATCACACACGGTCTTCCTTGGTTAACTGTTTGCTTTTATCAACTATATCACACACGATTTGATGAAGAAAACTGTGTGGCATTGGGCTATCCATCGCAAGCGCTTTTACTGCTAGAACCGTTTGCAAAGATCCATGACATATTTAGCAGGTTTATTAGTTTACAATTAATAATTCCAGTATTACGCAAATTCATATTTCATATCGAACAACTGTTTGCCAATTTCATATCAGGCACATAAATATATTATAACATCATAGTACGGTAGCTACATGAAAACAACACAATACAACATATAGCTAGTTCAAGTTCATAAGAAGAATATATTCATTTCCCTAATCGAGATCATCCAGGCTCATCTTATCCACCTCTGCTTTCAGTTCAGTAAGAACCCGTTTTGCACGGGCCAACTGGTAAAGTGCCTCATCCTTCGCCAGCACCATCTTAGCAAAGTCTGATTTAAAAAATCTGAGCTCATTCTCCACCTTCAACTTTTTATCCCGCATCTTGAAATATGCTTCAGTGTTGACAAGACTTTCCCTAAGCCTACGTGTGTTCTCTTTCTCATACATGCTCTAGAGCTTCGTTAGGCACATCTTCAAAGACCGTGGCCACTCTTGATCAACCCACTCCAAGTAAGAACACTTCCGTTCATCTTATAATATTTAAAACTAGATCAGTAACAATTGTAGGGGAAATGGGTTTATAGCAACATAGAAAATCACCAATGCTTATTTTGAAAAACTGAAGAAACATGTTAATTATGACATATCTTCTCAAAAAGATCAATGTGCAAATGAAATAATTGGTATAGAGACAACAACCAAATTTTGGAACATCGGAAGCTATAATTAACTTAAACGATGCTACAAGTTCTTACTCATGTACAATAAATAACAAATTGAACATTTTATGAGGAAGGTAAATATAACTGCAAAAGCATAGCGACAGTGTTTGGATGATGGCAAATTGATACTAATAGGTGTGTACATGCACAAATTTAGTAACATAGAACCAATAGCACTAAGGCCGTCCACTATGTATGCCAAAACTGGGGTAAAGACAACTGTTCCTACATCTCACACCGGTGCCTTGCACTGGCGAGCCGATGCAGCGGAAAAAAAATCAGGGACCCGGACTTGGAAGCATGTAGTTGCTCCGATGCCCAGTTCCTTCGTGCCAT
This sequence comes from Triticum urartu, assembly GCF_056163025.1. Classification (NCBI taxonomy): domain Eukaryota; kingdom Viridiplantae; phylum Streptophyta; class Magnoliopsida; order Poales; family Poaceae; genus Triticum; species Triticum urartu. Next base: position 225,751,345 of record NC_141877.1, on the reverse strand, counting down.
AAAGATTTAGTACTTTACTGCTTGGCTGCTCGGATGCGTGGACCAAATTTGGCTACACAAACTAATGAAGCAGTGCCAAATAATTTTCTAATGGCACTGCTGATGAGATGGCAACAATTTAAGATAGTAGGTACAAACTGTGACACTGTCTTAGGATGCGTTTGGTTGAAGGCGTGGTATGAATGGGTTGGGACCGTGACAGTGTCTGAATCACATCTAACAAATGATTTGTAACAACGAAAGAGGGTCTAACCTTCTCTACACATACCTCCCACTGTCCCCAGAATCAAACGCAACTAGCTTCACGCATGGAGATTGATGGTGACAACGAGCAGATAGATCTTTAGCCACCCCGCTCCATTCATTGCCACTGATGGTCTTAGGGAGCTACAAGAGGAAGAAACGACTCAAATCGACCTCCGGGTAAAAATCCTTCATTCCAAGTCATATCCTGAGAGAGAGAAGAGAGGCATACCCGGGTGGTGAAGGAGTAGTCGCCAGATGAGGAACCGCTGGAGATATCTTTGAAGAAGACCATGGCTACCCCGACGGTAGGATGCGAGACGGCGAGAGCGAGGAAGCGGCTATAGCTTAGCAAGGAGGGAAGGAAGGAGGAAACAGGGGAAATGTGACTTGTGGTCGGGGATAAAAGGGGGTGGGGAAGGGGGCAGGGGTAGATATTTTGGCGGTAGGCCAAAATTTTGGAAATGTGGAGGGAAACTTTGCGCGCGGTGCTACCGGACCATTTACTTTGAACAATTGTGTGCATCACAAATGATTCTTCTGCTTTACGTGCATGGGATGAGTTTGATAATTCAAATTTTGGTCTAAGGCATGGGCACATTCACTTTGAACCCGTGCGGTGCCGCCGGACCATTCACTTTGAACGATTGTGTGCATCGCAAATGATTCTTCTACTTTACGTGCATGGGATGAGTTTGATAATTCAAATATTGGTGGAAATTTCCCCGGGTACGTGATTGCATAATTTAACATCGCTTGCTAATTTGGCAACACAAAAGAGCATACAGCCATACCACACTTACTGAATCGAGCAATTTTAGTAATTACACAGAGCCAGTTGACCTAAACATTGCTCTAACAAAAGTCCAGCATTAAAAACAAAGCCTAAGTACGCATAATTAAAAATCCGCCGCCGCACCGGCCTATGCATCGCCGGTGTGAGATGAGACGTCAATGACTTGTCCTAGCGACATGCCGCCGTTGGTGGACTCCGTGTCCCCCTGCCGAAGTCAACCGCGTCCTCGTCCTCGTCCTCGGCGCCGCCCTCAAGGTTGTAGTACTCGTAGTAGTGGCTGCGCCAGAGCTCACGTTGGTACTCCACCACCAATTCCTCGACGGACAGACTCTTCTTCACCTCGACCTCGGCCACGCGCAACTCCTCCTCCCAGTGCTCCTCGATCTCCGCCGCTTCCTCCATCTCCAGCTCCCGCTTGGCGACCTCATGAGGAAGCAGGTGCTCCATGGCCACCGTCGCCTTTTCAGACGTGGGCTGCATGCTGGAGTCTAAGGTGGCCTAGAATATCTTGGCATGTGCATCCTCGATCTTTCTGTGGATGGCCTCGACCCGGGCCAGGGCAACATCAGCGGCACGGATGGAAGCTCGAGCGCTCTCGACGTTTGCAGCCGCCGTCACAGCAGCAGCTGCAGCAGTGCCTTGTTGGCTGCCGCATACGCGCTCTCGGCGGAAGCGGACGCGCTCAATGCGGATGCGGCGGCACTCTCGGTGCAGGCGGCGGCGCTCGGGGGGGGGGGGGGGGGACGCGACCATTGTACGGGCCTTCACGAAGAGTTTCCACGACATCCTCTTTGCAAGAGGGGGTGCGGGAATGGGATCGGGATTCGTGGATTCGAGGGTTGCCGGCACTAGAGCAGTCGAGCCGGCGAAGCTTAAGGAGGGAGACTTAAATAGACCCAGATATTTTCATTGCAAACGGTTCCTAGAAAACAACTGTGTGTGATGTTGTAGATATTTTTTATTAGCTATGAAAGACGAATTTGGAATAAAGTGTCAACGGATGGTGTTTTAAATGAACGAGAAATTTTGTAGTACTAATACAACTGTCATGTCAAATTTTGGAAAATTTCAGGGGTCATTTGACCTTCTAAGCATTGTTGAGGAAATCGTTAACTGGTAACTGCTCGGTTGGCTGGCGAGTAGGGGGTTAATAGGCTAATCGGCAAGTTAATCGGCCATTTAATCAATTAATCAGACGATTTCTCAGTTTATCAGCTACTCGGTGACCCTATGAGTAGGGATTAATCGGCAAGTTAACTGGTTAATCGGATGAATTCTTGAACAGGGCTTCTAAGACATTTAAGTGATTTTCTAGCCATTTAATGACCGTAATTGAAATTTGAACTACATGTACATGCAATAGCTAACCATAACGGTTTGAAAACTCATATTTCATGTACTTGTGTGCAATTTAGTTCCATGTGCAGTAAATTGGAAGGAATTTTCAAACATATTGGTCTAATGGCTATGACACAATTAAGCATGAAGTGACATGGCATTTTAATTGCAAAAAATAAAATAAAAATCAGAAACACATGAAACCTTGGTTGATGTAATGTCATGCCACCAAGATGATGTGGTAAAAAATTGGCATGTTTGACCAAAGTTTGGACATACACCCCTCACAAACCGGAGCAACTCACTAGAAGGCTCGTGGTTCCGAGAGGGAACAATGCATGTTTGATGACGAACGGGAGATAGCTTCCTCTTACGGCCTTCAAATTTTTTCTACGTCTCACATGCACTACTACAACTGTAATGTGAAATTTTGGAAAATTCTAGCAGTCATTTGACATTTTAAAGACATTTAAGTGATTTTCTAACCATTTAATGACCGTAATTCAAATTTGAACTACATCTACATGCAACGCCTAACCAAAACGGTTTGAAAAATCATATATGTGTACTTGTGTGCGAGTTAATTCCATGTGCAGTAAATTAGAAGGAATTTTCAAACATATTGGTCTCACGACATGGACACATGCATAAGTATGCATGGAGTGACATGGCATTTTAATTCAAAAAAATATAGAAAAATTATCAGAAACACATGAAACCTTGGTTGATGTAATGTCATGCCACCAAGATGATGTGGTAAAGAAATTGGCATGTTTGACGAACGTTTGGACACAGACCCCTCACAAACCGAAGCAACTCGCTAGAAGGTTCATGGTTCTGAGAGGGAACAATGCATGTTTGATGACGAACGGGAGATAGCTTCCTCTTACGGCCTTCAAATTTTTTCCTACGTTTAACGTGCAACTGTCATGTGAAAATTTGGTAAATTTCAGGGGTCATTTGAACTTCTAAAGATATTTAAGTGATTTTATAACCATTTAATGACCATAATTCAAATCTGAACTACATCTACATGCAACGCCTAACCAAAACAGTTTGAAAAATCATATTTTTGTGTACTTGTGTGCGAATTAATTCCATGTGCAGTAAATTATAAGGAAATTTCAAACATATTGGTGTCAAGGCATGGACAGATGCATGGAGTGCATGCCATGGCATTTTAATTCCAAAAATTTTAAAAATGATCAAAAAACATGAAACCTTGCTTGATTTAATGTCATACCACCAAGATGATGTGGTAAAAAAATTGGCCTATTTGACGAAAGTTTGGACACACACCCTCACAAACCGGAGCAACTCACTAGAAGGTTCATGGTTCCGAGAGGGAACAATGCATGTTTGCTGACGGACGGGAGATAGCCTCCTCTTACGGCCTTCAAAATTGTTCCTATGTTTAACATGCACTAATACAACTGTCATGTGAAAATTTGGAAATTTTCAGGGGTCATTTGACCTTTTAAATACATTTACGTGATTTTCTAACCATTTAATGACCGTAATTCAAATTTGAACTACATCTACATGCAGCGCCTGACCAAAACAGTTTGAAAAAACATTTTTTTGTGTACTTGTGTGCGAGTTAAAAAATCATCCGACAATGTAAATATCTGGTGTTCAAAAAATAAAATGTAAAGATCTGGCAAGACAACCGGCCCCCACCTGATTGACACTCTATCTCGTGGCTCGAGGTTTGGTAGGTGATTGGCGGGGATCATTAATCAGACACAGTTCTGTATTGGAAACCGTCAGCTATTATGTTTATACACAGATTTGCTGCGGGAATTGTGTGTAATTCAAACTACAGTACTCGTAAATTCCAGCGTCCGGCGTGTGTACTGTCCACGTCGATCTAGATTACGGCCGCCAATAAATACTACCTTGCTCATGTCGTCCCGCCTGCATTCTCATCTACATCCTCCCCTCGCTCGCCCTCTCTCTCTGTCTCTCAAATCTCTGCCATGGCGCCGCCGGTCTGCCCATGCGTCGACGAGGAGTCGCCGCCCCCCGAGGTTGCGCCGGACCCGCCAACTTTGGATTGGTTTTGAGGCTAGTACAATCTTTGTCTATGGAAGTCGCCGCTGCTGGCTAAGAAAGCAAGGCAAGTGGCGTTCAAGAAGGAGATGGAGGAGGAGGAAGCCAGGTACCTGGCGGCCTGTGAAGCCCGTGATGCCGCCTGGAAAAAGGAGGCGGCAGAGCTTTGGGGGTGTAACACCCCGGATATGACTTTCCCAATATGTACTGCAACTCTTGTCGTTTCCGGCCTTAAATAATTTTCTCGGGTTCGGGTTTTTGTCTCCGTGTGTTGTTATCGTTGTCATGCATCTCATATCATGTCATCATGTGCATTGCATTTGCATACGTGTTCATCTCATGCATTCGAGCATTTTCCCCGTTGTCCGTTTTGCATTCCGGCGCTTCGTTCTCCTCCGGTGGTAATTTCTACCTTTCTTTCGTGTGTGGGGATTAAACATTTCCGGATTGGACCGAGACTTGCCAAGCGGCCTTGGTTTACTACCGGTAGACCGCCTGTCAAGTTTCGTATCATTTGGACTTCGTTTGATACTCCAATGGTTAACTGAGGGACCGAAAGGGCCTCGTGTGTGTTGCAGCCCAACACCCATCCAAGTTGTCCCAAAACCCACCAAAACCCTCCCCATCATCTAGAGCGTTCGATCACGATCGCGTGGCCGAAAACCGCACCTCATTTGGACACTCCTAGCTCCCTCTATGCCTATTTAAAGACACCCCCCGAAGATCTCCTTCTCCTTCCCTCGGAAAAAAACCCTAGATCCAAATCATCATCGCGCGCCACCGGATAGAGCCGCCACCGACGGACACGTCCGAATCTGCCCGCCACTGCCACGTGGCGCTCCACCACTCGCCCGCCGAGCTGTGCCCACTTCGCCGCACTGCGGGCCCGCGCAGCCCGGAGCCGGCCCTACCGGCCCGCGTCCTCGCCCCGCGACTTTGCCCCGATGCCGCCATCTCGCGCTCCGGCGACCGAGCCGGCCAGCCCTGCCGCGCGCCATCGCCGGAGGCCGCGCCAAGCGCCGGAGATCCTCGCCGTTCCGACCTCGCCGACGTCCCCGCGGCGCGCCACAGCGTGCAAACGCCGCGCCGCCGTCTCCTCTCGTCGGATCCGGCCTCCTCCTCGCTTCTTCCTCGCCAGATCCTCGCTTCTTCCTCGCCGGAGCAAAGTCAACCCTCGCCGGAGTTGCCTCGGTTCGCGCGCCGACGACGAACCCTAGATCCGGAGGGTATAATTTTTCCTGTCTGCAGTTCAAATGCCCTTGTTCATCGTGCCATAACTTTGCATCCGTAGCTCCGTTTTGGGCATATAGCATATCAAAATGTTCGTCTCAGAGAGTACATCATTTCATTCCATTGCATCATTTTCATTTGAGTTCATCTTGATGCCCGAATGCTGTTAGAAGAGTGCTACTTGAGTTAATTGTCAGATCTGCTGCTCCATTTAGATATTTGTCATTTTTGCCATGATTATTGTGTGCATGATATGCCCATGAGCCCTACATATGTTTTGTTAAGGGTCTTGCCATCTTTCTAGAGGTGCAACCCATGTATTTTTGTGATGTGTGTGGTGACTAGCACAAGCTTGCCAAGTGAGGCACTTGGTAATGCTGATTTCAGGGACTTAGCATTTCACCAAGTCCTTGACCAGTTTATCTCATATGGCCATATGTTCATGTTGTTTCCTAGTTATCCGTGCCTCTTTTGAGGATGATTAGTAAGGATGTTTTGTTAATATTGTAGTGCTCTATCCATCTCTGTCTTTGTTTGCAATTATGGAGCACCCTAGCTTGAGTTAATCGAGCTCTACTTTTGCTACTTCGTGAATCTGGGCAGATTTTCTACTTGTTAGCGATTTTTCTGGTGATGTTGTAGTTGATCCGTGCATGCTATGCTATTGTTCTTGCCATGTATAGCTTGCATTTTATGTATTTTTGATGGGTGTATGCTTAGTTTGCCATGACTTGCTCTGTAGTGAGTGCATCGAGCTCGTAAACATGCCTACTTGATATCTGTTTCAGCATGTTCTAGTTTTCACTAAGTCTGAGAACTGATTATGTTTTTGCCATGTTCACATGCTTGCAATTGTATTTCCTTATCCCTTTTGGCTCAAGGTCACTAAGGGACTTTTGTTAAGATCTTTGAGTAGCTCCATTCCATGTTTTACTTTCCCATGTTCAGGTCTTGTAGCATGGAGTTTTGCTGCTCCGAAGTCTGAAATCTGTTTACCATATGCATTTTTTCCATGCTTGGTTGAACCTGTTAATGGATGAATTGGCCGTAGCTCAGTGCTAGAATTTTGTTAAGCATCATGAATGCATCCCTTCCATGTATTTTGTTGTCATGTTTGGGTGCTGTAGCATGCTCTACTTGCTATAAATCGCAGAACGTGGTCATATTTGAATTGCTTACCATTTCCAAACCGTAACTCCGATTCCGGCGTTCTTTATATCGTTTTCAAGCGATTTCATCTCATATTTCCAGTGGCACACTTGGATTCCCAAGTTGAGGCCAGGTTCATGCATTCCGTGTCACATCTTGCATATGCATCCCGCATCGCATCCCGCATAGCATATCATCTTTGCATCATATTGTTTGAGCTTTGCACGTGGTTGATTGTGTTCCGTTTGCTTGTTTGTCTTGTTTGGGTAGAGCCGGGAGACGAGTTCGCTAACGAGGATCCCGTTGAGTTTGCTTTCGAGGATCCAGTCAACTCTGACAACTTTGCAGGCAAGATGATCATACCCTCGAAATCACTACTATCTTTGCTATGCTAGATTGCTCGCTCTTTTGCTATGCCAATGCTACGATGCCTACCACTTGCTTTCAAGCCTCCCAAATTGCCATGTAAAACCTCTAACCCACCATGTCCTAGCAAACCGTTGATTGGCTATGTTACCGCTTTGCTCAGCCCCTCTTATAGCGTTGCTAGTTGCAGGTGAAGATTGGAGACCGTTCCTTGTTAGAACATTATTTACTTGTTGGGATATCATCCTATTGCCATGTTATCTTAATGCATCTATATACTTGGTAAAGGGTGGAAGGCTCGGCCTCTCGCCTAGTGTTTTGTTCCACTCTTTCCACCCTAGTTTCCGTCATATCAGTGTTATGTTCCCGGATTTTGCGTTCCTTACGCGGTTGGGTTATAATGGGAAACCCTTGATAGTTCGCCTTGATTAAAGCTTTTCCAGCAATGCCCAACCTTGGTTTTACCATTTTCCACCTAGCCTCTTTCTCCCTTGGGTTTCCGGAGCCTGAGGATCATCTTATTTTAGCCCCCCCGGGCCAGTGCTCCTCTGAGTGTTGGTCCAACCGAGCGATGTCCGGGGCTACCAGGGGAAACTCTGGGCTGGCCTACCCGACGTCTTGCTCATCCGGTGTGCCCTGAGAACGAGATATGTGCAGCTCCTATCGGGATTTCTCGGCACATCTGGGTGGTGTTGTTGGTCTTGTTTTAACCTGTCGAAGTGTCTTGAAGAACCGAGATACCGAGTCTGATCGGAACATCTTGGGAGGAGGTCTATTCCTTCGTTGACCGTGAGAGCTTGTCATGGGTTAAGTTGGGACTCCCCTGCAGGGATTTGAACTTTCTAAAGCCGTGCCCGCGGTTATGGGCAGATGGGAATTTGTTAATGTCCGGTTGTAGATAACTTGAACCTTAACTCATTTAAAATGAATCAACAGTGTGAGTTACCGTGATGGTCTCTTCTCAGCGGAGTTCAGGAAGTGAACACGGTGTTGGAGTAATGCTTGTCGCAGGTTATCCTCTAGTTTCTTGCTCGCGCTTTCCCTCCTCTTCTCGCTCTCTTTTGCGAACAGGTTAGCCACCATATATGCTAGTCGCTTGTTGTAGCTCCACATATATTTACCCTGTCTTACCTATTAAGCTTAAATAGTCTTGATCGTGAGGGTGCGAGATTGCTGAGTCCCTGTGGCTCACAGATTACTATTACACCAGATGCAGGGCTTGATGATTCCGCTCTAGGTGACGCGCTTGAGCTCAAGTGGGAGTTCGACGAGGACTCTCAACGATACTATGTTTCCTTTCCTGATGATCAGTAGTGGTGCCCAGTTGGGGGTGATCGGGACCGGGTCGCATGTTGGGTTATCTTTTATTTTGGTGCCGTAGTCGGGCCATGAGTGTTTGATTGATGTAATGTTATTTATGTACTTGATTGATGTGGCGAGTGTAAGCCAACTATGTTATCTCCCCTTTTATTATCTATATATTACATGGGATGTTGTGAAGATTGCCTAACTTGCGACATATGCCTTCAATGCGATTATGTCTCTAAATCGTGCCTCGACACGTGGGAACTATAGTCGCATCGAGGGTGTTACAGGGGGCGGGCGCGTCATCGTGACGAGGAGGTGTATGAAGACGGGTACTTCGTGAGGAAGGTCATAGGTGTCACACCCTCGATGCGGCTATATCTCCCATGTGTCGAAGCATGACTTAGAGGCATAACCGCATTGAAAGCAATGTCGCAAGTGAGGTAATCTTCACACAACCCATGTAATACATAAGGGAAAGAGATACATAGTTGCCTTACAATCGCCACTTCACACAATACAAGAATAAAGCATTACATCATCCAGATACAAACAAGGTCCTACTATGGAACCCAAAATGAAAGAAGACTACCCCAAATGCTACACAGATCCCCAATCGTCCCAACTGGGCTCCACTACTGATCAACTGGAAATGGAACAACATGACGAACACGAACTTCAACAAGCTCCTCCTTGAGCTCGGTTGCGTCACCTGCACGGTCTCATCGGCACCTGCAAACTGGTTTTGGAAGTATCTGTGAGTCACGGGGACTCAGCAATCTCACACCCTCGCGATCAAGACTATTTAAGCTTATAGGAAGGGTAAAAGGTATGAGGTGGAGTTGGAGCAAGCGACTAGCATATATGGTGGCTAAACATACGCAAATGAGAGCGAGAAGAGAAGGCAAAGCACGATCGATGAACTATGATCAAGAAGTGATCCTAGAACAACCTACGTCAAGCATAACTCCAACACCGTGTTCACCTCCCAGACTCCGCCGAGAAGAGACCATCACGGTTACACACGCGGTTGATGCATTTTAAATTAAGTTAAGCAACACCGCCCAAAGAGACCATCACGGTTACACACTCAGAGGAGCACTTTCCCGCGGGGGGGGGGGGGGGTTAATAAAGATGACCCTTGAGTCCGTGGAACCCAAGGGAAAAAGAGGCTAGGTGGCAAATGGTAAAACCATTGTTGGGTATTGCTGGAGGAGTTTTATTCAAGGCGAACTGTCAAGGGGTTCCCATTATATCCCAACCGTGTAAGGAACGCAAAATCCGGGAACATAACACCGATATGACGGAAACTAGGGCGGCAAGAGTGGAACAAAACACCAGGCATAAGGCCGAGCCTTCCACCATTTACCAAGTATATAGATGCATTAATTAAATAAGAGATATTGTGATATCCCAACAAAATATCCATGTTCCAACATGGAACAAACTCCAATCTTCACCTGCAACTAACAACGCTATAAGAGGGGCTGAGCAAAGCGGTAACATAGCCAAACAAGGACAAGGTGGGCTAGAGGCTTGACATGGCAATATGGGAGGCATGATAAGCAAGTGGTAGGTATCGTAGCATAGGCATAGCAAAAGAGCGAGCATCTAGCAAGCAAAGTTAGAAGTGATTTCGAGGGTATGGCCATCTTGCCTGCAAAGTTCTCTGAGAAGACGAAAAGCTTGAACCTCGAACACGTACTCGACGGGCTCCTCAATCATGTACTCGTCTCCCGGCTCTACCCAAAGAAAGAACACAAGAAAAGGGAGACACAATCAACCACGTGCAATGCACAAGCAACAATGATGCAAAACATGGCATGGTATGCGGGATGCGATATGTGATGCATATGCATGACTTGGAGAGAAATGATAGAACCTGGCCTCAACTTGGAATTCCAATAGTGCCACTGGAAAGAGGAGTTGATTTTGGTCGAAAACAATATAAAGATCACCGGAATTGGATGCACGGTTTGCAAATGGCAAGCAAAACGAATATGGCACCGATCTGCGATTAACAACAAGTAGCCTACTAAATGCATCAAGATAAATAAGCTACTGCACTCAAACATGGCAACAAAATACATGGCAAGGATCCAATCATGTTGCTTTACAAAAGATGAACACTGAGCTACGGCTAATTCACTCAATAGCAGGTTCAAACAAGCATGGCAAAGTGCAAAAGATTACAGGTTTCAGACAGTGAAATAAACAGCAAGTCAGGAATTTATCATCAGGAAGCAATGTTTAGAGCACGATAACTACATGCTACAGGAACATATCAAGGCAAAGCAAGGCATGGCATGAAGCTACTCAAGGCATACAACAAAAGTCCCTTAGTGACCATGAGCCAAAAGGGATCAGAAAATACAATTGCAAGCATGTGAACATAGCAATTAACGAAAATAGATTCAGAAAGTGAAAAACTGGAGCATGGCAAAACAGATAACGAGAAGGCATGTTTATGAGCTCGATGCACTCACTACGAGGCATTGCATGACAAACTAAGCATACACCCAGCAAATAGACATGGCATAGAAGCTAGACATGGCAAGAACAACATCATAGCATGCACGGATCAACTACAACAAGCTCGGAAAAATTGCTAACCATGTTAACAATCTGCGAGGAACATTTTATAGCAAAAGTAGAGCTCGATTGACTCAAGCTAGGGTGCTCCATATTGCAAACAAAGACATGGATGGATAGAGCACAACATTATCTACAAAACATCCTTACTGATCATGCTCAAAAGAGGCACATATCACTAGTAAACAACATGAACATATGGCATAAAAATAATGACAGGGCAAGGACTTAGTGAAATTCTAAGTCCCTGAAAACAGCATCATTGAGTAAGCTAGTTTGTATGCTTGTGCTAGTCACCACATAGATCAAAAAAATACATGGCATACACCCCTGTAAATATGGCATGACATTCTTCAAAACATATGTAGAGCTCAGGATCATAGCATGCACACATCAATCATGGCAAAAATGACAAAAGTGCATTTGCTGATACGGATCTGAAACTAACATCGCATAGCCCTCTTCCAACAGCATTTCGGGCATCAAGATGAGCTCAAATGAAAATAATGCAGTGAGATGAAATGATGTACTCTTCGAGACGAACATTTTGATATGCTACGCGCATGAATCGGAGCCATGGTGATGAAGTTATGATGTGATGAAATATGCATAAAATTACTAGGACTTGGACGAGATTTAGACCTCGCGGGAAAAGTCAACCCGGGACGAGGAGATCCAGGACGGGGCGGATCCGAATCGGGACGGGGGCATTTGGATCGGGGGACGGGTGGATCTCATCCACCCGCCCGGATCTGGCTGGAGATAGGTTCTGACGAGCTTTCGAGCTCCGGCGAGGTGCGAACTCCGGCGAGGCGCGGTGGTACACGCGAGGTCTGGCGGGCGGCGTGCATGGCAGGACGGTGGAGCACCCGCGGGCATGGCGGCGCGGTCCGGTGGCAGGGCGAGCTCGCCGACGAGCTCGGGCGTGGCGGCGGAGAAAGGAGGCGGCGACGCGGAGGATGCGCATGGCGGCGGCGGCGCTCGGCAGCGAGCGGGAGGCGGCAGCGTAGCTCCAGCGGAGGATGCGCGGGCAGCGCGGAGCGGAATCCAGCGGGCGCGGGGGCGGGCGCGGGCGCCCGCGGGGTGGCGGCGGTAGCGAGATGGGCTCGCGCGGGCCCGAACTAGGTCCCGCGGGCCGCCGGCGGGGCTGATGAGAGAGAGTGCGGCGGCGGACAGATGGCGGTCTCCGATTCGCCCGGGCTGGCGGCGCGATCTCATTCGTCCGGGACGGACATGTCCGTCGGGCGAGAGGGGAAAAGGATTAGGGTTCATCCGCGAATTTTTCAGGGGAGGCCACATATTTATAGGTAGAGGGAGCTAGGAGAGTCCAAATGAGGTGCGGTTTGTGGCCACGCGATCGTGATCAAACGGCCTAGATGATGGAGGGGGTTTAGGTGGGTTTTGGGCCACTTTGGAGGGGTGTTGGGCTGCAACACACACGAGGCCTTTTCGGTCCCTCGGTTAACCGTTGGAGTATCAAACGAAGTCCAAATGGCACGAAACTTGACAGGCGGTCTACCGGTAGTAAACCAGGGCCGCATGACAAGTCTTGGTCCAATCCGAAAACGTTTAACACCCGCACATGAAAAGAGGTAGAAAGGGACACCGGATGACATAGGAGCGCCGGATTGCAAAACGGACAACGGGGAAAATGCTCGGATGCATGAGACGAACATGTATGCAAATGCGATGCACATGATGACATGATATGAGATGCATGACACGCAAGTAATGACAAGGCAACAACAGCAAATAACTGGAGGACACCTGGCACAATGGTCTCGGGGCGTTAAAATAGGCACTAGGCGCCTCGTCGCTACGTGCAGCTGGGCTAATAAGCTCTAGCGTGCCACCGACGAGGAGCTCCGGCGGGGGCCAACGAAATGGCAAGATCGTCCGCGCGCGTCCACCAGCAAGAGGCAGATCGGTACGTTAAGCGCTGCGAGGCGGAGGAGTCGGAGTACTGCCTCTGCACTGGGAAGACGCCGTGCACCAGGGAGCTGCTGGCGAGGGGCTACCGGAATACTGGCCCCAGGAGGGATTATTAGTTTTAGTATTAATCATTTTCAATTTTATGCATTGTACCTAGTAGTTAAGTATCATCACGTATATGTGATGATATTATGTACATATATATATATTCTGTGATGATCTAATGAACAATTAATATATATATATATATATGTTATGAATTCCATTTTCTATCTGTTTTTCTATACTAATTTGAATCTAGCTGTTATCATCCACATATACAGAATGGAAAGCGTATATACACACATTGAAACAGAACATATGAGAATGGAAAACAGAGTACACACATTGAAACAGAGCAATACTATGATTGCTGTGAATACATAGCTATCCACGTTGAAACGACTTTTCAAAATAAAACGGGTCCATGAGACCATGACCAGCCTCCCTTGCCTAGGGTAGCTCTTGTCTCTGCCTGAACTCGTGCACGCGTTCGTCCAAGCTGTTGACATGCTCGCGGTACATCTGGAGCGCGATCTCGAGCTCCAAGTTGGATATTTCATCGAAGATCACCAGCTCGAGGATGCGATGGCCATGTTCCTCTACTGCGCCCAGGTGGACACCTAGGCCAAGGAAGTGGTCGAGCCTACGGACCAGCGCGTTAGCATCCGGCGGGCCGCGGACAAGGCGAACGGAGGCACCCATGCGAACGGCGCGGCGGGTGTCCAGTGCAAGTACAGCACGGCCGGCCTCTGGTGCAAGTATGATGCTGAGGGCCTCTGCCCACTCCTGGTGAGGAATGGGGGTACTGACAGGACGTGTACCCAGCTGCAGGGCCGTGTTGACAGTAGGCAAGCGCCTCTTGATCCCATCTTGCTGTGCGGCGCGCCGCGCCTCTCGCTCTGCGGCGCTCCAACGGTCTCTCCGTGCGGCGAGCCGCAGCCTATCGACACAGACACGCCTAGCTTGCTCTGCGGTGCACCATCGATCATGTTGTGCGGCGAGCTGCAGCCTGTCGGCGCTGACATGCCTATCTTGATCTGTGACGCTCAAGTGCCATGCGCCAAAGGTCTGCTCAACCCTGGCGATGACGCGCATCACGGCATCGTCCATCTAGTTGCCGGGGAGCGCCTCGGCCTCGACGGGCCATGGCGCCTGCTCGTTTTCCTCGTCGATGAGGTTGATGGCAGAGGCGGCGCTTTGGTGTGTTGGCATGCTTGGAAAAGGTGGATGTGCTACAGGCTGCGCTTGGCGCCTCCGTGCGTCTCGCACCCCCTATGCGCAATATAGCAGGCGGAAAATAGGTGAGGAAATGGCGGGAAACGGTGGCGTGTTTATAAAACGCCATCAATTAATGGAAACTTAGCATCGAGCTAGCACAAGAAGTAGATGATGATCAGATGAACATGTACCACACTAGGGAACCCATCGGTGATGAATTCATCAATCCCAAACGGTTGAATACTAGCAAGTGTTTGCCCACAACACACACGGCCTATTCCATCACAAATAGGTCGGATGGATCAACTGTATGCCACGTATCGCACATTGTCAAAAAGTAATGCGGTATACCTTCTTTAACATGTGTTAAAAAATAAAAAAAATAAATAAATAACAAGGACCTCGAGGTTAAATTAGCTAAGAGAATGGGGCATTTCGGTCAGTTGACCGAAATGACCCATCCCATCACCTAATTTAACATCGACACAACTTCCCATCCAGTCACCCGTCCGATGGCTGCTCCAGCCTGAGCACACTTAACTTGATAGTTTTCTTACATGAGCTACTAGTGGAACAAGTAGTCCTTGCTGATAGGAATGCCTCTTGACATCATTATGGCGTATCCGGATGACCGCCCGTCCCACAATGGCCAATAGATGTTGTGTAGACAGAGCATATCACATACATCTTATTAGAAGCAATCGTCTGCGTCATTATTGGTCTTTGCACACATTTCTGATTACATACCTGTTTGCCGCGTATCACACACATCTTGTTATATTGAACCGTTTCTGTTCTCTTGCCTAATCACAAACAGTTCATCCGAGTGAACCGCCTGCTGTACATTGCACACACCTTGATCGGGCTGACCGTTTCTTTTGTGTTGTCTAATCACACACAGTTCATCCTAGTGAACCGTATGCTGTATATCACACACGCCTTCATCTGGTTGCCCGTTTCTTTTGTTCCTCCTCATCACAAATAGTTAATTGAGCTGAACCGTATGCCCTGCATCGCACACACAACTAAAATCTGAACTGTGTTTGATGCATCCTCCATTGCAAACATTTTGCACCTTTTTTACGGTTATTTTACACCACCGTTTGCAATTATGGCATCGCACATAGTTTCGCCGAAGGGTCTCTGATTGTAGTGTCGTGTTAGCAGCATCCTGCAGTAGTGTGGGTTCGATCTTAGGGTGCTTGATCCCAGTGACAGAAAGGGAACCGACACGTATGTATCATTGCTACTAAGGATAAAAGATGGGATATATATCTACGCAATAGATAAATGGATCTCGTCTACATCATGTCATCGTTCTTATTGCATTACTCCATTTTTCAATGAACTTAATACACTAGATGCATTCTGGATAGCGGTCGATGCATGGAGTAATAGTAGTGGATGCATGCAGGAGTCAGTCTACTAATCTTCGACGTGATGCCTATGTAATGTTCATTGCTTGGATATCGTCATAATTATTTGAGGTTCTATCAATTGCTCAACAGTAATTTGTTTACCCGCCGTTTGCTATCTTTCTCGAGAGAAGACACTAGTGAAACCTACGGCCCCCGGGTATTCTTTCTCATATATTTGCTTGCGATCTACTTTTCCTTTGCATTTTTATTCAAATCTATTAAACCAAAAATACAAAAAAAACTTTGCTGCACAGTATTTTATTTACGATCTATTATTTCAATCTACTAAAAATTTTCTAGCATCATTACCCGAAAGGGATTAACAACCCCTTTAACAGGTCGAGTTGCGAGGTGTTGTCATTTGTGTGCAGGTGCTGTTTACGTTGTGTTGCTTGGCTCTCCTACTGGTTCGATAACCTCGGTTTCATCACTGAGGGAAATACCTACCTTCACTGTGCTACATCATCCCTTCCTCTTTGGGGAAACACCAATGTAATCCTAGCAGACAGGAGTTTTCTCGCGCTATAGTCAGGGAGCAATCATAATCAAATTCGATTCAACTAAAGTTGGAGAAACAGCCACCTGCCAGCCACCTTTATGCAAAACAAGTTGCATGTCTCTCGATGGAACCAAAAACATGAACGTGGTCATGTAAGGTTGGTCTGGGCCGCTTCATACAACAATACCGCCGAATCAAAATAAGACGTTGGTGTAAGCAGTATGACTATCGCCGCCCACAACTCTTTGTGTTCTACTCGTGCATATCATCTACGCATAGCCTTGCTCAGATGCCACTGTTGGGGAATGTAGCATGCAATTTAAAAAAATTTCCTACGCTCACGCAAGATATATCTAGGAGATGCATAGCAACAAGAGGGGGGGAGTGTGTCCACGTACCCTCGTAGACCGAAAGCGGAAGCGTTTGACAACACGGTTGATGTAGTCGAACTTCTTCTCGTTCCGACCAATCAAGTACCGAACGTACGACACCTCCGAGTTCTGCACACGTTCAGCTCGATGACATCCCTCGAACTCTTGATCCAGCAAAGTTCCGAGGGAGAGTTCCATCAGCACGACGGCGTGGTGACGGTGATGGTGAAGTGATCCGCGCAGGGCTTCGCCTAAGCACTACGTGAATATGACCGGATGCGTAAACTATGGAGGGGGCGCCGCACACGACTAACAATGTTTGTTGTGTGTTCTAGGAGCCCCTTCCCCACATATATATAGGTGGGAGGGGGACATCCATGGGGCGCCCCAAGTGGGAGGAATCCTACTTGGGGGCCTCCTCCAATTTGGCCTCCCCCTTTCCTTTTCTTCGGAGGGGGAAAGGAAAGAGGGGAGAGGGGAAAGGAAGGGGGAATCCTATTCCCTCTATTTACTTTCCTCCTCCCCTTTTCCTTTCTCCACTTAGGCCAGCTCATATGGGGGCGCACCAGCCCACTAGCGGCTGGTCTGTCCCGCCCTTGGCCCAATAAGGCCCATATCTTTGCCGGGGGGGTGCCCGGAACCCTTTCCGGTGACCCGATACGTACCCGGTACCCCTGGAACACTTCCGGTGTCCAAATACTATCGTACTATATATGAATCTTTACCTATCGACCATTTCGAGACTCATCGTCATGTATTTGATCTCATCCAGGACCCTAAACAACATTCGGTCACCAAATCACATAACTCATATAATACAAATCGTCATCGAACGTTAAGCGTGCGGACCCTACGGGTTCGAGAACTATGTAGACATGACCGAGACACCTCTTCGGTCAATAACCAATAGCGGAACCTGGATGCTCATATTGGTTCCCACATATTCTATGAAGGTCTTTATCAGTCCTACCATAATGGCAACATACATTATTCCCTTTGTCATCGGTATGTTACTTGCCCGAGATTTGATCGTCGGTATCTTCATACCTAGTTCAATCTCGTTACCGGCAAGTCTCTTTACTCGTTCCATAATGCATCATCCTGAAACTAACTTATTAGTCACATTGCTTGCAAGGCCTATTATGATGTGCATTACCGAGAGGGCCCAGAGATACCTCTCCGATACTCGGAGTGACAAATCCTAATCTCGATCTATGCCAACCCAACAAACATCTTCAGAGATACCTTTAGAGCATCTTTATAATCACCTAGTTACTTTTTGATGTTTCATAGCACATAAGGCATTCTTCCGGTATCCAGGAGTTGCATAATCTCATAGTTAAAGGAATATGTATATGACATGAAGAAAGCTATAGCAATAAAACTGAACAACCATTATGCTAAGTTAACGAATGGGTCTTGTCCATCACATCATTCTCCTAATGATGTGATCTCGTTCATCAAATGACAACACATGTCTATGGTTAGCAAACTTAACCATCTTTGATTAACGAGCTAGTCTAGTAGAGGCTTACTTGGGACACGGTGTTTTGTCTATGTATCCACACATGTATCAAGTTTCCTGTTAATACAATTCTAGCATGAATAATAAACATTTATCATGATATAAGGAAATATAAAATAACAACTTTATTATTGCCTCTAGGGCATATTTCCTTCACTCCCTTCATAAAAAATAGCATGTAATGCATCATATCGATGATCACATGATGTTTGGGATGGAAAATCTTACATGCCACTTGGTTGGCATGCGAGAGCATGGAGACAATAATAGCATACATCTATCTGCACAACTGGAATGTTCTCAAGAGGGCCTGCGAGAAGATGAGGATGCACATCGTTTGGCTCTGTCTAATGACCAAGCTTCATGTCACTGCCCCAAGAAAACGTATACACACATCCCTCCAGAGATAAAACGGCAGTAAAGAAGTTCCCAATTGTTGCTTGTACAATGTACATATCCTTCAATGACTCTGTCATTTGTGATGTAGTCACAACCCTTGAAACTTGATTCCCAAATTCTACCTCTCCGAAAGAATCCTTCCCAAATGCATACACCCTACCAGCATCACTGACAAGCATTATATGGCCTGCTCCTGCTGCTACCTGAATAATTCAAACCCCCTGCAATGATCTACAAGAGTGCCAACAAAAGCTTAACACTCTTCTCAGAGACATTTGAGTCATGGTTAAATTCGTGGTAACTGTAAATTCTAGAAGCACCTGACAGGACGTGGTCTCTACTCTTCTAAACTGGCATGGCCAAGTTGACAGAGTTGTTGGACCCAAAAGTGTACGCAGCACCACTTGTTGTCACAACGATGTTGTGACCTGGTCTAGCAATTGCCTAAGACTTTTCTCGACGATGGCATGCTTCACCTGCCATTATGAACCTAAGAACCAGCTTCCAACTCCCAGTACAACATTGCTTAAACATTTCTCTAAAAGATATAAGTGAAGCACTAGAGCAACTGCCTAGCTCAAAAGATGTAAGTGAAGCACATAGAGTATTCTAACAAATCATGAATAATGTGTGTCCATCTCAAAAAGGTGTGTTCATCAAAGATGATTGTGGAAAACTAAAAAGCAAACGAAGCCTCATATAATACACAACACTCCAACAAAACTCATATCATGTGATGAATAAAAATATAGCTCCAAGTAATTTACCAATAGTTGGTAGAAGAAAGAGGGGATGCCTTCTGGGGCATCCCCAAGTTAGATGCTTGGGAGTCCTTGAATATTACCTTGGAGTGCCTTAAGCATCCCCAAGCTTAGGCTCTTTCCATTCCTTATTCCTTCACCCATCGTGATCTCACTCAAAAATTGAAAACTTCAGCACACAAAACTCAACAGAGAACTCGTGAGATCTGTTAGTATAATCAAGCAAATCACCACTTTAGGTATTGTTGTAAACCCATTCATATTTTATTATTGCATTATACCTACTGTATTCTGTTGACAACACTCAACCCACTACTATATGTTTTATACGGGAGCCCTAACTCCACCATGTAATTCAACAAGCTGAGGACGGAGAAGTCAATCGGTCTCACGTTTTCTTCTTTTCTTTTTAAAGAACCTGCCCCGAAGGAAAGCATATTATAGGGGAAGAGCTATGTAGCGACCAGACCTCAAACAGTTTGATCTCTGTGCTCCGGTGTCATCCCTGGATCAGTAATGCTGACACCACACAGTACTCAGAGGATTTATAACAGAGTAGCAATCACACACTTATTACATCGAGTGTCTCAATAGAGAACTTATTACAATAAATATGGCTTAAGGCCATCTAATAACGATAACAGCAGAAGGCTTGGAAGATAAGTGAGTCCATCAACTCCAACGGCATCACTGAGTATAGAACAACGACCTAAAAACTCCTTAATCGTCGTCTGAAAAGTCTGCAACATTAACGTTGTAGCCTGAAACGGGTCAGCACATGGAATACGCTGGCAATGTAACACATAGAGAATAATAGAATGAAACAGCTATACTATATGCATATTTGGCTGGTGGAAAGCTCTATGGTTACAGTTTTGCGTAAAGCCAATTTTTCCCTACTGCAAAGGAATAAATGTATTTAACTATCATGGTGGTTGTTAAACATTCAGAATGGTTGACAGCATTCTCAATCCCAATTAAACATCATCATTAATCAAAACCCAACAAAATTAATTTAGAGTAACATGTTGAGATTCACATGATAATCCAAGTACTAGATACTCAAGATGTCCATAACCGGGGACACGGCTAATCATGATTAGTTTATTACACTCTGTAGAGGTTTGCGCACTTTTCCGCACAAGACTCGATCGCCTCCGTTTGGTTTCTCGCACTACATGGTGTTTGAGAAGACGGATGACCGAGACATAGTCTTTCAGAAGCGCTAGCACCTTATGATGGATAGACCGTTACACCTACTTTCCCCTACATCTGCTAGTCTACCCTGTAAGAGTTCGCACGACTTAATCAACTACGCTAGCGCCCATAATGGCTTGTGGCTGCGCACGGAAGTTTCTAGTATGAATAATCTCATGATCCCTTTGAGCCTGGGTGGCGGTCCAAAAAGAAACATGCAATCCTGGAATACCCAGGTACCTCAATCCACCCAGATGTGTATTTAAGTTGCCACCTTAGATAAACCATTAATTAACAATACTCACATCTGTCATGGATACACTCACCCAATCCATGTCTACTAGCATAGCATGGCATAATGTAGGCAAACGTAGAAGTAACTCCCAAAGGTTTGACAATAAACAGGTAATAGGTTCTACCTCAACTACTTCCCAACCCAAAATTTAATTAGATCCTAGTCATGAAATTTGTGAGGGTTGATCTAATGCAATAAAACTGGGTAGTAGAAAAAGTATGATCAAAGTGTTACTTGCCTTGCTGATGATCCGCGAAACCTAGCGATTCGAAGTAACAAGCGGTGCACTCCGGGTACTCTATCGCAAACAAACAAGCATACAATAAGTACTCATCTAATGCATAGTTAAAACTCAAATAAGAGATCTAACCAGAAGGTTCCACTTAAGAACTCCGGTTTGTAAAAAGAATCAAATCGAACAAAGCAACGAAAGTCAAACGGCGAAAGAAAACAACTTCGTTCTACTAATCTGGATCTAAGGCAATTTTTATAGTGGCAAAAACTTGTTTAAGTTGGTTAAACGGATAGAGGGTTTCGAGACGAAACTCCAGACGCTTGAATCATCTGATTCCGATAAACGAGCGAAAAGTTATACTAAAACGAAAATCGGATCAGGAATCGCGATCAGAAAAATCGCGGATTTAATCCGAGAAGAAGAAAATACGACGAACGCTCGCTAAAAAAAATCGATCTATTTAATCGCGGATTTAATCCGAGAAGAAGAAAAACCGATCTATTTAAAAAAACTGGAACCAAAAAAACCGACGTAAAACCGACGGAAAACCGTACGGTTTTTCGAAAAAAAAACGGCGCGGATTTCGAGGCACGGCGAACCTCGGGCGGCGTGCAGCGGCGTGTAGCGGTGGGGCTGCGGCTGGGGTGGCTCAGGCTAGGGTTTGGCTGGGCTCCCCCCCCCCCCGGCTTATAAAGGCTAGCGGGCCGGAGTCCTGGTCGGATACGGCCCGTAGGTCGGTTTGTTTTTTTTAAATAATTACGCGCGGAATAAAAATAAAAAGAAATACTAAACGGACTACAAAAATCCCGAAATAAATTTTCCCGGGCTTCTAAAATCAAGCCGCACAAGGTTAACATTTATTTGGGGCCTTGATGCAATTTTGAAAAACGCACATTTTTCCTAATTTCAAATAAAATAACGAAAAACTCCGAAATAAAATCTTATTTGATTTTATTATTAAATCCTCAATATTTCTTTATTTTGGGAAAGTCATTTTATTCCCTCTCTCATATTTTTGTAATAGAAATAATTGATGATAAAATAATAAAAATCAAATGATCCTATTCTCAAAATTTGAGGAAACTCAAATTTGAAAATAATGAATTTCCCAACTCTCCCCGTGGGTCCTTGAGTTGCGGGGAAATTTCTAGGATCAACCAAAATGCAAAATAAAATATGATATGCATTTATGATCTAATGTATAACATTCCAAATTGAAAATTTGGGATGTTACAAACCTACCCCCCCTTAAGATGAATCTCGCCCTCGAGATTCGGGTTGGCTAGAAAATAGGTGAGGGTGGTCCTTGAACAAATCTTCCTCTCGTTCCCAGGTGGCTTCATCCTCCGTGTGGTTGCTCCATTGAACTTTGCAAAACTTGATAACCTTACTGTGAGTGACTCGACTGGAAAACTCGAGAATCTTAATTGGTTTCTCCTCATAGGTCAAATCGTTATCCAACTGAATTGCTTCCAATGGCACTGTGTCTCTCAAGGGTATGTCAGCCATGTCTGCGTGGCACTTCTTCAACTGAGAAACATGGAACACATCATGAACTCCTGACAATCCTTTGGACAATTCCAACTTGTAGGCCACTTCTCCCATATGTTCCAATACTCGGTATGGTCCTACAAATCGTGGCGCTAACTTTCCCTTAACACCAAAACGCTTTGTTCCCTGAAGTGGAGATACTCGAAGATAAGCTCTATCTCCAACTTCGTAAACAGTCTCCTTGCATTTAGAATCTGCATAACTCTTCTGTCTGGACTGAGCTACCTTGAGTCTATCGCGAATCAATTTCACCTTCTGTTCAGACTCTTTAATCAAATCAGGCCCAAACAACTGGCGGTCTCCAACTTCGTCCTATGACAACGGTGTCCTGCACCTCCTTCCGTACAAGGCTTCGAAAGGGGCCATCTTTAAACTAGTTTGGTAACTGTTGTTGTAAGAAAACTCTGCATATGGCAAATTGTCGTCCCATCTAGATCCATAATCTAGCGCACAAGCTCTCACCATATCCTACAAAATCTGATTGACTCTCTCGGTCTGTCCATTTGTCTGTGGATGAAAAGCTGTACTGAATTCTAGCCTGGTACCCAAAGTTTCGTGCAACTTCTTCCAGAACTTTGAGGTAAACTGGGTTCCTCTATCTGATACGATACTCCTCGGAACTCCATGCAAACATACGATTCTGGTCATGTATATCTTTGCCAACTTAGCACTGGTGTAAGTGGTCTTTACCGGGATGAAATGACCTACTTTCGTCAACCGATCGACTACAACCCAAATTGAGTCATAGCCTGAACGAGTTCTGGGAAATCCCGTGATAAAATCCATGCCTAACTTATCCCACTTCCATTCGGGTATCGGCGATGGTTGTAACAATCCTGCTGGCTTCTGGTGCTCTGCCTTTACTCTTTGACACACATCACAAAATGCTACATATTCCGCAATATGTTTCTTCATTCCGTTCCACCAGAAAATATCTTTCAAATCCAGATACATCTTGGTATTTCCTGGGTGAATCGAATATGGTGAGTCGTGTGCCTCTTGCAGAATTAGCTTCCTAATCTCCGGGTCATTGGGCACATGAACACGGTCTTCAAACCATAGGGTGTCGTGCTCATCCTCACAAAATCCTTTAGCCTTTCCTTCGCTTATTTTCTCCTTTATAGAGGCAATCTCCTTGTCAGTCTTCTGAGCTTCTCTGATTCTATTCATCAAAGTTGACTAAATCTCCAATGCTGCTACATAGCCTCTCGGAACTATTTCCAAACATAGTTCACGAAGATTTTCTGCTAACTCCCTTGGTATTTCTCCCATCATTAATGTATTGACATGGCTCTTACGGCTTAATGCGTCAGTGACTACATTAGCCTTTCCGGGATGGTAATGCAATCTCATATCATAATCCTTGATGAGCTCCAACCATCTCCTTTGTCTGAACTCCTTCTGTGTGAAAATATACTTCAAACTCTTATGATCCGTGTACACCTCGCAATGGTTTCCAATGAGGAAATGTCTCCATGTTTTCAATGCATGCACTATAGCTGCTAACTCCAAATCATGCATAGCATAATTCAACTCATGAGGCTTAAGCTGTCTTGAGGCATATGAAACAACTCTCCCTTCCTGCATAAGCACTGCTCCAAGTCCTCGACGTGAAGCGTCGCAATACACCTCATAATCCTTGGTCTGGTCTGGCAAAATCAACACTGGTGAAGTGACCAAGCGTTTCTTCAACTCCTGGAAACTAGCCTCACATTCCTCAGTCATTTTGAACTTGGTATCCTTCTTCAACAACTCCGTCATAGGCTTTGCAATCTTCGAGAAGTTTTCAATAAATCTCCGGTAGTATCCCGCGAGTCCAAGAAAACTCCGTATCTCTCCAACCGTGGTTGGTGCTTCCCACTTGGTCACGGCATCAACTTTGGTAGGATCTACTGCTATACCTTCTCCGGATATAACGTGTCCGAGGAATCCTAATTCCTTCAACCAAAACTCATATTTGCTGAACTTGGCGTACAACTGATGTTCTCTGAGCTTACCAAGTACCAAATGTAAATGCTCCTTATGCTCCTCTTCATTTTTTGAGTAAACCAAGATATCATCAATGAACACTACGACGAACTTATCCAAAAACTCCATAAACACTTTGTTCATCATGTTCATAAAATAAGCAGGTGCGTTAGTCAGACCAAATGACATAACGGTATACTCGTACAGCCCATACCTGGTGGTAAAATCTGTCTTAGGAATATCCTGTTCTCGAATCTTCAACTGGTGGTATCCTGATCGCAGATCGATCTTGGAACATACCTTAGCTCCTTGCAATCAATCAAAAAGATCATTGATCATTGGTAGTGGGTACTTGTTTTTGATCGTTACCTCATTCAGTCCTCGATAATCAACAACCATCCTTAACGATCCATCCTTCTTCTCCACTAGAAGTACTGGCGATCCCCAAGGCGAAGAACTTGGGCGAATATATCCCTTATCCAGTAACTCCTTAATTTGCTTCTTAATTTCCACCAAATCCTTTGCAGGCATCATGTATGGTCTCTTTGATATTGGCCCTGTGCCTGGCAATAGGTCAGTCAAAAACTCAATATCTCTATCCGGTGGCATGCTTGGCAACTCTTCTGGAAATACTTCAGGGAAATCCCTTACCACTGGTACTTCCTCCTGCACAACTCCTGTTAAACAATTTACTTGAGTCCCTTTTGGCACATGTCGGGATACATACTTGATCCTTTTCCCTTCTGGGGTAGTAAGCAAAATTGTCTTACTAGCGCAATCGATGTTTCCTCCATACATCGATAGCCAATCCATACCCAGAATTACATCCAATCCTTGTGATTCCAAAATGATTAAATCCGAGGGAAACACATGCCTACCTATACTCAATGGCACTTGAAAACATCCTTGACTGGCCATATACTCCGCTCCTGGTGAGCTTACTAGCATAGGTGTTCTAAGAACCTTAGTGGGCAGGTTATACTTATGCACAAATCCCCTTGATATGTATGAATGCGATGCACCAGTATCAAAAAGAACGAGTGTAGTAAATGACTTAACCAAAAACTTACCGATTACGGCATTCGGCTGCTCTTCAACCTCCTCCATGTTAACGTGATTCACCTGTCCCCTGTTGAAAGGGTTCGGCTTCTTCCCAGAACTTCCATTGCAATTCTGGCCTTTAGGACATTCATTGGCATAATGTCCGGTCTTCTGACACTTAAAGCAAGTGACTTGGCTCAGGTCCTTCTTGGCTGGGGTTGTTGGGTTGGTGCGATTCTGGCCGTTGCTTCCTCCTTTGCCATTACCATTCTTGGTGCCGTTGTGATTGTGTGAGCTACCTCCTCCATGAGTATGCTGAAAATGTCCTCCCAATCTAGGGGTAAAACGTGCCTTCTGCTGGGCTCCAGAATTGTACTTCCCTTGTCCATACTTCCTCTTGCGGTTCTGAATTTGCTGCTGCTTGCCTTCAATCATAAGAGCACGGTCTACCAACTCCTGGTAGTTGTTGAAGGTTGCTACCATCAACTACATGCTCAACTCATCATTCAGTCCTTCCAGAAACTTCTCCTTCTTAGCTACATCCGTAGCAACGTCATCTGGGGCATAACGTGCTAATTTACTAAAGTCCTCCACATGCTGGCCAACTGTCCGTCCTCCCTGGCGCAAGTTGTGAAACTCACGCTTCTTCATGGCCATAGCTCCTGCTGAAACATGGGCAGTGCGAAAAGCCTGCTGAAACTGGTCCCATGTGACAGTGTCGACTGGGAAAGTGGCTGTGAAATTCTCCCACCATGATGCCGCGGGTCCTTCTAGCTGATGTGCGGCAAACTTCACCTTCTCTGCATCTGTGCATCCTGCTGTGGTCAACTCTCTAGTTGTCTTGCGGGGCCAATCATCTGCTACTATCGGCTCGGTGCTACTGGAAAACACCGGCAGATTTAGCCTAAGAAAACGGGCTAAGTGATCAACAGGTGGTGGTGGTGGTGGTGGGTTGTTGTTGTTGTTCCCCTGATTCTGATTCTGGACTAGCAACTACATCAATCTGTTCTGCTGCTGGATCAACTGGGTGAGCTCCGGTGGAAAGGTAAATCCGGGGTCACGTCTCGGAGGCATCTGAGGGTTTAGAAAAGATGAGATGTAAGAATAGAGGGGTCTAAAGAGAAAACACTACCCATATGCACATGAGGCAAAAGCAAACAATTCACTTCATTCAATCAAACAAGGGTATACAATCGATCTAACTATCGCAAAAGTGCTCGGACTACTATATTTACATGGTGGGCTACTACTACTGATGAGGTGGTCTACTAGAAATATTCTTCGGTTGCAGACTCCATGATATCTGCTCCGGCTTCATCAACATATTCATCATCGCTATCATCTGGATCCGAGTCGGTGTCGTTGATGATGATGTAGTCTTCCGGGCGAATCTCCTTGGGTTCTTCGTCTTCATCTACTGGTGTAGGGCCTCCCATAAATATTCCGATCTTCATTGTTAGGTCAGCATTCTTATCCACCAATACTTCAATTTCCTCTTCATAATCTTCACGTGTAGCCTTGAGTTCTTCCTCCAGTTCCTTGATTCTTGTCCTTGCCTTCTTCAGATCTATCATGTCGGCGCACATCTGGTTCTCCTATCGTCGAATGTGCTGATTTAATTCCTGGATAAAAGCTGCAATTGATCTATCCTTCCTGGTGCTGATCATCTCCCAGTGCTTATCTCGGCGTCCACATATCTGGTAGATAGTATCCTTGAGATCATTGCGGTAGACTTCTCCAATGCGTCCCATGGCGATGTGAGCTGCCATGCTCTTTCCTAGACTCCAAGTTGGTGCATCAAAAGAAAACTCTATGGGCTCAGTGACTGGCATGAACGTCCTTCCTGGAACTTGAACTTGAATCATCCAGCACTCTTCTTCAGGTAAAGTGGCGTTGTAGGTTCCGGTGAAGCTTGGTACTCCTATGTTCAGGTATCCAGTGACTTCCTTCAAGTGACGTCCAAAGGGTGTATCATCGTCTGGTTGCGTGAACTTGTAACTTGCATCCGCCATCCTAAAGAGTAGAAAAGATGAGAGGTCAGAAGAGAAGAGAGTGAATAGTGATCTAGGTATTTAGCTTAGTTGTCGTGTCCTACAGTCAGCGTGTGCTCTGATACCATCTCTGTAGCGACCAGACCTCAAACAGTCTGATCTCTGTGCTCCGGTGTCATCCCTGGATCAGTAATGCTGACACCACACAATACTCGGAGGATTTATAACAGAGTAGCAATCACACACTTATTACATTGAGTGTTTCAATAGAGAACTTATTACAATAAATATGGCGTAAGGCCATCTAATAACGATAACAGCGGAAGGCTTGGAAGATAAGTGAGTCCATCAACTCCAACGACATCACTGAGTATAGAACCATGACCTAGAAACTCCTTAACCATCGTCTGAAAAGTCTGCAACATTAACGTTGCAGCCCGAAACGGGTCAGCACATGGAATATGCTAGCAATGTGACACATAGAGAATAATAGAATGAAACAGCTATACTATATGCATATTTGGCTGGTGGAAAGCTGTATGGTTACAGTTTTGCGTCAAGCCAATTTTTCCCTACTGCAAAGGAATAAATTTATTTACTTATCATGGTGGTTGTTAAACATTGAGAATGGTTGACAGCATTCTCAATCCCAATTAAACATCATCATTAATCAAAACCCAACAAAATTAATTTAGAGTAACATGTTGAGATTCACATGATAATCCAGGTACTAGATACTCAAGATGTACATAACCGGGGACACGGCTAATCATGATTAGTTTATTACACTCTGCAGAGGTTTGCGCACTTTTCCCCACAAGACTCGATCGCCTCCGTTTGGTTTCTCGCACTACATGGTGTTTGAGAAGACGGATGACCGAGACATAGTCTTTCAGAAGCGCTAGCACCTTACGATGGATAGACCGTTACACCTACTTTCCCCTACATCTACTAGTCTACCCTGTAAGAGTTCGCATGACTTAATAAACTACATCAACGCCCATAATGGCTTGTGGCTGCACACGGAACTTTCTAGTATGAATAATCTCATGATCCCTTTGAGCCTGGGTGGCGGTCCAAAAAGAAACATGCAATCCTGGAATACCCAGGTACCTCAATCCACCCAGATGTGTTTTTAAGTTGCCACCTTAGATAAACCATTAATTAACAATACTCACATCTGTCATGGATACACTCACCCAATCCATGTATACTAGCATAGCATGGCATAATGTAGGCAAACGTAGAAGTAACTCCCAAAGGTTTGACAATAAACAGGTAATAGGTTCTACCTCAACTACTTCCCAACCCACAATTTAATTAGATCCTAGTCATGAAATTTGTGAGGGTTGATCTAATGCAATAAAACTGGGTAGTAGGAAAAGTATGATCAAAGTGTTACTTGCCTTGCTGATGATCCGCGAAACCTAGCGATTCGAAGTAACAAGCGGTGCACTCCGGGTACTCTATCGCAAACAAACAAGCATACAATAAGTACTCATCTAATGCATAGGTAAAACTCAAATAAGAGATCTAACCAGAAGGTTCCACTTAAGAACTCCGGTTTGTAAAAAGAATCAAATCGAACAAAGCAACGAAAGTCAAACGGCGAAAGAAAACAACTTCGTTCTACTAATCTGGATCTAAGGCAATTTTTATAGTGGCAAAAACTTGTTTAAGTTGGTTAAACGGATAGAGGGTTTCGAGACGAAACTCCAGACGCTTGAATCGCCTGATTCCGATAAACGAGCGAAAAGTTATACTAAAACGAAAATTGGATCAGGAATCGCGATCAGAAAAATCACGGATTTAATCCGAGAAAAAGAAAAAACAACAAACGCTCGCTAAAAAAATAAACCGGAAAACCGATCTATTTTAAAAAAACCGAAACTAAAAAAACCGGCGAAAAACTGATGGAAAAACCGAACGGTTTTTCGAAAAAAATTGCGCGGATTTCGAGGCGTAGCGAACCTCGAGCGGCGTGCGGCGGCGGCGATGGCGTGGCTAGGGCTGGGGCGGCTCGGGCTAGGGTTTGGCTGGGCTCCCCCCCGGCTTATAAAGGCTAGCGGGCCGGAGTCCTGGTCGGACACGGCCCGTAGGTCGGTTCGTTTTTTTTAAATAATTATGCGCGGAATAAAAATAAAAAGAAATACTAAACGGAAACCAAAAATCCCGAAATAAATTTTCCGGGCTTCTAAAATCAAGCCGCACAAGGTGAACATTTATTTGGGGCCTAAATGCAATTTTGAAAAACGCACATTTTTCCTAATTTCAAATAAAATAACGAAAAACTCCGAAATAAAATCTTATTTGATTTTATTATTAAATCCTCAATATTTCTTTATTTTGGGAAAGTCATTTTATTCCCTCTCTCATATTTTTGTAATAGAAATAATTGATGATAAAATAATAAAAATCAAATGATCCTATTCTCAAAATTTGAGGAAACTCAAATATGAAAATAATGAATTTCCCAACTCTCTCCGTGGGTCCTTGAATTGCGTAGAAATTTCTAGAATCAACCAAAATGCAAAATAAAATATGATATGCATTTATGATCTAATGTATAACATTCCAAATTGAAAATTTGAGATGTTACAAGCTAGCTTCATTCGAGTTGGATGGGCTAAAATCTTTCGTTGAGACAAAGCAGGCAACAAAAGTTTGAGAACATGAAGAACTAATCTACTGAGCCAGCCTCCCGTTATGCGCCAATGCTTAAACAGGACCGTTGACCTTTACCAAGCCAGTTTCCTGTAGTTGACCATTAGAATTCGACCGATTGAGACAGCAGGGCTGATGTGACTGATGGATTTGAAGAAGGAACTCATTTTTTTACTGATTTAGACCTAACATCACCATGGCTTATACCCCTGATACAATCCATAGATTCATCGAAACAAGCAAACAACACAACGAAAACAAAATCTGCAAAAAACAGAACAATCTATAGTAATTCAAAGAATTACATACTTCTGTAACTCCAAAAATTTAGAAATATTAGGAAAATATGGGCAATTTGCATATCGATCATGTGTAAAAAATTCAGAATTTTATCACGCTCCAGTAAACCTCAATAATTCTTCTACTGGGCGCAAATGTTTCTGTTTTTTCAAGGAATCAATGCAACTATCATGCAAATCATCCCAAAGGATTTACTTGGCACAAACACTAATTTAAACACAAAAACACAACCATAACAGAAGCATAATTGTGTGCACACCAAAAAACTGAAAAAGAACTAGAAAAACTGATGCAGAGCATCCTATGGTCATCCCCATGGACCTACCATCGTCTCATCAAGTGCCAAGAGGAGCCTTGACACGAGCACGAGCTAGAGCTCTCGAGAACGAGGTGACTTCTTTCCTTAGTGATATCACATATGATCCACTTGAGACATGGCTACTACCTAAGTCCGAGATATTGTGCATGATTAGGTATCAAGAGGACCCTCCCGAAGATGCACATGAAGATGAACAAGTCCCCGAGTTCACGGATGAAGAGAACCAAAGGAAGAAGTCAAGAACACCTCCCAAGCCCTGGACATCCGGCCACGACCCCGGACATCCGGCCCCTGGAGCGTTGTCCACCATAGCTGCACAACCACAAAGCATCTACAGGCCCCGGACATCCGGCCCCGATAGCTTGGACATTCGGCCCTTCCCGAGCTCCTGGAAATCCGGCCTCCAGCCCGGATATCCGGACACCACCGAACCCGAGAGAAACAAGGCCAGCCTCTCCAGCCCGTACATCCGGCCCCGCCTGAAAGCCCGGACATCCGGCCCGACGCCCGGACGTCCGGCCTCCCCTGTCTGCGCACAGTGTAAGGGCCCGAGGCCCATGTACCCCTTCGCCCACCTAGACTATATATATAGTCTTCTCCTACCTACGTTTTAGGGTTAGCGTTGTGATAGCTCATTTGAGAGATAGAGCCTCGCTCATCCATATCGGATCTACTCGTTGAGAAAGACCGTGGCCTTTCTACGGAGAAGATCCACCTTGGGTTCAAGACCCCCCTCTTGGGTGGCCCCATCAAGACCTCCTCACGGAGAAGACCGATTACCATTTGTATCGTCCCTTGTTGATCGTGGATCTGGTATATCCTCTCGGGTTTCGAGGATCTAGCACATGTGTGACTTAATCTTATTGGTTTGAGTGTTTCTCTTGTGTTCCTCTTGTGATTTCCCCTCGTGTTTCCCCTCGTGTTCTTCGTGTTCTTCGCGGGATCCGCTCCTTTCATGAAAGATCGGCCATCTAGGGTTCCACCCTACATCATCTTGGTATCTAGAGCCACATTGATCACGATTTTGGAGCCTCCCTGTTGTGTTTTCTAGCCTTGTTTTGTTGATTTTGTCCCTAATTCTAAAATTTCCCACAAAAATAGCCCCCAATTTTTTTTGATTTGTTGGTGTGATGCAGTTTTGTTGGATTTGATCCGCGGATTTCGTGTGTTGCAGGTAGATCTATCTTTCCATCATCTTTTCCCCAATTTCCATCCACAAATTCCACCGAATTTTGCCCGGATTTGACCTCTCCACGCGAAGTTCATCGAGTTCGTCCATGGATCCAGAGCCCGAACATCCAGCCTGACAGCCCAGACATCCGGCCACCAAGCCTGGACATCCGGCCCCTGGCAGCACCACTTCCATCCACCGCCCCGTTTTCTGTCCAAATTTCTCCAAATTTTGTTCCGGTGCCCACATACACTTCCGCATACCACCACCACTTCCGCATAGCACCTCCATATACCACATACACCACCATCGCTTACCACTACCAACCCTGACCATTTTGTCACATTTTTCTTTGAGAATTTGAGTTGCGGTTCCGTGTCCTATTGTGTTTCAGCTATTTAGGTATGGTTCGACATCAACACCACCGCCGCTCATCTTCGCCACGGACGCATCATCGACAACGACCACTTCACCATTTTCGACACCGTCAACCGTTTCTTGCTTACAAACAATCAACATCAAGCGGTAAACTCATCTTGGTATAGTGATACACCATTCTTGCCATTACATTGATAGCAATAATAGCCTTACTCTTTTGCGTCGCTTACTCTTTTGCGTCGCCTACCCATCGAGACTAGCCTTTGAGTATTGCTGGCTACGTGACTTGTGCACATTAGTGATCATACTTCCCATAGCATACATACATATCATTGGTGCATATCTTGGTATCATCTCTTGTGTCACAAAGTTGTCATCGTATACACAATTGCTATCTTGGTTCGTGAAGCATTGCATGAAACAAGAGCTCAAACACAAAGAGCCAAACAAGATTTTAAGCAAAAGGGAAAGATAAGCAAAGAGCTTTTAAGCAAGAACCATATAATCATACAACATTAAGATTGTCATACTAGATCATCTTGGATCATATCATCGGAATACCATACATAGAGCATACTTGGAATAGAAGTCGTTGCATTTTTCCTTAGTAGGTTGTGCACAAGTCTTCGTATCCGCCTATTGTGCAATCATGCTAGCAGCTCTCTAGTGTTGTGCAACAAGAGCATTTTCGTGGATTCCATATTTTGGCTCATCCTTGGTTGCACGACCCCACTTATCTCTTTGTGTGTGTGTTCCCGTGTACCTTATTTTGCTATTGGTCTACTTGTTGCATTGCAAACTTGCAAATCTTTTCCAACATTATTGAAGCTCAGTAACAATTGCATCAAATTTTGTGCCACCATCCTAACCGAACTCCACCATAGGCTTTTACTTGTGTAGATGTGAGAAATCGACAAGAATTGGTACCAATTGTGCTATTTCCTTGTTCCACATTGGAGTGATCTTTGATCCATCTTCAACATCGGTCAAGGTACATTTGGTATAAGTTCTTCTCCTTCTCCCACTCACATATTTGTTTGGAATGATGGATAGGCCAAGTACTTCTACCAACCCACTCTTCATCGGGCAAGACGACGACACGAACTCCTACGTCACAAAGAGCCACCTCTTTGGTGCACAACGTGGTTTGCATCAAGAGCAACAAGCAACAAGTGAACGCATCGACAACCTCGCCACCGACTTGTGATTCTCCGAGCAACGCACACGAGATTACTTCGACCACAAGCTCGATGACCATAACCAAGAGAATGATGCAAGAATGGATGAGATACTTGCTTTGTTGCTCAACCTCTCTTCTTCCACTTCGTGCTCATCAAGCCAAGATCAAATACTCTTCGTCATGCCGCGCGACAAGATTGTCAAGTTAACCGCAACCCTCTACATGACAACAACTCCCAAGAATAACGACATCATCAAAACCAAGCTACATTTGCGCAAGCACGAGAACGGAAATGCCAATGCCAACACGAAGAGGAAGAGCGAGCACGACTTCACCAAGAAGCACAAGATGCCGAGGCACAACGTCAAGAGCAACAATTGCGAGAAGCTCAAGCACTTGAGGCGCAACAAGCTCTTTGAGAATCAAGTCAAGCCATAGCCAACCGAGGCCGACAAGCTCGTGAACATCAAGAAGCACTTCGCGAAGAAGTCAAAGAACGATTATATCAAGCTCGCGTGCAACGTAAGCTCTACAAGTTCCTCCACAAGCTCGCCAAGAACATGAAGTTCAACAAGAGCAAGAAGACAATGGAAATCCTCCATGGAAAGAGCAAGTTGTGAGAGACGATCCTCCTCGTCAAGGACGTCATCATCCCCGACCCGAACACAATGAAGAGCAATGCTACGGCAAGATAAAGTTCACCATGCCCAAGTTCAATGGAAGCAATGATCCCGAAGAGTACCTTTCATGGGCATTGAAGGTCAACAAAATCTTCCGCTTGCACAACTATGAAGAAGAGAAGAAGATCGCGATGGCATCCCTTGAGTTACAAGACTATGTCCTCATTTGGTCGGAACAAGTAATTGAGCGCCAGGAGGTAAAAGGTGAACCACCCATCACTACTTGGGGCCAAATGAAGGATGTCATGAGAGCACGCTTCATGCCTACCTACTACAACCGTGGCCTCTTCAAGAAACTCCAACTACTCAAGCAAGGAACCAAGAGTGTTGAAGAGTACTACAAGGAAATGGAGATTGCAATGATATGAGCCAATGTCACGGAAGATGATGAGAAAACTATGGCACGCTTCTTGAATGGACTTAATCATCCCATCAAGAAGATCGCCGACTTCCAACCATACTCGAACCTCATCGAGCTAGTGCATCAAGCTACCAAGGCGGAACGTCAAGTGCAAGATGACTTCAAGTATGCCAAGTTCTCATCCAAGTCATATGGCTTCTCCAACACCCAAGCTTCAATGACTCCAACACCGTCTACCTCAACCAAGCCCTCTACAAGCAACGTCGACAAGTTAAATTATAAGAAAGCTTCGACAACCCCAAATTATCCTACTACAAGCAACTTCAAGCCGAGAGCTTCATCATCATCTACCCCAACCGATGAGACCATCAAGAAAAGTTCCTTCAAATGCTTCACATGCGGAGGCCAAGGCCACAAGTCCTTTTAGTGTACCAACAAGCGAACCATGATCCTCAACGACGATGGTACATATGACTCCATAAGTGAAGGAGAAATGGAAGCCCTTGAGAAAGTGGCAATGCACTGGCAAGTGAACGAAGATGAGAAGAACAAGTCTTTTGTGACGAAGATTCAAGTCCCGCTCTCGTTGTATCCAAGGTCTTGACTCCTCACCATCAACAAGAAGAAGACCAAAGATGCCATATATTTCATACCAAGGCCATCATCAATGGAAGGTCCGTCAAGGTCATTATCGATGGAGGGAGTTGTCATAACCTAGCAAGTGAAGAACATTGCTCCAAGCTCCAATTTCGCAAGATGAAGCACCCACATCCCTACAAAGTTCAATGGCTAAGAGACTCCGACACTATTCAAGTCGAGCATAGAGTGCAAGTCTTCTTCAAAATCGGAGCTTACGAAGACACTTTGGAGTGTGATGTCATTCCAATGACCGTTTGCCACCTTGTTCTCGGACGACCATGGAAATTTGATAGAGGTGTCATCCCCAACGATCGAACGAACCACTACATCTTCAAGATGAAAGGAAAGGAGTACGTACTTCACCCTATGTCTCCAAGCCAAGTGATCGCCGATGGTCATTACTCCTGGCGGTGGTCATTACACCTGGCGGGATCTAGACTGGCCCCACAGATCAATACTAGTCTTTTCTGCGCACTTTGTCCTCACTCGTGCGCACTCGGGAGCAACTTCCCGGTCGGTCACCCATCCTGACACTACTCCAAGCTGAGCACGCTTAACTTTCGAGTTCTGTCCGAATGGGCTCCCGGAAAAGAAGGAATTCCTTATTGATATGAGTAGTCTATCATCCCTAATAAGCCAAGCCATCACATACACCCCCACTCAGAGGAACCGACATCCTCGTCGGGCCACAGCAACGTTCCCTCTTGGCATATATGTCTGTGCATCCAGTCCGGTACATGTGCCATGCCGGGTGCCACGACGGGTCACAAACGTCATGAACAACATGACCGCGCACCTGTCCGCAAACATCCGTGTAACCGTGAGGGTCTCTTCTCGGCGGAGTCCGGGAGGTGAACACAGTGTTGGAGTTATGTTTGACGTAGGTTGTTTCTAGGATCACTTCTTGATCATAGTTGTTCGACCGTGCTTTTGCCTTCTCTTCTCGCTCTCTTTTGCGAATAGGTTAGCCACCATATATGCTAGCCGCTTGCTGCAGCTCCACCCCATACCTTTACCTTACCCATAAGCTTAAATAGTCTTGATCGCGAGGGTGTGAGATTGCTGAGTCCCCGTGACTCACAGATACTTCCAAAATCAGTTTGCAGGTGCCGATGTTACCGTGCAGGTGATGCAACCAAGCTCAGGAGGAGCTCGATGAAGATCTTGTTCTTTATGTTGTTCTGTTTCCAGTTGATCAGTAGTGGAGCCCAGTTGGGGTCGATCGGGGATCTATGTAGCATTTGGGGTAGTCTTCTTTTATTTTGGTTCCGTAGTCGGACCTTGATTGTATCTGGTTGATGTAATGCTTTATTCATGTAATTGTGTGAAGTGGCGATTATAAGCCAACTATGTATCTCTTTCCCTTATGTATTACATGGGTTGTGTGAAGATTACTGTCGGTGTCAAAACCGGCGGATCTCGGGTAGGGGGTCCCGAACTGTGCGTCTAGGCCGGATCGTAATAGGAGGCAGGGAACACGATGTTTTACCCAGGTTCGGGACCTCTTGATGGAGGTAAAACCCTACGTCCTGCTTGATTAATATTGATGATAGGGGTAGTACAAGAGTAGATCTACCACGAGATCAAGGAGGCTAAACCCTAAAAGCTAGCCTATGGTATGATTGTTGTATATGGAGTTGATTGCCTACGGACTACAACCCTCCGGTTTATATAGACACCGGATAGGGTTAGGGTTACATAAAGTCGGTTACAATGGTAGGACATCTTGAATATCCGCATCGCCAAGCTTGCCTTCCATGCCATGGAAAGTCCCATCCAGACACGGGACGAAGTCTTCAATCTTGTATCTTCATAGTCCGGGAGTCCGGCTGAAGGTATAGTCCGGCTACCCGAACACCCCCTAATCCAGGACTCCCTCAGTAGCCCCTGAACCATGCTTCAATGACGACGAGTCCGGCGCGCAAATTGTCTTCGGCATTGCAAGGCGGGTTCCTCCTCCAAGTCCTTCATAGAAGATTGTAAACACCAAGAGTAGTGTCTGGTTCTGCAAAATAAGCTTCCACATATTGCCATAGAGAGAATAATATTAACACAAGTCAAATCTGCTAACGTATTCTGTAGTGCGCCATCACACTACAGCCAAGTCCTTTACTTGAATCGTTTTTACTTTTCCACCTCAGCATGTTTTGCGAGGCGGCTTCCTTGGCACGTCTTGTCAAAGCAGAGATCGTGTGCCCTTTTTTACGGGATTCTCATCAATACGGACGTGGGTAACCCTAACCGCGCCATTTACCATGGCGCTTGGGAGGTAAGAGAGTTTTATTAGGCAGGTGGGGACGCACAACCGCATCCTCCCATATAAGGGGATAAGGATCCACCTTTTTACCCACGCCTTCTTCCTCCTTTGCCTATCCATCTCCTGCGCACTCGAACTCCAGCGCCCAAGCTCGCACTTCCCACCTCAACCTTCTTCAGTGATGTCCGGAGCGGGAGGCAAGTGGAAGGTCTCCTCCGTCACGGAGGGCGACGTAAAAAAGCTTAGGAAGGCCGGATACTTGTCCAAAGACGTCGCGCACCGGCTTCCCAAGAAGGGGCAGCTCCTCCCCACCCCAAGGTCCCACGAGAGGGTAGTATTCCTTCCCCACTTCCTCCGCGGACTGGGTTTTCCACTTCACCCATTCGTCCGGGGGCTCATGTTCTACTACGGCCTGGATTTCCATGATCTGGCCCCGAACTTCATCCTCAACATCTCGGCGTTTATCGTCGTGTGCGAGGCTTTCCTCTGTGTCCGCCCCCATTTCGGCCTCTGGCTCAAGACC
Source organism: Triticum urartu (assembly GCF_056163025.1). NCBI lineage: Eukaryota > Viridiplantae > Streptophyta > Magnoliopsida > Poales > Poaceae > Triticum > Triticum urartu. The sequence continues at coordinate 225,713,359 of NC_141877.1, read as the reverse complement.
TTCAACGTCAAGCCCAAGGTGGTGCGCGGCAGCCAGGCGGAGTGCGGAGGCGCCATGGCGGGCAAGATTGCCAACGTCCTGTGGTTCGAGGGCTCCTTTGTAGATACCCTAAAGGGGTGGCAAGCCGGGTGGTTTTACATCACCGAGCCACGCGATCCGAAATGGACCGCAGCCCCCGAGTTCCGATCCGGACCCCCCACGCGGCTCATGTCCTGGAAAGAGACGGGCCTATCGTGGGGTAACGAGGAAGAGGTGACCGGACTGAAAACATGCATCCAGTCCATGGTAAACAAGCCAATCAGGCTTGTAAATGTAGTCCAGGTCATGCTCGTTCGCCGAATCCTCCCGTGTCAACAACGGGACTTTACTCTGTGGGAGTTCGACCCGGCACAGCACCGAACCCTTAACAGGCTCTTCGACACGACGTATGAAGACGTCTGGAAGGTGCTAATCAAAGGTGCCAAGGCTCCCGCATCCGCTTCCGAGGACTGCAGATACAGCTCGCAGCATCACGCTAGCGAGGTAAGCTATCTTCACCTTTTACAGGATGTTCAGCTTTTTTCATAGTTTAACTCTATGCAGGATCTAAACTCCCTTGCCTTTGACAGGCTTGGTGGGCGATATCCGGACCGATTAACTGTCCGGCTCCGCTGCCCGAAGACCCAGCCCCAGCTCTACTAGTGAAGCTGCTGGCTCCGGCGCCTTATGTGGTGCCGGAAAAGAAGGCCAAGAAGAAGAAGACCACGGGGACTCGAAAGAGTGCCCGTAACGTGGTGGGGTCGGACTCGTCATCCGACGAGTCCGAGATGCACTCCTCCCGTGGAGACGAGGAGGAGGAAGAATAAACCTCTCCCCTCCAGCGGGGGGAGGAAAGAAGAGGAAGGCCGCCCCAGTAGGGGGGGCCTAAGGGTCCAAGAAGAGGAAAACCCCTCCGCCGGACTACGCCCCCGACGCTGACGAGGACGAAGAGGAGTGGCTGGACAGGGCCAGGCGTCCGGCGAAATCGTAAGTGTTCGGATACCAGAGTAACTCATGATATTCCTTTTGTTGCACAACCTTCCCTAATGTCGAATATAATCATGCAGCCCGCCCCGGGCCGAACTCAACGAGTCGTCGAGCGGCTCCCTGGATTCATCGGACGTGAACTCAGTTCCGCCCGCTGTCTCCCCCCGTACTGCGGATGACGCCGAAGTGGCGTCGCAATGAGCCCCGGGGCAGGAGGAGGTGGTCCTGGAGGAGCCGCAAGGCGACCTCCCGGACTCCAGGAGTAAAGGGGACAAGACCCCCCAGGGCTGGCCCGACTTTGAGCCAGACACCGTGCCGGAATCTTCAACAATTCCGGACCGCGGCAGGCGAACTCCTTCCAAGAGGAGCAAGCCCTCTGAGCCGGCAGCCTCCGTCCAACCGGAGGCGCCGAACAATCTGCTGGAGGTGCTTAAAGGCGCCTCCATCGACGAGGAGCACCGTACTATTATTAGTACGGTGATCCAGAAGGTTCAGTCCGTCAAGAGCGGACTGACTGAAGCTTGCGCTAGCCTTCTAACAGGCTTCGAGGTAAGTAAAAATATGTAAAAATATTACCGCACAGACGGTAGCCCCTGATGCTCTGTTTGGCGTTCGGAAAGAAAAGCCGAATAGAGGATCTATTAAATTTCGCAGGAGTCTAACAAAAAGAGTCAATATGCGTATGCAGGCTTCGCTGCTAGCCACCGCCGCACTAACTGCGGAGGTGGGTGCCCTGAAACAGGGACTCGAGTGGACCGAGCAAGAGCTCAGCCTTGCCAAGCGGCAGCTCGAGGAAAAAGAAGGTAAGAAATACCTTACAGAAAAAAGTGCCTATAGAGAGGCGTGATTGCAAAAAATAACAGGATTGCACTGCTTATTATAGGGGCCACGACTGAGGTGGCGACCCTCAAGCAGGCGCTATCCGAGGCCGAAAAGAAAACGGCCGCGGAGCGCACCGAGCAAGAGAAACTTGGGGCTCAGGTCGGCGAGGTGCAGCAAGAGCTTCAGGCTCTCATGAAAAAACATGAGAGTTTGGAGCTTGAGTCAAAGACCCAAGCGTCCGAGCTCGCGGCGGCCCTTGAGACTGCCAAGTCTGCCAAGGCTGAAGCCCAAAAGGCCCTCCAAGAGTTGGAGGAGGTGAAGAAGATAGCAGCGGGTAAGGCATTCTTCATGCAAAGAAGAAATATAGAAGTAAACTACCTATTACTTACCCGAATCCGGAGTTCTCCAGGGGCATTCGCAGATCTTCCCCGCAGCGTATCCGACGCCACCGCATTCTGCCGAGCTGAAGAGGGCAGCTCGACGGAGAAGGTGTTCTGGTCTCAGTATGCTGAGGCCGAACACCCTGTGCCCTTGAGCGACCAGCTGAAACAGCTGGTCGAGCTCCACAAGGCGGCCGAACAGGCCATGAAAGGCTTCATAGTTCGGTTGTGGCCCGGAGAGGCCCTGCCTAGGAGCTACTTCGGGCTGGTGCGGCGGCTGGTGGAGGCCTGTCCAAGGCTCGAGGTCATCAAACGCTCCATCTGCATCGAAGGTGCCCGTAGGGCCCTTTCCCGTGCAAAGGTGCACTGGGGTAAGCTAGATGGTGAAAAGCTTGTGAGGGACGGGCCGCCGTCGGGGAAGGAGCATCGCAAGCCCGAGAACTATTACAAGGATGTTCTTACAGGTGCCCGCCTTGTGGTGGATGAATGTACCAAGGATGTGATTTTTGAATAAACTCGCTCGTTTTTATCCTGTGCGCTGAAAACTTGTTCATATGCGCTAAGCAATGCTTATTGAATTTAAAATATTATTTTCTGTGTGGCCGTTTATCAAAAATTGAGAGATGGCCAGTCGTCGGCTTCTGCCCCCGTGCCACTAGTGCTGGAGTGTTCGGTGATAAACCTGAGCGCTCTTTTTCCCATGGTTGGGTCCTTCAAGGGAGGCGCTCAGCATGACGAACCAGGCAATCGGACTATAATGCTTGAACACTCTCACTTAGCCATAGAACATTATAATTTTAAATTTCGGCGAAGCCCCTAGTTCAGAAGACCGAGTTCGGGGCGCTATCCATGCCTTGGCCGGAAAAAGCCGGCTCCTCGCTCGAAGCGGCATAAGTCTTTAGGGACTTGAAAAACCTCTCGAACAGCGACCGGTCTCTCGCCTCATCATGACAGTCAGTTTTAGCTTTCTCCACTGAGGTGCTTAACCTAGCTCAACTGGGGCACAATCACAGTGGTTCTCCTAGTGCTACCTTAGCCGATATAGCGGAACGTAAGGCACCAAAACATAGGAGCCGGGCAAACCCAACTATTGACCCAAATCATGATCCAGAGCCGATGCATATAGTGCTATAAGTTTGGGGTGCCGCACTTGTGAAAGTGCACGGACTTCTCACACCATATTAAAGGGTACTGAAGCCCCTGGCGTACTTGCCGTACCACAGTGTACGGGTGCAACATGTCATTAATAAACATATATGAAAGAGAGTAATGCAGAAAATAGACAAAAGCTATACATTGTTTATAGAGAGGCTATTTATCAAAGCCGAACGATACAAGTAGTGGGATAAGCAAAAAGATATTGGACTATTCAGTATGTCCTGACCAGGGGCAGGCCGCAGAATTGTATTTAAAACAGGTATACCGCTCGTAACAGAGACCACCTGGGAGTTCCATAATGCGGCATGGCTTGTCTGCCTCCCTGGATCTTGCATCGTTTGTGCGGCCATCGAATTGCCGAACAGGTCATCCGAAGTATGGAGTCCTGAAAGTAAGAAAAAATTAAAAAAAGAATCCGGCAGCCCCTAGTACGTTTTAAGCCGTATTTTGGGCGTGCCGTTATTGTGCCCCTTCCCCTGTGCCCATGGTATTTCAAGGGCGTAGTTATGTATGCGAGGTACTGGTTTCGCTATGTCGCGAAAGCTGGGGTTGGGGCCGCATTGCTATGCTTGTTCAGAGTGTGCCAGGCGGTCCTGCTGTGGGTTACTCCGGGTGCGCTTGGCAGTGTCTGGCTTTTTAATGGCCGGACTGGAGAATTGCCTCAGAAGGCTACTTTGTACCTCCGCTGCGAGAGCCGCCGTATGCTCCTCCGTACGGAGGGAGCGTTCGGTCTTTCCGTTGACCGTACTTACTCCTTGAGGGCCTGGCATCTTGAGCTTGAGATATGCGTAGTGCGGCACCGCATTGAACTTTGCGAATGCGGTTCGTCCGAGCAGGGCGTGATAGCCACTGCGAAACGGGACTATATCGAAGATTAACTCTTCGCTTCAGAAATTGTCCGGGGATCCGAAGACCACGTCAAGTGTTACTGAGCCTGTACAGTTGGCTTCTACACTTGGTATAACGCCTTTAAAGGTCCTTCTTGTGGGCCTAATCCTTGAGGGATCTATGCCCATTTTCCGCACTGTATCCTGATAAAGCAGGTTCAGGCTACTGCCGCCGTCCATGAGGACTCTTGTGAGATGAAATCCGTCAATGCTTGGGTCGAGAACCAATGCAGCAAAGCCGCCATGACGGATGCTAGTGGGATGGTCCCTTCGATCGAAAGTGATCGGGCAGGAGGACCATGGGTTGAACTTTGGGGTGACTGGCTCTATCGCGTATACGTCCCGTAGCGCACGCTTCCACTCCCGCTTGGGAATGTGGGTTGCGTATATCATGTTCACCATCCGCACTTGTGGGGGAAAGCCCTTCTGTCCGTTGTTGTTCGGCGGCTTGGGCTCCTCGTCGTCGCTATTCAGCCCCTTGTTTCTGTTTTCGGCCCTTAACTTGCCTGCCTGCTTGAACACCCAACAATCCCTGTTAGTGTGATTGGCTAGCCTTTCGGGGGTGCCATGTATCTGGCACAAGCGATCAAGTATTCGGTCCAAACTGGACAGGCCCTGAGTATTCTTTTTGAATGGCTTTTTCCGCTGACCGGATTTATAGCCTTTAAATCCGGCATTGACTGCCGTGTCTTCATTGTTGTCGCTGTTAACACGGCGTTTTTGCTTATTCCGACGTGTCCTGCCACTTTTGTCATTGGTATCCGAATTACCAGGGTTCTTCGATAAGTTGTTACTGCGAGCTAGCCAGCTGTCTTCTCCCGCGCAAAAGCGGGTCATGAGTGTCGTGAGGGCTGCCATGGATTTCGGCTTTTCCTGTCCCAGGTGCCGGGCAAGCCACTCGTTGCGGATGTTATGCTTGAAGGCTGCTAGGGCCTCTGCATCCGGACAGTCGACTATCTGGTTTTTCTTTGTTAGGAACCGTGTCTAGAATTGTCTGGCCGATTCTTCTGGCTGCTGAATTATGTGGCTTAAGTCGTCGGCATCCGGCGGTCGCACGTAAGTGTCCTGGAAGTTGTCGAGGAATGCGGCTTCCAGGTCCTTCCGATTGAGTCTGCTGGCAAGCTGTTAAGCCAATGCCGGGCCGGTCCTTTAAGTTTGAGCAGGAGGTATTTGATGGTGTGTAGATCATCGCCGCGTGCCATGTGAATGTGAAGGAGATAATCCTCGATCCATACCGGCAGATCTGTTGTACCATCGTATGATTTGATGTTTACGGGTTTGAAACCCTCTGGGATTTTATGATCCATTACTTCATTCATGAAGCATAGCGGGTGTGCAGCGCCTCTGTACTGGGCTATATCACGACGCAGCTCGGAAAAGCTATGTCTATTGTGTTCGGCCCAGCCGGATTTGTTGTATCCGGAGTGAAGATCATTGTCACATGTCGTAGGGCGCCTGCACGATCCGTAGACCGATCTTGTTTGTCTTGCCTTATCCTCCAGTATGTCTCGCAGGTCGGGTGCATTTTCCTGTGCCTTAGTTGAGCGGCGTCAGGGCATGGCTTGGGTGGAGGGCCGAGAGGCCTCTTTGTCGCGGCCGCGAGGTGGCCGGTCTGCCATGTCATGCGCTAGTGATGTAGGAGCTTCCTCCTCTGATTGGGGTAGCGGCCTGCGCTTCGGGTAACTCTTGGAGGGGCGTTCGAGTTCATACTCTTCGGCTGCAAGGACTTCAGTCCATTTGTCAGCTAGCAAATCTTGGGTAGCTCTAAGCTGTTGCTGCTTTTTCTTGAGGCTGCTTGCCGTGGCTAAAAGCCTGCGTTTAAAACGCTCTTGTTCGGCGGGGTCTCATGGTATGATGAATTCGTCGTCATCGAGGCTTGCCTCGTCTTTGGAGGGAGGTGTATAGTTATCATCCTCGACCTCTCGGTCTACCGCTCTCTCATGAGGGCTGGCTTTTCCATCTTCCTGTGCCGAATTTTGCTGAGGTGGGTGTTCTTCGGCGCTATCTGGGGTAGTATTATCTCCCGTGCCGGAATCGCCGTTTTTGCTTTGGCGGGATTTAGAGCGGCGCCGCTGACGCCGGCGCTTTGGCTGTTTCTTGGGGGCGTCATCCCCCACTGTTCCATCGCCATCTCCATATTTTGGAGTATCCACCATATATATGTCATATGACGAGGTGGCCTTCCAGCGCCCTATAGGTGCTGGTTCCTGTTCGTCTCCTACATCGTCGTCCATGCCGTCGATGTCTTCGGAGCTGAAGTCAAGCATGTCGGTTAGATCGTCGACAGTGGCTACAAAGTGGGTGGTGGGTGGGCTTTGAATTTCTTCATCGTTCGTATCCCAACCTTGCGGACCGTAGTCCGGCCAGGGCTCTCCTGACAAAGAGAGAGACTTAAGAGAATTCAGGATGTCGCCGAAGGGCGAGTGCTGAAAGATGTCCGCGGAGGTGAACTCCATTATCGGCGCCCGATCGGATTCGATTGGCAGGGGCGTGGGGGGCTCGGAGTTCGGAGAGGAATCCGGCTCCTTGGAGTCACGGGCCATGCGGAGTGCGGGGCTGGAGTTCGGCTCGATCGCCTCTGAGATCGCAGCCCCTGAGGCAGCGTCCAACCGCTGATCCTCGATCGGCGCAGTAGGCTCCGAATCAATGGTCGGAACCGAAGCGTGTGCGGCCTCGGCGGCAGAGCTATATCATGCCCATCGAGACAGTGTGGCGCGCCTGGCTGTGGCTTGAATCCGTCGAAGATCAAGTCCCCGCGGATGTCAGCCGTGTAGTTTAGGCTTCCAAACCTGACCTGATGGCCAGGGGCGTAGCTTTCGATCTGCTCAAGGTGGCCAAGCGAATTGACCCGCAGTGCGAAGCCGCCGAAGACGAAGACCTGTCCGGGGAGAAAAGTCTCACCCTGGACTGCATTGTTGTTGATGATCAAAGGAGCCATCGGGCCTAGAGGCGATGACACAAAGGAACTCTCAATGAGAGCACCAATGTCGGTGTCAAAACCGGCGGATCTCGGGTAGGGGGTCCCGAACTGTGCGTCTAGGCCGGATCGTAACAGGAGGCAGGGAACACGATGTTTTACCCAGGTTCGGGCCCTCTTGATGGAGGTAAAACCCTACGTCCTGCTTGATTAATATTGATGATAGGGTTAGTACAAGAGTAGATCTACCACTAGATCAAGGAGGCTAAACCCTAGAAGCTAGCCTATGGTATGATTGTTGTATATGGAGTTGATTGCCTACGGACTACAACCCTCCAGTTTATATAGACACCGGATAGGGTTAGGGTTACATAAAGTTGGTTACAATGGTAGGACATCTTCAATATCCGCATCGCCAAGCTTGCCTTCCACGCCAAGGAAAGTCCCATCCGGACACGGGACGAAGTCTTCAATCTTATATCTTCATAGTCCAGGAGTCCGGCTGAAGGTATAGTCCAGCTACCCGAACACCCCCTAATCCAGGACTCCCTCAATTACCTCAGTTGTGACATTTCTTTCAATGCATTTATGCCTCAAAGTCATGCTTCGACACGTGGGAGATATAGCCGCATCGAGGGCGTTAGAGCGAACCACCAGAAAGAAAGTGAGCGCCACAAGCCCAAATTGAGTGCCTCCACGACGAGCGAAAAGAAGAACCTAGTTCTAGTTGCCACCAAACGTTAGATAAGATAAGTGTGTGAGAACCCATCTCCTGTGATACACTACATCCTTTTGTAAAAGGACGATGCACCAAAAGCTAACACCTCTCACACTTTACCTTTAGTGTTGTTTTCTCTTTTGCAGTAATTCCAAGATGTTTTCCCCGACGAGATACCTCCGGGACTACCTCCACTACGAGGCATTGAGCACCGCATCGACCTCATCCCCGGAGCACCACTTCCGAACAAAGCTCCCTACCGCATCAACCCCAAAGAAACTAAAGAAATACAAAGGAAAGTCAAACATCTCATAGACCATGGACATGTGCGTGAAAGTTTGAGTCCTTGTGCCGTTCCGGACATTCTTGTGCCAAAAAAAGACGGTAGCTTTCGAATGTGTTCTGATTGTAGACCTATCAATGCTATCACCATTCGCTATAGGTATCCCATTCACCAGAAAGAAAGTTTGAGTCCTTGATGATATGCTTGATGAACTTGGTGGTGCCACTATTTTTTCCAAAATTGATCTTAAAAGTGGTTACTATCAAATCCGCATACAAGAGGGTGATGAATGGAAAACCGCTTTCAAAACAAAGTTTGGTTTGTATGAGTGGTTAGTCATGCCTATGGGTTTATCGGAAGCACCACGTACTTTTATGCGTCTTATGAATTATGTGTTTCGCCCTTACATTGGTCAGCTTTTTGTGGTCTACTTCGACGATATCCTTGTTTATAGCAAATCTCTTAAAGATCATGTCACCCATTGTTCGAACTGTTTTGCAAACTCTTCGAAAAGAGCGTCTCGATGCTAAAATGGATAAGTGCCTTTTTGGCGTGGATAAGCTCGTTTTCTTGGGTTTTGTTGTTTCCTCTAAGGGTGTCCATGTTGATGACTCTAAGATCAATGCTATTAAAACATGGCCACAACCAACCAACTTGCATCAAGTGCGTAGCTTCCTTGGTTTCGCCGGTTTCTACCGTAGATTTGTGAAGTACTTTAGCACCATTGCTTCACCGTTGCATGCTTTGAGCAAGAAAAATGCGCCTTTTGTTTGGGGACCATCCCAAGATACTGCATTCAATGAGCTTAAGAATTTGCTTACTCATGCTCCCGTGCTTCCTGTACCAAAATCTGACAAACCCTTTGAGATTCATTGCGATGCTAGTGTTAATGGCATATGAGGTGTGTTAATGTAAGAGAAGCGCCCCATAGCTTATTTTAGTGAGAAACTTTCTAGAGCGCAACTCAATTACCCCATCTATGACAAAGAGTTATATGCTTTAGTGCGAGTTTTGCATGAATGGGAACATTATCTTTGCCCTCATGAATTTATCATTCATACCGATCATGAAACGCTTAAATACCTTAAGGGTCAAACTAAGTTTAACAAGAGTCATGCTAAATGAGTGAATTCATTGAATCTTTTCCTTATATCATCAAGTACATCAAAGGTAAGGATAATGTTGTGGCGGACGCTCTTTCCCGCATATGCATGCTGGTTACTCAACTTGAATTGGATGTCATTGGCTTTGAGCACATAAAATACTTGTATGCGCATGATCCCACTTTTGCTACTCCTTATGCCAAATGTTTGACGCATACATCTTGGGAACGCTATTACATCAAAGATGGATATCTTATGAGAGCTAACAAACTTTGCATCCCCGAGTCTTCTCTTTGTTTGTTGCTTTTACAGGAATCTCATGGAGGAGGACTAATGGGACATTTTGGACGTGACAAGACTTTTGCTACGCTCTCCAAGAACTATTATTGGCCTAAGATATTTCATGACATCAACCGCTTCACCAACCGATGCTCTACATGTCGCAAAGCTAAGTCTAAGGCTCAATCCCATGGCCTTTACATGCCTCTCCCAATTCCATATCAACCATGGGAATATATTAGCATGGATTTTGTACTTGGATTGCCTAGAACTAGAAATGGAAAGGATTCCGTATTTGTTGTTGTGGATCGATTCTCTAAGATGGCACATTTCATTCCCTGCAACAAGATAGACGATGCTTCACATGTTGTCAATCTCTTTTGTAGGGAAATCTTATGACTACATGGCGTGCCAAAAACGATTGTCTCGGACCGCGACGTAAAGTTCTTGAGTTACTTTTTGAAGACCCAATGCGCCAAGCTCGAAATCAAGCTACTCTTCTCCACGCCTTACCATCCTCAAACCGACGGCCAAACGGAGGTGACCAACCGCACACTGTACGCTCTACTTTGGGTGCTAATCAAAAAGAACATCAAGGAGTGGGAAGAGTGTCTACCTATCGCCGAGTACGCCTACAACCGAGCAAGACACTCGGCTACCGGCAAGTCCCCCTTTGAGGTTGTCTACAGTTTCAACCCATTGTTGCCATTGGACATTCTCCCTCTACCACTACAAGAGCGCATGAATATGGATGTGAGTGCCTGAGTCCACTATCTCAAGAAGATGCATGAAGATACAAGACACACCATCAAGTGCTAAGTACAACGACTCGTGACCAAACTCAACATCAACAAGCACCCCATGGTATTCAACATTGGAGATCTTGTGTGGCTACACCTTCGCAAGGACCGCTTCCCCCACGAAAGTAAATCCAAACTTCGACCACGAGCGGATGGACCCTTCAAGGTGGTTGAACGCTACAACAACAACGCCTACAAGATCGACATCCCACACAACAAGTACTCCATGAGAGACATCTTCAACGTCAAAGATCTCTCTCCCTACCATGGTGATCAAGATTTCGATCCAAGGTCGGATCTTCCCCAAGGGAGGGGAGATGATGTGGAGCATCCTATGGTCATCCCCATGGACCTACCATCGTCTCATCAATTGCCAAGAGGACCCATGACACGAGCACGAGCTAGAGCTCTCGAGAACAAGGTGACTTCTTTCCTTAGTGATATGACATACGATCCACTCGAGACATGGCTACTACCTAAGTCCGAGATATTGTGCATGATTAGGTATCAAGAGGACCCTCCCAAAGATGCACGTGAAGATGAACAAGTCCCCAAGTTCACGGATGAAGAGAACCAACGGAAGAAGTCAAGAACACCTCCCAGGCCCCGGACATCCGGCCCCTGGAGTGTCGTCCACCACAGCTACACAACCGCCAAGCATCTATAGGCCCCGGACATCTGACCCCGCCAGCCCGGACATCCGGCCCTTCCCGAGCTCCCAGAAATCCGGCCTCCAGCCCGGATATCCAGACACCACTGAACCCGAGAGCAACAATGCCAGCCTCTCCAGCCTAGACATCCGGCCACTCCAGCACGGACATCCGGCCCCGCGTGAAAGCCCGAACATCCGGCCCGACGCTCGGACGTCCGGCATCCCCTGTCTGCACACAGTGTAAGGGCCCGAGGCCCGTGTACCCCTTCGCCCACCTAGACTATATATACTCTTCTCCTACCTACATTTTAGGGTTAGCGTTGTGATATCTCATTTGAGAGATAGAGCCTCGCTCATCCATATCGGATCTACTCCTTGAGAGAGACCGCGGCCCCTCTACGCAGAAGATCCACCTTGGATTCAAGACCCCCTCTTGGGTGGCCCCATCAAGACCTCCTCACGTAGAAGACCGATTAACATTTGTATCATCCCTTGTTGATCGTGGATCTTGTATCTCCTCTCGTGTTTCAAGGATCTAGCACATGTGTGACTTAATCTTGTTGGTTTGAGTGTTTCTCTTGTGTTCCTCTTGTGATTTCCCCTCGTGTTCTTTGTGTTCTTCGCGGGATCCGCTCCTTTCGTGAAAGATCAGCCATCTAGGGTTCCACCCTACATCAAAAACTAAGATATCTATTGGGTTGCCTCCCAACTAGAGCTATTGTTTTACGCCCCTAACTAGGCGTAATGCAAAGTTTCAAGAGTTGTCGTCTTTCTTCTTCTCAGATGTGTCTTTATCAAGAGGCTTTTCAAAGACAACATGGAACACATTTTCAACCAAAATCTTAGCAACATTAAGTTGGCCATCTGCAAACCCTTCTTTGTTTGCTTTTACAGTCCAAGAGTAATATTTATAATACCATTGAAAACTTGTTGGATCATGTTTAAAGTAGGAATTTAATTTTTGGTATTCTCATCAGAAGTGTGGTTATCACGAAATAAATATCTCAACAAGTAATCTTCATTATATAAAATTTCATCTATCACCGTTTTTTCACGTCTCGTACCATAAAAATCAAAGATCTCTCTAGCTCCTCGCACTATGTCCATAAGGGTAGCTATCTTTTTAGCCTTAGGATTATTTATCACCGACAACTCATTAAACAATCTTTGCAAAGTAGGATGGGTGCGAATAAATCATCTCTCAAGTTTAAGAACTAGTGTAGAAATAGCTTTAGCATAAATTTTGGTTCTTTTAAGAATAGGAATATCATCACAAACCAAAGTTCTCATGTGATTATAGAATTCTTGGATAACACTTTTTCCTATGACACTCCCATGCCCATCACAAAAGTTTTAGCACCCAAATTCGTAGGAATTTCAACTTTAGGAGTTTTATCATCCTCACTTTTTCCAATGATAAAATCAGCCATGTAACAACTTCAAGCGAGCAAACAAGCAAAAAGGCAAACATAAAATATTTTTGTGTTTTTGTAAAAACATTTTAGAAGTGGGGGAGATGAAAACGAGAGGCAAATGGCAAATAATATAAATGCACGGAGATGAAAGTTTATGTGATGATACTTGATAGATGTTGATGATGTCTCCCGGTGATGGCGGCAGATATTCTTCCTGCTACTTATGAGGTGTGTTGGTATTTTCCCGAAGAGGAGAGGATGATGCAGTATAGTAGAGATAAGTATTTTCCTTAGTTAAGAACCAATGTTATCAATCCAGTAGGAGAACCATGCAACACCTCATTAGCAGTATCTACACTAAAAATAACAAGTACTTGCACCCAACGCAAACAAGGGGTTATCAATCCCTTGGTAGTTAATTGCAAGGATAAAATCTCGTAGTGATAGATAGATAAACAGAAACACAAGAAATAAAGTAAATAAAATTGCAGCAATGTATTTTTGAATTTTAGTATATGATAAAGATAGACCTGGGGGCCATATTTTTCACTAGAGGCTTCTCTCTTAAACATAGCATATAGTGGGTAAACAAATTACTGTTGGGCAATTGGTAAAAAAGTGAATAATCATGACTATACCCAAGGAAATGATGCCTGCATCTACGACTATTACTCCACACACCGGCTGCTATCCAGCATGCGTCTAGAGTATTAAGTTCATAAGGAACGGAGTAACGCCTTAAGCAAGATGACATGATGTATAAAAAGTAAATACAATCAATATGAATAAACCCCATCACTTTACCCTAAATGGAAATGATAAAAATACTTCTCATGTCCCTTTCTGTCGCTGGGATTGAGCACTGCAAGATCGAACCCATAGCAAAGCACCTGTCCCATTCCAAGATAAATCAATATAGTTGGCCAAACCAAACATATAGATCAGAGAGAAATATAAATCTATAACCATCATGCATAAAAGATTCCATAGAAGACTCAAATAATATTCATGGATAATCTGATCATAAACTGATCCGGAGCATCCTACGATCATCCTCATGTACACTCCAGCATACGCCATTGGACCTAAGGTGAACTCGCTAGTCGGTGTCAAAACCGGCGGATGTCGGGTAGGGGGTCCCGAACTGTGCGTCTAGGCCGGATGGTAACAGGAGGCAAGGGACACAATGTTCTACCCAGGTTCGGGCCCTCTCGATGGAGGTAAAACCCTACGTCCTGCTTGATTAATATTGATGATATGGCTAGTACAAGAGTAGATCTACCACGAGATCAGAGAGGCTAAACCCTAGATGCTAGCCTATGGTTTGATTATATGTTGTAGTTGATGTTGTCCTACGGACCAAAACCCTCCGTTTTATATAGACACCGGAGAGGATTAGGGTTACACAAGGTTGGTTACAAGGGAGGAGATATCCATATTTGTATTGCCTAGCTTGCCTTCCACGCCAAGTAGAGTCCCATCCGGACATGAGACGAAGTCTTCAATCTTGTATCTTCATAGTCTAACAGTCCGGCCAATGGAGATAGTCCGGCTGTCCGGAGACCCCCTAATCCAGGACTCCCACAGTAGCCCCTGAACCAGGCTTTCAATGACGATGAGTCTGGCGCGCAGTATTGTCTTCAGCATTGCAAGGTGGGTTCCTCCTCTGAATACACCACGGAAGAATTTCGAATATAAGGATAGTGTCCGACCCTGCAAAACAAGTTCCACATACCACCGTAGAGAGAATAATATTTCCACAAATCTTTAATCTACTGACACGTTTTGGCAACATGGCATCATGCCATGGCCCGGTGCTTATTCGAACTGTTTCTTTTAACTATCCCCGCACATAACGCGAGGCAGTTTTTTGACACGTCTTGTCGAAGCAGATATCATGTCCCCTTATTGCGGGATCCTCATCAATACGGGTGTGGGTAACCCAACCGTGTCTAGGACTCCTAGATTATAGGAAGTCCAAACGGTTTCGGAGAGGACGCTTGATATTCACCTTCTTTATAAAGGGACAAGGCCTTTACTTTTCCCTCCTGTGGTCAATCGAATCCTTCCCCCGCCTCGAGTTCTAACACCTAAAGCCCAGGTCAGGTGCTCCGAACCTTCAATCATGTCCGGATCTAGCCTTCAAGGCTGATGGATGCCTTCCTCCATCACGGAAGAAGACATCAAGAAGTTGAGGGAGGCCAGATACCTGACCGCCGAGGTTTCGCATCGGCTGCCTGCCCGAGGGCAGGTCGTCCCTACTCCTGAACCCAACGAAGACGTTGTGTTTATCTCCCACTTCCTCCGAGGCCTAGGCCTTACTATGGATCCCTTTGTCAGAGGCTTGATGTTCTATTACGGGCTAGACTTCCACGATCTAGCCCCTGACTCCTTTCTCCACATTTCAACATTTATTGTCGTGTGTGAGGCCTTCCTCCGCATTACCCCTCACTTCGGCCTGTGGCTCAAGACCTTCGAAGTGAAGCCGTAGATGATCGAGGGGCAACATGCGGTGTGCGGAGGCGCGTCAATAAGCAAGATGGCCGGAGCTCCGTGCCCGAAGGGTTTCTTTCCAGAGGTGTCCGGATTATGGCAACAAGAGTGGTTTTACATCACGGCTCCGAGAAGTGCCAAGTGGACGACCACCACCGATTTCCGCTCGCCCCCCCCCCCCCCCACAACTAATGTCATGGATCAGTAGAGGTCTGAGCTGGGGTCCAGCCAAGGACGTGCCTATACTGCAAAGCCGTATTCAAGATCTTTTCGAGGGAGATTTTAATTAGATTGTGGTAATACAAGTTATGCTAGTTCGTCGAGTCCAGCCTTGCAAATGTCGGCCCCTTCGCTTGTGGGAGTTCAACCCAGAAGGACCGCAGGCCATTCAGAATTTCTTCAGCTTGACGCACAAGGAAATGTACCAGTCATTCTTTGGACCTCAAATAGAGTGTCCGAATACCACCAAGGACGTGGGCCTGAGCAGCAACCGCGTCGCCGAACAAGTAAGTAATCCTCTAGCCGAACACACCGTCTTTTATTTATGACGTCATTTCTGAGAGATTGCTCTTTGACCAGGACTGGCTAACAAAGGCGAAGATGATCCGGTGATCGGCCCCCCTCCCTGAGGGCTTGGGAAATCCGGTGCTGGAAAAGATGCTCAAGCTCGCACCTTGCCCGAAGCCCTCGAGGGAGGATACAGGGGGGGCTGGGGGATAATATGGGCGGAAGCAGGCCCCCGTCACTGCTAGTTCCAACCGAGGGAACGAGCGCCTATGTGAAGGAGGACAACCAAGGAGAAGAATCCGACCTTCTCTCACTTCGGGGAAGGAAGATGACTGCCTCAGACGATCCAGAAACCGAGGCTTCCAAACGAGAGAAGAAATCCCCACTAGAGGGTCCTGCCTTGGAGGGTGCTTCTACCGCACAAAGTCCGTGTGAGGGTCAGCCCTCCAACGAGCTGTAAGTAGTTAGAAAGTACTTCAGTAGTGAAGGTATGTTACCTTTCCTTTGAGGAAAGTAACCGAAGCATTTACCTTGCAGTTCGGATCTTAGCCCTTCTCAGCAGAGCTCATCTTCGGGGGATCTTCTTCCATAGATGATGGAGAGCGAAACGCCCCCTCCAGACTCCCCCGCTAAAGAAGAGGGCGACCTTGAAGTGTCGTCACGGAGGGCCTCTCCGGATTTGGCGAGGCCAGAAGATAATCCAGCCGCCCGAAGTCCTCAGCGTCCAGCTCATGACGAGAGCGAACAGAAGAGTCCGGCACCGTCTGGTATGCGGTCGGGCATACTGAGGGAGCTGTTGGGGCGAGCAACCATCTCAGAGGAACATCGTACGTTAATGGGTACGGTGATGGAAAGAGTTTCATCCACCGGAAGCGGATTGCATGAAGCTTTTATGAGTCTACTGACGGGTTTTGAGGTACGTGAAATGATATACTTTTTTATAGTACCGCACATGTGAAGTGTGCCCTGTGTAGATAGTAGCCCCTGAGACTCTGGTTGTCGTCGAAAACAGCGGCGAATAGAGGATCGTAGTCCCAGGCAATAACTATACTGCTTTAATGTGCAGGTAATGGGAGCTCCGGTGGCTAGCCGGACTCATGAGTTTGCCGAACTAAAGCGGCAACTAGATGTGGCGGACGCCGACATCGAGCTTGTTAACAGGTGGCTTGACGAGTCATAGGGTAAGTAATGTTTTCCTGGTGAATGTCACATAATAAGAGCAGCATAATGCCAGTATCTTTAATATGTTGTGACTGCAGACGGAGCTGCCACCGTGGAGACCCTTCGGGCGGAACTTGCCCGAGCCAAGGAACAAGCGAGGGTTAGTAATGCGGCTGCTTTGAAGGCAGCCGAAGAGTTAAGAGCTGAGAAGGCCGCCCATTGCGAAAGTAAAGAAAAAATGGCCAAGATGGCTGTGGAATTAAAAGGCACTGCCGACCATTGCCAGTTCCTTGAAGAAGAGAACCGAGTGAAGGCAGCGGACCTTGAGAAGGCCACGATGGCGACCAAAGACACTCGCTCCGCTATGAGGGCGAAGAAGGAGGAGCTGTGCGAAGCCGGGGATATTGCGGCTAGGAAGCCCTTTCTGCTGTAGAGGAAGTTCGGAGATCCACGTTATGCCCCTCTGGATCGGCTGTGGAGTTCAGAAGACGTGTATATGGACTTGGCGGCAAGCGCTGCCGACGCGGTCGAGTACTTCCGAGATCAGTCGGATCGTGAAGTGGACAAGTTATTCTGGTCGCAATTTAATGTTTCAGAGCGTCCGCTTCCCCTGACGGATCAGCTAGCCGAATGGGCCGGACTTAATAGGTTGTCCGGACTCGCCATGAGGTCCGTTATGGATCAGCTGTGGCCAGAAAACCCGAAGCCGAGAAGCTATTTCAGCCTAGTGAAGCAGTCCCTTGGTGCGGTGCCATGCATCAATGCTTTGAAGAGTTCGGCGTGCATACAAGGCTCGCGGATGGCCCTTGCCCGTGTTAAAGCATACTGGGCGGAGATGGATGCAACCGCTATTGCGGCGCAGGGTTCGGCCATAGGCCGAGTGGCTGCCGAGCACTATTTCGAAGAGCTTCTTGAGGGTGCTCGTTTGATAGATTCCTAGTGCTCGAAGAATATTATGTTTGAGTTACATGTATTCCCATTGTAAACACAACGTTTTTTATGAAATTTATTAAGGCTATGTTTATGTATACATGCGTATAACCTGAAAGATTGCAGTTGCCGGTTTCAGCCCCCATGCATATAATGCGGGGGTGTTTGCAGAACACGCCTGTTCACACTTAACCCAACGTCTTGGTCCTATTAAGGAGGTGATAGCGCAGCGAACGAGGCAACCAGACTATAATGCTTTAACACTTTCACTTGGCCATAGGAGTTTGACGGTGGGACTACTATATAGCCCCTGTTGGCTCCGCACTCTCCCGAATTCGGGGTGCGTTCATGCCTGGCCGAGAAACAGCCCTTCGTTAAGGCGGAGGAATTCTAACATTCCAATAGGTCATCGAGTGGTTGACCAGTCTCACGCTATATCATGACAGTCAGTTTTCAGCTTTCTCTACTGAGGTGCTCGTCTGGATGACCCGGGGCACAATCGCAGTAGTTCTCCTAGTGCTACTGTCGTGGAATTGTCACGGCAGATGTCCTTAGTGTCAGGACTTAGTCGCGAGGCCAACGCGTCTATGTGGTAGCTTGAGAGGGGTTGAGCGGGACGAGAGACGCGATGTTTTACCCAGGTTCGGCCCCTCACGGTGGAGGTAAAAGCCTACATCCTGCTTCATTGATATTGATGACGATGATCACGGTTACAAGTGTGCTCTATCTCGAGAGCTATTGTCTAAACCTAATTTGTCCAACTTGTGAATCTTGTTCCCCCTGGGGAGCCCTGCCCCTCCTTATATATGTTGAAAGGGCGGTTTACATGACTAGTCCTAGTTGGATTAGGATTATTCTATTACAAGTGGAGTCCTAGTCTTGCTTCCTTTGTCAGGGAATATTCCTTATGCTTTCCTCATAAACCGGCCCACCATTACGCGTGAACCGGCCTTCTGGGCCATGGGCCTCGTCATCCATCTGATCCGCCCGCCGGGTTACTAATGAACCGCCAAGACAGGGCAGGTAGCCCGTGAACCGCCAAGCTCCGGCCGGGTTACCAGTGAGTCATCCAGTCCGGCCGGTTTATACTTCCGGCCGGTTTACGCCACGGGGTATATCCCCGACAGCTACCTTAGCCGAGAGAGCGGAATGTAAGGTACCAAAACATAGGAGCCGGGCAAACCCAACATTTGACCAAAGACATGATTCGGAGCTGATGCATATAAGGCCAAACTCGCGACGCCGAACACTCCCAAAGGTATTCGGTCTTCATGGTGTAAACCGGGCCTGAATAGTGCCCTTTGTAAGAAGCCCCTTGTGTCCAGGTACGTGCATTATTCTAACGTGGCCACATGCCAAGACGTCAGCATCCTTCTCAATTGCGCTGAGAGTTCGAGGGATGTGTATAAACAAGAGACAGCAAGAAAGGTTTACGCAGGGTCTTAATCTAAAAAGAATCCTTGGAGCGGGTCCCTGCTGCACGTCTGCGCCTGTGTCTCCGTTGTGCCATATCCTGGATGGGTGTAGCACGATGATCATCTGTAAAAGAGAGGAACTTAGGTGAAAAAGTTGTCGTGCAAAAAGGTAGTTTTTTTTAAAGAAACCATGTATAATTAAGAATAAGTAAAAATTGCCACTTTTCTGCGCGCGTTGAGCCCCTTGTATTTATAATAGGGGTGTGGCCCTCAATCCGGTACAAATTACATATAGCAGCTCCAGACTCGTCTAACCGCATCCGTGGTCCTGACGACCTATCAAATGCTATAGTTGGTGAGGCCGTTTTTAGTGTGAGACCGCCAAGGCAGTCACATTCTCTTCGGCGCGCAAAGATCGCTCAATATTTCCGCTCACTGTAATGATGCCATGTGGACCGGGCATCTTGAGCATGAGGGAAGCGTAATGCGGTATTGCATTAAAGCGAGCAAAAGCTTCGCGTCCAAGTAGTGCTTGATAACCACTTTGGAACGGAGCAATGTGGAAGGTTAAATGTTTGCTACGGAAGTTATCGGCGAAGCCGAGAACAACCTTTAGTAGCAGGGAGCCCGTGCAGTGAGCCCCTGGGCCTCGCGTTACTCCTTTAAAGGTAGTGTCGCTATGGCAGATTTTCGTTGGGTCTATCGCCATTTTGCGGATTGTATCCTGATATATCAGGTTTAAACTGCTGCCATCGTCCATCAGGACTCGTGTAAAGTGGTATCCATCAATAATTGGGTCTAGTACCAGGGCAGCCCATCCAGGCCGCCGGATACTTGCTGAGTAATCACGCTGGTCGAAAGTGATCGGTTGAAACGACCAGTGGCAGGGCTGGGCGGTGATAGGCCCTTGGGCATATTTATCTGGGAGTGTCGCTTTGTTGCTCCCCTTGATCACGTGCAACATGTTTACTATTTTGACTTCTGGTGGAAACTTCTTTTGTTCCCCAGTGTCGTGCTTGAGAGGCTCATCCTCGTCTTCGCTTGGTGTATCCTCCCCCTTGTGTACGGTGTTGAGTTTGCCAGACTGCTTGAAGACCCAACATTCTCCATGGGTATGATTAGCGGGTTTACCGGGGGTGCTATGGATCTGACATACTTGGTCCAGAATTTTGTTTAGGCTGGATAGTTCGGCTCTGGCGCCTTTAAAGGGCAGCTTTTGCTGACTTGGCCGAGAGCTTTTGAATCCGGCGTTTACCGCTGTGCTCTTCATGATGTTTTCCTTATTCCGGCGTTTGTTATTGTTGTTGCGCCGTGATTTCCCGTTTCCATCTCTAGCTTCGGATGTACTAGGGTCGCTGGTGTTGCATATGGCTAGCCAACTATCCTCACCCGCGCAAAAGCGGGTCATGAGGCTTGTTAATCCTGCCATTGTTTCAGCTTTTCTTGGCCGAGGTGTCTGGCAAGCCATTCGTCACGGATGCTATGCTTAAAGGCTGCCAAGGCTTCGGCGTTCGGACAGTCGACAATTTGGTTCTTTTTAGTAAGAAACCTATTCCAGAGCTTTCGGGCTGACTCTTCGGGTTGTTGAGTTATATGACTCAAATCGTCCGCGTCCGGAGGTCAGACATAGTCCCTTGAAAATTTGCCCGGAAAGCGTCTTCGAGCTCTTCCCAGCTTCCGATGGAGCTTTCGGGGAGGCTTTTAAGCCAGTGCCGAGCTGGCCCTTTGAATTTAAGGGGTAAGTATGAGGTCATCTCCTCGAGCCATATCGATATGGAGGATATATTCCTCAATCCAGACCCCAGGGTCTGTTGTTCCGTCATATGCCTCTATGTTTACGGGTTTGAATCCTTCTGGAAATTCATGGTCCAGCACCTCATCGGTGAAACATGGGGGGTGTGCGGCGCCCCTGTATCTGGGCGTGCCGCATTGTTCAAATGTTTGTTGAGTTGCATCGTATGTTGGAGAGCGCTTGCGTGGTCCATAGATGGATCTGGTTGCGCCGTCCTTTTGATGCGAGCCCTCGTGTGGATCGCGTATTGGCTTATATGTGGCATCGTTTGCCGCTCTATGTTAGCCGTGAGGTCGTCTATCCGGCCAGGTGGCCGTTTTGATTTTTGGTTGCGGGGGATCTAAGGCCTCCTCATCGAATTAGGGTAGTAACTTCCGCTTTGGGTAACTCTTGGTGGGGCGATTGTCGCCGTACTTTGCTGCTGCGTTGAGTACTTTGCTCCATCTTAATTGGAGTGTGTCTTGCGCAGCCTTGAGCCTTTGCTTTTGCCTTTTTAGACTCCTCGTAGTGGCAACAAGCCTTTGATGGGCATTTTGTTGCTCCAGGTGTCTGTCTGGTGTTATGTCCTCCGGACTATTATCTTTGACAGTGTTGGTTTGTTTGGTTTGATTCTCCGTGTTGCCGTGGTCTGGCGGTGGTTCACCCTGCTCTAACGTTGGGCCTGTATGATCGTTATTTCTGTCGAGGCAGGATTTGGGGCGGCGCTTACACCGCCGCTTTGACTGCTTATCGAGGGGACAACCCTTCGTTGCGTCCTTCTGTTCCTCGTCGCCGTTTTCCTTTGGTGTGTCCACCATGTATACGTCATGTGATGAGGTGGACGTCCAGTGCCCTGTAGGCAGTGGTTCCTCTTTGTCTCCCGCATCGTCGTCCATACCGTCGATGTCTTCGGAGCCGGAGTCGAGCACGTTGGTTAGGTCGTCAACAGTGGCTACTAAGTGGGTGGTGGGTGGGTAGCGAATTTCTTCGTCGTCCGCACCCGAGTCCTGCCGAACATAGTTCGGCCAGGACTCTCCTGACAAGGAGAGAGACTTTAATGAATTCAGGATATCGCTGAAGGGCGAGCGCGGAAAGATATCCACGGAGGTAAACTCCATGATCGGCGCCCGACCGGATTCGATAGGAACCGGCGCAAGCGGTTCGTAGTCCGTGCCCGGAGAAGTATCCGGCGGTTTAACAACACGGCTCTTGCGAAGGGTAAGGTCGATATTCGGCTCGATCGCCGCTGAGGATACGGCCTTCGTGACGGGGTCTATCCACCCGTCCATGGGTGGCGCAACTGGTTCTGAATTGAGGCTCGGAGCGGCTGCCGGTGCGATCACCTGAATACGGTCCGATGGTAGAGCTAAATCATACTCACCGTGACTGTGACGCCCCGAGACCGATGCGCCAGGTGTCTTCCAGTTATTCGATGTTGTTTCCATGTCATTCGCTTGCATGTTGCATTTTATCAGGTCATCATGTGCATTGCATCATCATGTTTTCAAAACTTGCATCCGTCCGGGTTCCCCCAGTTCCTTCCGTTGTCCGTTCTGAGCCCAACCACACTCGCACGCGCCCACGGCATGTCCGAAATATTATTTCATAAGTGGCCGGAAAATGTTCTCGGAATGGGATGAAAGTTGGCGTGTGGTCTCATTATAGTGTAGATAGACCACGTGTCAAGTTTCATCGCATTCGGAGTTCGTTTGACGCCGCAACGTTTAACTATAGCGGCAATATAGCCGGTCTAACGTCGGACATTTTCGGTCTCCTGAAATAGTCGCCGGGCATCTCTCTCTTCTCTTCTCTCAGCTCGAGACCATCTATACAGTCTACCTCTCACCTCCAGACCCTACCTAACCTCTCTCGTCAGTCTGCGGACCTCCTCTCGCGCGCATCCGAAATCTGTCCCGGACCGGACCCGGACAGTCATTACCGCTTTGTCCGGATCATCCCCTAACATCTACAAAACGTCTCCGTTTCTTTATTTGGACTCTCCAACCTTTTTTTATCTCGACCGTCCTATCTAAATCGGAGGGTCCAAATAGCCCTTTATCTCATTGCTATATATATTGGTCCAAAAACCCTAGTCTAGACAGCCCCTTCCATCCAATCCCTCGCCTGTCACCGCCACTCTCAATCTTGGGATCCTCCCAGATCCACACCGCCCCAAATCGCGAAGCCGCCGCCACCCGCTCTTCCTTGTTGCTCGGGAGCGTGTCCCATCACCAGCCACGCGCTCCTTCCCTCGCGCAAAACCTCGTCGCCGTCCGGCAGGGACCGCTTTGTCGTCGCCCGGCCGCACCCGGGGATTTTCTCGCCGGACCAGCAGGACTAGCACCGCTGCGCCGCCCCTCCTCAACCGTCGCCATGCCCGCGCCTCCCGAGGAGCACATCATCGCTCTGTTCCCTGCTTCCTGGAGTTTGTCTCCGTGAGGTCTTCTTCAAGCCATGCTGCGCCAAGACTCGCCTCCCTCCCTGCGCCTTCGTCGCCCCAGCCAAGTCCTGCGCCAAGCTGCTGTCTCCTACCTTGTCGTCCAGTCACCGCGTCGCCATCCAGGACCTCGCCGGCCTCCCCTTCTTCTGCTGCGCGAGGAGGACGACACATCCAGGGAGCGCCCACTCGTTCCAGCCGCGTCCCTCGGAAGCCCGCCGCCATCGCCACGGAGCTTCCCCGTCCTCTCCTCCGCTCCGACCCAGCCCTCCGGCGGCCTTGCCGTCGTCATCGCCATGTTGAGCAGCCGTTCTATCGCGACCTTGCCTATGCCTCCTCGTCTCCATGTCCTGACCACCGGCCATGCTTTTCCCCCACAGGAGCTCGTCCATTTTCCCAAAGGCTCCACCGACCGCGCCCTTCGACGGAGTCCACATCGTCTGGCTCGTCCCACCTCCCGCAGGCCTCCCCGTCACTTGCCGGAGCCCCAGCGTCGCCATGTCGACCTCGCCCCTGCCATATTGCCTCGCCTCTGCTTCGAGCGATAGGAACACCGACGCCCCGAACCAGCACCATGGAGACGCCACCATCGCCTCCTCCACCGGATCTCCTTCACTCCGCCACCCAGCTGCTGGATCCACCCGTTCTGGCCGGTTCCTGCCCGGCGCCGCGCCGAACCCATGCCTCCTCCGCTACCGTTCTTCTTCAGCGAGTTGCAGCAGCGCTGCATCGAGCGCTTGACCACCACGCGCGTGGGTCACCAGCTGGGCTCCAGATCAGGCCCAACGCGCCTCCTCCCCACCGACTTGGGCTTGGCCCATGGTGAGGGCACCCCGCGCCCCTCCTTTTTTCCCCTCCTTTTGGGCTAGCCTGCCAGTTTGGGCATGTATAGTTTTTTTTTAGGCTGTGTGAATTTCTGTAATTATCCAGTGTAAAACAGTTTTACAAAAAAGCCCTTGTTGATCATGCATTTAATAATTCCACAACCGTGCATCGGATTGAAAAACTTAATATATGAAAATTTCTTAGAATTTTGTGTAGATTAATAATTTGCCACTTTCATCCATGTTTAAAATATTTAAAATGTTGTTTGTTTAAATTTTTCCTATTGCCATGCTAAAATGTTTTATTCCATAACTTGATAACCGTAACTCCGAATTTAATAAACTTTATATGTAATTGGGGTGGAAAAATGCCTAGTTTAACATGGTGCACTCATCTTGCATGTTTAACAACTATAAAATTTGGTTTAGGGCAGAACAGTACCAAACCTAATATATGCATATGAGGATTTTTCCGGACTTGTTGTTTGTTGTTCCAGCCTCATTTAAACTTGCCTAGATAGGTAGTTTTCATTTGTTTCACCCATTGCCATGTTAAGCAACATTTAATATTGTTGGGTACATAAACGATATCAAACTAAATAACTTGTTGTGGTGTTTCGTCAATATGCAACTCGTTGCATATTGAGCTCCACCTAATTTGTAGGATTGTTTGTGCACTTTGCCATGCCATGCCTCATTAAACCGGACATGCATCATACTTTATTGTGCATCGTGCCTTGGTTATGTGTTGGTTGTTTACTATGTTGTTTGCTTCTTTCCGGTGTTGTTTCTTCGGTTGGTTCCGATAACGTCGCGTTTGTGAGGAACCGTTCGGCTACGTCCGTGTGTCTTCTTCGTGGACTCGTTCTTCTTCCTTGTGGGATTTCAGGCAAGATGACCATACCCTCGAAATCACTTCTATCTTTGCTTGCTAGATGCTCGCTCTTTTGCTATGCCTATACTACGATACCTACCCCTTGCTTATCATGCCTCCCATATTGCCATGTCAAACCTCTAACCCACCTTGTCCTAGCAAACCGTTGTTTGGCTATGTTACCGCTTTGCTCAGCCCTTCTTATAGCATTGATAGTTGCAGGTGAAGATTGGAGTTTGTTCCATGTTGGAACATGGACATTTTGTTGGGATATCACAATATCGCTTATTTAATTAATGCATCTATATACTTGGTAAAGGGTGGAAGGCTCAGCCTTATGCCTGGTGTTTTGTTCCACTCTTGCCGCCCTAGTTTCCGTCATATCAGTGTTATGTTCCCGGATTTTGCGTTCCTTACGCGGTTCGGTTATAATGGGAACCCCTTGACAGTTCGCTTTGAATAAAACTCCTCCAGCAAGGCCCAACCTTGGTTTTACCATTCGCCACCTAGCCTCTTTTTCCCTTGGGTTAGGCCAGCCCAAGGGTCATCTTTATTTTAACCCCCTGGGCCAGTGCTTGTCTAAGTGTTGGTCCGAAATGGGCAGCCTACAGGGCCACCTCGGGGAAACTTGAGGGCTGGTTTTACTCGTAGCTTGACCTATCCAGTGTTGTCCTGAGAACGAGATATGTGCAGCTCCCATCAGGATGTCGGCGCATCAGGCGGCTTTGCTGGACTTGTTTTACCATTGTCGAGGATGTCTTGTAACCGGGATTCCGAGTCTGATCGGGTCTTCCCGCTAGAAGGAATATCCTTCGTTGACCGTGAGAGCTTGTGATGGGCTAAGTTGGGACACCCCTACAGGGATTTGAACTTTCGAAAGCCGTGCCCGCGGTTATGGGCAGATGGGAATTTGTTAACGTCTGGTTGTAGAAAACCTGAAGTTGACCTTAATTAAAATACATCAACCGCGTGTGTAACCATCATGGTCTCTTTCCGGCGGAGTCCGGGAAGTGAACACGGTGTTGGAGTAATGCTTGACGTAGGTTGTTCTAGGATCACTTCTTGATCATAGTTGTTCGACCGTGCTTTTGCCTTCTCTTCTCGCTCTCATTTGCGTATGTTAGCCACCATACATGCTAGTCGCTTGCTACAGCTCCACCTCATACCTTTTACCCTTCCTATAAGCTTAAATAGTCTTGATCGCGAGGGTGTGAGATTGATGAGTCCCCGTGAATCACAGATACTTCCAAAACCAGCTTGCAGGTGCCGTTGAACCGTGCAGATGACGCAATCAAGCTCAGGAGGAGCTCGATGAAGATCTTGTCCTTTGTGTTGTTTTGATCCAGTTGATCAGAAGTGGAGCCCAGTCGGGACGATCGGGGTTCTGTGTAGCATTTGGGGTAGTCTTCTTTTATTTTGGTTCTGTAGTCGGACCTTGATTGTATTTGGATGATGTATTGCTTTATTCATGTAATTGTGTGAAGTGGCGATTGTAAGCCTACTATGTATATTTTTCCCTATTGTATTACATGGGTTGCGTGAAGATTACCTCACTTGTGACATTGCTTTCAATGCGGTTATTCCTCTATGTCGTGCTTCGACACGTGGGAGATATAGCCGCATCTAGGGCGTTACAAGTTGGTATCAGAGCCTTCCCCGACCTTAGGAGCCCCCTGCTTGATCGAATCACTGGCGTTATTGAGTCTAGAAATGTTTTGAGTCATTTAGGATTATATATATCGGAGAGTTAGGAATTCTTTTTACTCCTCAGTCCCTTCGTCGCTCTGGTGAGGCATCTTGACGTAGAGTTTTGACTCTTCTCTTCTCAAATTTCATTAAAAAAATTTAGGATCACGTGGGTATCTTGGAATCATTCCGATGGATTTGTGATGAGAACATTATTCTTGGTGTCTCCTGTTATTTAGGGGTTGTGGCAGTGTCCCGGGGAGTTGAGCTCCGAGGTGTTGTCGTCACAATTTTATCGTTGCAGTTCTGGAATACCTGAGGTTAGTTTCACCGACATCGAAAATCTCTTTTATGCAGTTGTTGGTGAGATAACCTCAACGCCACCCAGTACTGGGTTGGGAGTTCGGGAGTATTGCCATAACTAGTATAACGGATGCTTTCCGAAGGTTGAGGTAGACGATTTCCGAAGGTTTCTTGGTTATGTGTTGAAGGATGGATACAGCTGGATGTAGGATTTGTTAGTTTTGGGTGAGATATTATGCTTCTCCTGTATCCCCAACACCTGATTGCATAACCGGAAAAATTTCACGAGTTTATAAGTGGCAATTCAAGTAGCTCTTAGGATATCTTTCCGACAGATGTATGATATGAAATTGGGGTTCGGCGTCTAGTGGTCCGCCTATCCATGGTTGGTTTTACAGTGGTCTCATTATGTCTTAAAGAGTCCTTGGCTATGCCGACTCGGGGACGCTTCATATGTCATGTACACTGCCTTGTACATGATGGTGCTGTATGATCAAGCCCGTGTAGGCCCCACCACGAAAACTTCGGACAAAATCTCTATCATATGTTTGTTCCGGCTTATTCTGCAAGCCAATCCTTTGTTTTGTTTTGAGTTGTGGTATTCGAGTTGCTTCAGAGACAAATGTGGATTCCATCCCTTTCCTAAGCAGTGTTCTCATATTTTTATGTGAATACTAATCCTTCTTGATCATCAAGATTGTTTTGTCAATCCTTTTTAACCAGCGTGCTTCTCTTCAAGTGGATCCGATCACTTCAACATTCGCAAGATCAATTATCAGTTCTTCTCAACAGTGTTTGTTTCATTCGTTCCAAGATGCCTTTGTTTTCCCACACACCCACCCTTGTTTCTTCAAGGACTTAGATTTCTTAATCAAGTATCCATGTTATCGATGGAAATCTCTCCATTCCTTTCCCGTCAATTTCTTATCCGGTGATTCTCATGAAGATCTTAACAGAGTCTCTAGTTCTTCATTCTCTATTCTTTTCTTCTCCGATGGATTCAAATCAAGCCTTGGTGTTGAACATATCTTTTTTCCTCGTTTCAATGCCTTCTCATATCGGTGCACCTCTTAATCATCCACTTCTCACTATTCAATTGTTCTGGAGTGCTGAAGATATCTCGAAGATTCGTGTCTGCACTCTGCATTCGTTCAAGCTCTTTCGAGATGGGTATCTCATTCAAGCCATTTTAATTCAACCGGTGCATTCTCCCTTTTAAATCATTTCAACGGTGTTTCTCTTGAGTGGGCCCTAACCCACAGGTCATTTTCCAGGATCTTACCTAACTCTTCTTATTTTCCCGGAGCTATCCTCAAATTTCTTTTCGAAGTTTGACGTAAGAATGATTTATCATCAGTCAAATGTCTTTCTCCAAGATCTTTCAAATTCATTTCATTGTTGATTCAACTTTTATATTCTTCTTTATTCCGGAGTGCCTCAACAATTCATGGTGGTGTTTATCATCGTCATTCTCGGATTTGAAGACTGAAGAAGAGTTTTCCTCCATATCTTGCCCCATTCTCGGCCATCATCTCATAATTTGTTTGATTGTGAGAATCCTTCTCACCTATCCGGAGCAATTTAAGAGTCTTTTCAGTTTGTTTCTCCGAAGCCCATCATCTCGGAATTTATTCATTCTCAGCTTTCAGCTCTCGTTCTCCAATCTTACCAGTGCTTCGTTCAAGTGACCTCTAATCAGTTCATGATCCCTTCGTTCTCATGTATCTTGTTTCTCTCAAGCATCTTCGTTCATTTGCAAATTCTTCCCGGTGATTCGTTATCTTTTATTCGTTCTTTTTCAATTGTTACGGTGGTTCTTCCAAGATTCTTCTTCCTTCATTTATCGTGTCAATTCATTCGTTCTTTCCAATCCTACCGGTGGTTCGTTGGAGACCTTCCCAAGTTGGCGCTATCTATCTTAATCCTTTCTACGAGAATAAGTAGTATGACCAATATGTTGATTGTCATCAATTTAAATTGGTGAAGGATACGCATAACATAATTCTTATTCTTGTTCATCCAAGCGATTAATTCCTTATTCCGGAGGTGCATCAACTTCTTGATTCCAATTGTGTTCAGCTTTTCTTTTCTCGGAGTTTCAAGATCTCTCTTTTATCTCATCGCAAGCTTCATCTAATCATTGCAAGGCTTCAACCTTATTCTTTTCATCCTTCACTTCTTTGTGATCATTCTTTTAACCGGAGTTCTTCATGAAGGTTCTACATGATGGTTCATCAAGGATTTATATTCCTTCTCGAAGTGTTCATTGAGATTCTTTTCTAAGGAGCTCAAGCATTCTTCATCTTGCAATCCGGAGTGCTATTCTTCCTTCCGTATCATTGGAGGTGGTATTATGTCATTCTTGATATTTCGAGTCATGCTTCATGATTCACTTGTTGTTAAGAATGCGATATATTAAATCCATCAACCTCTTTGTTGGAGTTATCTTGTGTCAGGTTTATGGTGCTCATAAATGACCCAAGTTCTTCTTTTATCCCCCCGGTGATATAACTTTCTCGTCTCTTTGTCCATATCAATTCAATTTTTCTTCCCGGGAGTGGCAGGTTGTCACCTCATAATCTGAGATGTATTCCATAAGACCCTATCAAGATTATTCTTTTCCTTGTTGGGTTTCCAACAATTCTATTCTAGCATTTGCTGTAAGCGTGCTCTCTCAAGATATTGTTTCACTTTGTTCATTCCATTCCATTCTTTCTTTTGTTCCGGAGGCATTGTGATGTTGCTATCTTCAACCTTTCTTCTTGTTCTTGTCAGGACCTTGTTTTTTTCTTGCTTATACATTTAACCGGAGTGTTGTGCCCTTTTGCTCAAGTTCTTTTCGCCTTATCAAGTCTTGTATCACTTTTCAACCGGAGTGCTGACCGAAGTTGTTCTTCATTGTTCCTCTTTTCGAACAGAGTGTTTTCAACTTCGTCATCTCCGTTGTATTCTTTTCTCTAAATGGCTTAACCTTTTCAAGGTTCTTTGGTCTCACTCGTTTTGTCAAAGAAGCAACTTAGTTTTACCTCTTCTCTTTCTCTTCCGTTTTTCCCTCCGGTGCCATTCTAGATCTCGGGACGAGATCATGTCGTAGTGGTGGAATGTTGTGACACCCCGAGACCGATGCGCCAGGTGTCTTCCAGTTATTCGATGTTGTTGCCATGTCATTCGCTTGCGTGTTGCATTTTATCAGGTCATCATGTGCATTGCATCATCATGTGTTTCAAAACTTGCATCCGTCCAGGTTCCCCCAGTTCCGTCTGTTGTCCGTTCTGAGCCCAACCACACTCGCACGCGCCCGCGGCATGTCCAAAATATTATTTTATAACTGGACGGAAAATGTTCTCGGAATGGGATGAAAGTTGGCGTGTGGTCTTATTATAGTGTAGATAGACCTCCTGTCAAGTTTCATCGCATTCGGAGTTCGTTTGACGCCCCAATGTTTAACTATAGCGGCAATATAGCCGGTCTAACGTCGGACGTTTTCGGTCTCAGGAAACAGTCGCCGGGCATCTCTCTTTGGTTTTGAGGAGAGTGATCATGTGCCATCTTTGGCCTTCATCCATGGCTACGGCTACGACATGATTGAGCATGGAGACATTTGCACCAACATCTCTCCGACACACACATATGTTGAGATGCCCCAATCCCCATGTGAGGAGAGCCACCACCACATGAGTGATATGAGTTACTCCACCATATGTGACATTGAGTGCATTTCCTATGAGAGGATGAGTGTGACCACCACTATCCCCACACTTGAGAGCATGCCACACATCCTATGTGAGGTTGAGAGCCATTTGAGTGGCTCCACCGACCATATGAATGAGAGCATCATACCGGGAGTGAGTGAGCCACAACACTTAGAGAGTGAGGTAGTTGACACGGCATGTGAGGCCACTATGATTTCTAATAACTTAACCTTCTATTCCGAGTGTGTTTTCTTTGGTGCTAGGTGATGTAGGCTGGAACCCTAGATGGCCGATCTTTCACGAAAGGAGCGGATCCCGCGATGAACATGAAGAACACGAGGGGAAACACTAAAACCAACAACAATGATCACATATATGCTAGATTCTCGAACACAAAAGAGTTCACACGATCCACGGTCAACAAGGGACGATACACGGTGACCGGTTCTTCTCCAAAGGAGGTCTTGATGGGGTCACCCAAAAGGGCGTCTTGAATCCAAGGGGATCTTCTCCATAGAGGGGCCGCGGTCTCTCTCGTGGAGTAGATTCGATGTGGATGAGCGAGGCTCTATCTCTAATATGAGCTATCACAACTCTAACCCTAGAAAAGAGTAGGTGGGGGTCTATATATAGTCTTAGAGGTCGAAGGAGTACATGTGCTTCGGCCCAACACGAAATCAGCACACAGGCGTCGGACATCCGGTAGTTACCGGTCGTCCGGAGGCTCGCGAGGGTCCGGACGTCCAGTGCTCGTCTGGCGTTCGTAGATTCGACTCGGATGTGCTTTGGTCGGATGTCCGGGGTGTCGGTCGTCTGGTGATCTTCGGAAATCCAGCATTTTGGCTCAGGTGTGGTAGCGTCGGTCGTCCGGAGCCTAGAGTTTGTCGGACATCCGAGGTTCGCCGGTCATCCGGTGACTGGGAGTTTCGAGCAGTCCTTCTTCTTGTCCATTGAGCTTGGTGTCCTCACCGTCTTGTCCGTTTGGTGTAGCTGATCCGTGGCTCTCCTCCAAGTACCTGATCACACATAGGGTTTCCGCTTGAGGTAGTAGCCATGTCTCATGCATATAAAGTGGTAGTTCGGAGAGGAGCGAGTTCACCTTATCTTCGATAGCCTTGGCTCGTGCTCTTGTCATTGGTCCAAGTGGTGTCATTGGAGACATTGGTAGGTCCATGGGGATGACCTTGGGATGCTCCGCATTATCTCCCCTCCCTTAGGAAAGATCCGACCTAGATCGAAATCTTCATCACCATGGTAGGGCGAGAGATCCTTGACATTGAAGACGTCGCTCAAGTTGTACTTGTCGTGCGGGAGGTCGATCTTGTAAGCATTGTTGTTGTAGCGTGCAAGCACCTTGAAGGGCCCATCCACTCATGGTAGAAGTTTGGACTTGCGTTTATTGGGGAAGCGGTCCTTGCGAAGGTGTAGCCACACAAGATCTCCAATGTTGAATACCATGGAGTGCGTGTTGACGTTGAGCTTGGTCGCAAGTCGTTGTACTTGGCGCTTGATGGTGTGCCTTGTATCTTCATGCACCTTCTTGAGATGGTTCACACATGCACTTGCGTCCATATTGATGCGCTCTTGTAGTTGTAGAGGGAGAATGTCCAATGGAGACAATGGGTTGAATCCGTAGACGACCTCGAAAGGGGACTTGCCGGTAGTTGAGTGTCTTGCGCGGTTGTAGGCGAACTCGGTGATAGGTAGGCACTCCTCCCACTCCTTGATGTTCTTCTTGATTAGCATGCGAAGTAGAGCAGAGAGTGTATTGTTTGTCACCTCCGTTTGGCCGTCGGTTTGTGGATGGTATGCCGTGGAGAATAGTAGCTTGGTTCCGAGCTTGGCGCGTAGGGTCTTCCAAAAGTAACTCAGGAACTTGACGTCGCGGTCCGAGACAATCGTCTTTGGCACTCCATGTAAGCGAAGTACTTCCCTACAAAAGAGATTGGCAACATGTGAAGCATCGTCTATCTTGTTGCAAGGAATGAAATGTGCCATTTTGGAGAATTGGTCCACAACAACAAATACCGAATCCTTTCCATTTCTAGTTCTAGGCAAACCAAGCACAAAATCCATGCTGATATCTTCCCATGGTTAGTATGGGATTGGAAGAGGAGTATATAGAACATGAGATTGAGCTTTGGACTTAGCTTTGCGACATGTCGAACATCGGTTTGCGAAGCAGTTGACATCGCAGAACATCTTGGTCCAAAAATAGTTTTTGGAGAGTGTAGCAAAAGTCTTGTCGCGTCCAAAATGTTCCATTAGTCCTCCTCCACGAGATTCTTGCAAAAGCAACAAACAAAGAGAAGACTCGGGGATGCATAATTTGTTAGCTCTCATAAGATAACCATCTTTGATATAATAGCGATCCCAAGAGGTATGTGTCAAACACTTGGCGTAATGAATAGCAAAAGTAGGATCATGCGTATACAAGTCTTCTATGTGCTCAAAGCCAATGACATCCAATTCAAGTTGAGTAACAAGCAAGCATATGCGGGAAAGAGCATCCGCCACAACATTTTCCTTACCTTTGATGTACTTGATGATATAAGGAAATGACTCAATGAATTCACTCCACTTAGCATGACGCTTGTTCAACTTAGTTTGACCCTTAAGGTACTTAAGTGTTTCATGGTCGGTGTGGATGACAAACTCATGAGGGCGAAGGTAATGTTCCCATTCACGCAAAACTCGCACTAAAGCATATAGCTCTTTGTCATAGATGGGATAATTGAGTTGTGCTCCGGAGAGTTTTTCACTAAAGTAAGCTATGGGGTGCTTCTCTTATGTTAACACACCTCCTATGCCATTACCACTAGCATCGCAATGAATCTCAAAGGGTTTGTCAAAGTTGGGTAATGCAAGCACGGGAGCATGGGTAAGCAATTTCTTAAGCTCATTGAATGCGGTATCTTGGGACGGTCCCCAAACAAAGGGCGCATTCTTCTTAGTCAAAGCATGCAAAGGTGAAGCAATAGTGCTAAAATATTTCACAAATCTATGGTAAAAACTGGCTAAACTAAGAAAACTATGCACTTGTTGCAAGTTGGTTGGTTCTGGCCAAGTTTTAATAGCATTGATCTTAGAGTCATCAACATGAACACCCTTAGAGGATACAACAAAACCCAAGAAAACGAGCTTATCAATGCCAAAAAGGCATTTTTCCATGTTAGCATAGAGACGCTCTTTTTGAAGAGTTTGCAAAACGGTTCGAACATTGGTGACATGGTCTTTGAGAGATTTGCTAAAAACAAGGATATCGTCGAAGTAGACGACAACAAACTCACCAATGTAAGGGGGAAACACATAATGCATAAGACGCATGAAAGTACCCAGTGCTTCTGATAAACCCATAGGCATGACTAACCACTCATACGAACCAAACCTTGTTTTGACAGCGGTTTTCCATTCATCACCCTCTTGTATGCGTATTTGATAGTAACCACTTTTAAGATCGATTTTGGAAAAAATAGTGGCACCGCTAAGTTCATCTAGCATATCATCAAGGCGTGGAATGGGGTACCTATAGCGAACGGTGATAGCATTGATGGATCTACAATCGGAACACATGCGAAAGCTACCGTCTATTTTTGGCACAAGAATGATCGGTACGGAACAAGGACTCAAACTTTCGCGCACATGTCCATGGTCTATGAGATCTTTTACTTGCCTTTGTATTTTTTGGTTTCGTCGGGTTTGACGCGGTAGGGGGCTTTGTTCGGAAGTGGTGCTTTGGGGATGAGGTCGATGCGGTGCTCGATGCCTCGTAGTGGAGGTAGAACCGGAGGTAGCTCGTCGGGGAAAACATCTTGGAATTCTTGCAAAAGAGAAGATAACACTAGAGGTAGATTGTGAGAGGTGTTAGCTTTTGGTGCCTCGTCCTTGCACAAAGGGATATAGTGCATCACACTAGATGGGTTCTCACACAATTCTCTTATCTCACATTTGGTGGCAAATAGAAATAGGTTCTTTTTTCGCTCATCATGGAGGCACTCGATTTGGGCTTGTGGCGCTCACTCTCTTTTTGGTGGTTCACTCTCTCACTATTCTCTCCATGATGGGTGGTTTGCTTGTCGGCGACCACTTGGCTTGGAGACATAGGGTGAAGTACGTACTCCTTTCCTTTCAACTTGAATATGTAGTGGTTCGTTTGGCCGTTGTGGATGACACCTCTATCAAATTTCCATGGTCATCCGATAGGAAGGTGGCAAACGGTCATTGGAACGACATCACACTCCAAAGTGTCTTCGTAAGCTCCGATTTTGAAGGAGACTTGCACTCTATGCTCAACTTGGATGGTGCTGGAGTCGCTTAGCCATTGAACTTTGTAGCGGTGTGGGTGCTTCATCTTGGGCAATTGGAGCTTGGAGCAAAGTTCTTCACTTTCTAAGTTATGACAACTCCCTCCATCGATGATGACCTTGACAGACCTTCCATTGATGCCGGCCTTGGTATGAAAGATATGGCATCTTTGGTCTTATTCTTGTTGATGGTGAGGAGTCAAGACCTTGGAGACAACGAGAGCGGGACTTGAATCTTCGTCACAAAAGACTTGTTCTTCTTCATCTTCATTCACTTGCCGGTGCATTGCCACTTGCTCAAGGGCTTCCATTTCTCCTTCACTTATGGAGTCGTATGTACCATCGTCGTTGAGGATCATGGTTCGCTTGTTGGTAAACTCAAAGGACTTGTGGCCTCGGCCTCCGCATGTGAAGCATTTGAAGGAACTTGTCTTGACGGTCTCATCTGTTGGGGTAGATGATGATGAAGCTCCCGGCTTGAAGTTGCTTGTAGTAGGATGATGACTTGTAGTTGTCGAAGTTTTCTTGTAACTCGACTTTTCGATGTTGCTTGTAGAAGGTTTGCTTGAGGTAGACGGTGTTGGAGTCGTTGAAGCTTGGGTGTTGGAGAAACCATAGGACTTGGATGAGAACTTGGCATACTTGAAGTCATCTTGCACTTGATGTTCTGCTTTGATAGCTTGATGCA
The DNA here is from genome assembly GCF_056163025.1 of Triticum urartu. Lineage (NCBI taxonomy): Eukaryota > Viridiplantae > Streptophyta > Magnoliopsida > Poales > Poaceae > Triticum > Triticum urartu. The sequence continues at coordinate 225,677,855 of NC_141877.1, read as the reverse complement.
CTAGCTCGATGAGGTTCGAGTATGGTTGGAAGTCGGCGATCTTCTTGATAGGGTGGTTGAGTCCTTTCAAGAAACGTGCCATAGTTTGCTCATCATCTTCCGTGACATTGGCTCCTATCTTGGAAATCTCCATTTTCATGTAGTATTCTTCAACGCTCTTGGTTCCTTGCTTGAGGAGTTGGAGTTTCTTGAAGACATCGCGGTGGTAGTATGTAGGCACGAAGTGTGCTCTCATGACATCCTTCATTTGCGCCCAAGTAGTGATGGGTGGTTCACCTCTTGCCTCTCGACGGTCAATGACTTGTTCCCACCAAATGAGGACGTAATCTTGGAACTCAAGGGATGCCATCGCGATCTTCTTCTCTTCTTCATAGTGGTGAAATCCAAAGAGAAGAAAACCTTGGTAACTGATCTGAAAGAGACCTTTGAGAACCTCCGGGTCTACAAGATGATGCTTAACCCGGCCAAATGTGTTTTTGGAGTCCCAGCTAGCAAACTTTTGTGTTTTTTGGTGTCTAATAGAGGTATTGAAGCTAATCCAGGAAAAATTAAGGCAATTACATCTCTAGCCAAACCGGTGTGCATCAATGAAGTACAGCGTTTAGCGGGTCGCGTCGCTGCCTTAAGCCGGTTCGTAAGCCGGTTAGGGGAGAAGGCAATGACTTTGTATCAAATGATGAAAAAGGCGGATGACTTTGTTTGGAGTGACAATGCTAACTCTGCTTTTGAGGATCTGAAGAAACATCTCGCTGAGCCGTCGATCCTTGCTGCTCCGGTTGAGAAAGAGCCGTTGTTGTTATATGTAGCTGCTAATTCACGTGCTGTCAGTGTGGCCATTGTTGTGGAGCGCAAGGAAGTGGCAAAGAACATCCGGTCCAAAGATTGGTTTACTACGCCAGTGAGGTGCTCATTGAATCTAAACAAAGATATCCACATTGGCAAAAGCTCATTTACGGGGTGTTCATGGCAAGCCGGAAGCTCAAACATTAATTTCAGGGTCACCCAATCACTGTGGTTAGCTCTGCTCCTATAGGAGACATCATTCAAAATAGAGAAGCCACAGGATGAGTCGCCAAGTGGGCTATTGAACTTGGGTCTCATGGTTTGAAGTATATGCCATGTACTGTGATCAAGTCTCAAGCGCTGGTTGACTTCATTAACAACTGGACAGAGTTGCAGATGCCAGAGGAGAAACCAGACAACACATATTGGACGATTCATTTTGATGGGTCCAGACAGTTGGAAGGCTCGGGGGCTGGTGTTGTTTTAACTTCTCCTCGAGGGGACAAGTTTTGCTATGTGTTGCGATTGATGTTTCCTTGTACTAACAACGCAGCAGAATATGAAGCCTTGCTCCATGGTATTCGAATGGCTAAAGAGATAAGTCCGAGCCGGGTCCGGTGCCTTGGCGATTCAGATTTGGTGGCTCAACAGGTGTCAGGCAAGTGGGATTCCAAGGATCCTCTCATGGCGGCTTATCGCCGCGAGGTCGACGCTGCTGCGGGGCATTTTAAGGGTTATCAAGTGGAACACATTGACCGCAGAAAAAACAAAGCGGCCGATGCCTTAAGCCGGTTGGGATCTCAACGTAAGCCGGTACCACCTAACACCTTTTTGGATGTTTTACATAACCCGTCTGTTAAATTGCCTACAGAGGAAGATTTGGCCATTCTTGACCCGGAGGCACAGTAAGTGGCGGCCATTCATGTTATTCCAGATTGGACAGTCCCGTTCCTGGCTTACATGGCCCGGGGCGAGTTGCCAGAGGACGAGACCCTGGCCCGACAGATAACCTGGTGGTCCAAGTCAATGACGATTTCTGACGGAGAGTTGTATCATCGCAGTGTCACTGGAGCGTTTCAGTGTTGTCTTTCTCCTGAACAAGGTCGAGAAATACTTTGTGAGATCCATGAAGGGGATTGTGGTCATCACGCCGGGTCAAAGTCTCTTATGGCCAAAGCTTTTCGTCATGGTTTTTACTGGTTAACAGCTCAGGCTAATGCAGAGGATCTGGTCAGTAAGGGTGATGGATGTCAAAAATTTGCACGATGAGTGCATGTGCCGGTTCAAGAATTGCGGATGATTCCAATCACTTGGCCATTTGCAGTTTGGGGGCTTGACATGGTTGGACCTTTCAAAAGGTCCAAGGATAAAAATACACATCTTTTAGTTGACAAGTTCACAAAATGGGTTGAGGCAGAGCCAGTGAGTAAGTGTTATGCAGCCACGGCGGTTCAGTTCATGAAAAAGGTGATTTTTTGCTTTGGTTTTCCACCCAGCATTATCACTGACAATGGCACTAATTTGTCCCAAGGTGCTATGGAGGAGTTTTGTCAACGTGAGCATATCTGGCTTGATGTTTCTTCCGTAGCTCACCCTCAATCTAATGGTCAGGTTGAGAGAGCAAATCAGGAAATCTTAAAAGGTCTCAAGCCCCGGCTTATGGTTCCCTTACAACGGACGTCGGGTTGTTGGGTAGAGGAATTACCCTCAGTGCTGTGGAGCATCAACACCACTCCTAACAGGTATAGAGGTTATACACCTTTCTTCATGGTTTATGGAGCGGAAGCAGTGCTGCCTAGTGACATCCGTCATGACTCGCCTCACGTGGCGGCTTACGTTGAAGCTGATAATGAGCAAGCCCGACAGGATGCACTTGACTTGTTAGATGAGGAGAGAGATTTAACGGCGGCTCGATCAACAATTTATCAACAGGACCTGTGCCGTTATCACAGCCGCCGGGTTAAGTCTAGGACCTTTCAAGAAGGTGACCTGGTGCTCCGGCTCATCCAGGATCTGTCTGATGCACACAAACTATCCCCGCCTTGGGAAGGACCTTTTGTGGTCAGCAAGAATTTAAACAACGGGTCATATTACCTCATTGATGTTCGAGAGCACAAAGACTCACGTAAATCGGAGGAGGACACCCGCCGGCCGTGGAACATTGCTCAGCTTCGACCACACTACACCTGAGCTACCGACTCTCGTCATGTACATACTTTGACGTTGTATATATTATGATAAGTAATAAAGCAGGACCTCTGTCTTTTCCTCTTCAAAGATCATATATCTTTACTATTTTCATTGTTTAAATGACTATTAAGGAGTTGATCATATCTGAATCTAGCTTAACCTTTCTGGTCCGGCTTATGATCGTATTCGAATCTAGCTGTAAACCTCATGATCACTTGGGGGCTTCCTGTTCAAACATAGGTCGTATTCGAACCAAAGAGAACATAGCTGTCATAACCCTCTTGATCGGCTCAAAGCCAAACTCACTAGAGGGCTTCTTGATCGTATCTGAATCATAGCTTAACCCCTTTTTGGGTCCGAGTTGGATCGTATTTGAATCAGGGTCATTAAAAACCTCTCAAGGTCATTTGGGGGCTTCCTGTTCAAACATAGGTTGTATTCGAACCAAAGAGAACATAGCTATCGGTACCCTCTTGATCGACGCAACGCCAAAGCCATTCGGGGCTATATGATCGTATTTGAATCTTAGCTTAACCCCTTTGGTCCGGTTTACTAATCGTATTCGAATCAGAAACCCCCAAATTTATGTTGTTTGAAATCTGCTATTTTGTCTTACCGGTTTTTATTGTCTCAAATCTAAACTATTGGTATGGTTTTTATTTAAGCTGGCTTGGTTATTTGGCAATAAGCCGCCAAGGCATGATAGTCATCAGGTAAATGGAAGCATTGACTTCTCGAAAAGATTGGGTCATCAACCTCTGCGACGCCCGGATAATTAGGCTACAGTGATACTCTGCTAATGATGCCACATCACCTCCGTTACTGTTGCTAATCTATCGTTAGATCAAAACCGGTCCAAAATTCAAATTCAAAATTTGGTAAATAATAAAAGTTTTCAAATATGAAAATTAAAAATATCCGGGTTGTACTAAATATTACATAGATAATTATGGTGAACAAGACACAGTTTTATATAATGCTTAAATGCCCTCAATTAAATAAAACAGAATAGGAGAATGAATAAAGAAAAAGAAAATACAAAGGGAAAAACAAAACTAACAAACAAAAAAATAAAAATAGAAAAGAACCCCCCACTGGGCTCCGGCCCAGCTGCCGGCCGGCCCAACCAGGCATTCCCCCACTCCCCATAACCCCCACTCCCCCCGATCAAACCCTAGCCCACCCCCACTCACCCACTCCCCTCCCCACGATCCCCACGTCTCTCTCCCCTTCCCCGATCCAGATTGGGATCAAGGGGACGAACCTCCCCACGGCGCCCCGACTCCGTCGACCTTCCCAGCCGCATCGACGCCACGCTGAACGCCTCCGCCACAGCCACCTCGCCGTATCCCTCGTCCTCGCGCCCCGTCCCCTCTCCCTCGACGGCGCCGCTCGCTGCGCCAATCGCGACCGCGCCCTCGACGCCCGACGACGCATGGACGCCACCGCCCCGCCGGACTGCGTCATCTCCGCCCCGCCGTCGCCGGGCCACCCCAAGCCACCTCGAGCCCACTGCCCCGAACCCTACTTCCACCGTGAGCCATGCCCCTTCTCTCCTTCCCCTGTCCCCACGTCGCGTCCGACCTCCCCGCGCCGCCCTCTGCAGCGCTGCGTTGCCCGCTCCACCGCGCGTGCGCCCGCAGGCTCCCTCTCGTGCGCACGCCCACGCTCGTGCTCACCGCGGCCCTGCTGCGCCCCGCCCGCGGTTGCCGTGGACCGCGCACGCCCGCGCCGCGTGCCCCGCGCCGTCCCGCCGCTCCCTTGCTCTCATCGGCGTCTCGCTCACGCACGCGCGCCCTCGCCCTTCGCCTCGCCCCTGCCTCGCCCGCAGTGGACAACGGCCCCGCCATCCCGCTCGCCGCCTCACTCATGCGCCGTCCGACGGCGACCACCACGATCCCCTGCCGTTGCCCGCCTCCGCAGCCAGTCCACGCGCCCCACTCCGGACTCTGCCTCCGCCGCGGCCCCTCGCTGGCCGCCGCCTGAACTCGGCCTCCGCTCGGGCGCCAGCACGCCCCGACGCTCGTTACCCCGCACCCGCATGTCCCAGCGCCGTCGCCCGATCCGCTAGCGCCCGAACCCGCTAGGCCCCCTACGGCCAATGACAGGTGGGCCTAGCCCAGAACGTAATTAAAAATAAAATAAAAATAAAAATAATTAATTAATTAATTAATTAAAGAAATAATTAACTTAATTAATTTTAATTAATTAATCTAATCTAATAATTAAGCTAATTAAACATTAGTTATCTAATTAATCTGGTTAGTTAATTAGCTAATTAATTAGTATGACACTGGGGCCCACACCCTGATTAATACTAATTAGGGTAATTAAATTATTTAATTAAAATGTGTCTCTGACTAGTGGGACCCACTAGTCAGGTTGACCAGTCAACCCTGTTGACTGCTGACGTCAGCATGACCTAATGCTGATGTCATAAAACCATTTTTGAATTAAATTAAATAACTAATTAAATTCCAGAAATTAATAAAATCTTTAGAAAATCATATCTTTTAATCCGTAACTTGGATTAAATTATTTTCAACATGAAAGTTGCTCAGAACGACGTGACGAATCTGGATACGCAGTCCGTTCGTCCGTCACGCATCCCTAGCATAGCGAACACGCAACTTTCCCACCCGACCCATCTGTTCGAAAACGCGAAACACCGGGAATCCTTTCCCGGATGTTTCCCCCCTTCACCGGTACCACCTTGTACCGCGTTAGGGCACAACTAGCATCACGCTTTGCCATGTCATGCGTCGTCATGCATTTGTTTGCATTATATTTATTGTTTCTTCTCCCTCTTCTCTCGCTAGACACCGAGACCGACGCCGCTGCTACCCAGTACGACTACGGTGTTGACGACCCCTCTCTCTTGCCAGAGCAACCAGGCAAGCCCCCCCTTTGATCACCAGATATCGCCTACTCTTCTCTATACTGCTTGCATTAGAGTAGTGTAGCATGTTACTGCTTTCCGTTATTCCTATCCTGATGCATAGCCTGTCCTTGCTACTATTGTTGTTACCATTACCTGCTATCCTACTGCTTAGTATAGGATGCTAGTGTTCCATCAGTGGCCCTACACTCTTGTCCGTCTGCCATGCTATACTACTGGGCCGTGATCACTTTGGGAGGTGATCACGGGCATATACTATATAATTTACACAGTTACATTACCTGTGGTACTGTTCGGAGTTGGGGGCTGAAGGGGCAGGTGGCTCCATCCCGGTAGAGGTGGGCCTGGGTTCCCGACGGCCCCCGACTGTTACTTTGTGGCGGAGCGACAGGGCAGGTTGAGACCACCTAGGAGAGAGGTGGGCCTGGCCCTGGTCGGTGTTCGCAGATACTTAACATGTTTAACGAGATCTTGGTATTTGATCTGAGTCTGGCTATTGGCCTATACACACTAACCATCTACGCGGGGACAGTTATGGGAACTCGACGTCGTGGTATCAGCCGAAGCCTTCATGACGTCAGCGCCTGAGTAGCCCGCGCCGGATTGGACCGTAAGCCTGCTCTTGTATTAAGGGGGCTAGTTCTGCTTCCGGCCGCGTACGCAACGTGCAGGTGTGCAATGGGCGATGTGCCCAGACCCCTGCGCCATAGGATTTAGACCGGCGTGCTGACCTCTCTGTTGTGCCTAGGTAGGGCTGCGACGTGTTGATCTTCCGAGGCCAGGCATGACCCCTGCAGGGAAGTTAATCTATTCGAATAGCCGTGATCTTCGGTAACAGGATGACTTGGAGTTGTACCTTGACCTTATGACAACTAGAATCGGATACTTAATAAAACACACCCTTGCAAGCGCCAGATACAACCGGTGATCGCTCTCTCACAGGGCGACGAGGGGAGGATCATCGGTTAGGATTATGCTATACGATGCTACTTGATGCTACTTGGTGAACTTACCATCTACTCTCTCCTACATGCTGCAAGATGGAGGTGGCCAGAAGCGTAGTCTTCGACAGGATTAGTTATCCCCCTCTTATTCTGGCATTCTGCAGTTCAGTCCACATATGATACCCTTATTCCATTTGATACCCATGCATACGTAGTGTAGCTTCTTGCTTGCGAGTACTTTGGATGAGTACTCACGGTTGCTTTCTCCCCCTTTTCCCCCCTTCCCTTTCTTTCTGGTTGTCGCAACCAGATGCTGGAGTCCAGGAGCCAGACGCCACCGTTGATGACGACTACTACTACTCGGGAGGTGCCTACTACTACGTGCAGCCCGCTGACGGCGACCAGGAGTAGTTTAGGAGGATCCCAGGCAGGAGGCCTGCGCCTCTTTCGATCTGTATCCCAGTTTGTGTTAGCCTTCTTAAGGCAACTTGTTTAACTTATGTCTGTACTCAGATACTGTTGCTTCCGCTGACTCGTCTATGATCGAGCTCTTGTATTCGAGCCTACGAGGCCCCTGGCTTGTAATTTGATGCTTGTATGACTTATTTTATTTGTAGAGTTGTGTTGTGATATCTTCCCGTGAGTCCTTGATCTTGATCGTACACGTTTGCGTGTATGATTAGTGTATGGTCAAATCGGGGGCGTCACAACCTCATCATCCGGATGATGAAAACCGGTAGTCCAGAAACACAGGCCAGCTCTTTCACCTTTTGCAGGAGCAAAGTTAAAACATTGCAGATGTAATCAAAGGCTAGCAAAGAGTAGTATGCAACATTTTGTGTGTGATGGCATAAGCAACACATACAGTTTCAAGCTAAATCTATTACAAGGCTTTAAGAGCCCACAAGATGGTTATGACTGTCCCCTCGCCGGTTCATCTCCTTCTACTGATTGGCAGCTGGGATTGGACCAGTCAAAGCCGTTCAGGGTAGTGAACTCTGCTTCATCATCAATCAGGTCGGCCGGATTAACTTCCGGAGCAAAAGTATGTTGACGAACTGACGGGATAAGATCTGTCACCTTATAAGAGGGAGTCGCCATCTTCTTATTCTCCATATCAAAACCCGGCTGATATTTATCAATGTTGGTCTCATCTCCAAGAATGGTAGCTTGAGGTCGAACTCCCTCACGCAGGCAATGAAGTCATCTTGCTCTAATAGAGTCCCGTCTTACTTCACGGTAGGGTACCCCTTAGCAACATCCGCTGGGTCTAGATCTGGCACCCAGGCTTTGGAGCGGCTCAAGGCAGTGAGGGCTCCGGCTCTGGCACAGGATCGTTTGACCTCTTGAAACCTGGCGGGTAGGATTGACAACTTCTTCAAGACATCGCTCAACCGATTGGGTCCTTCGTTAGCAGGGGATATGGTGGCAAGTGCTCGTTGAGCGCCAGTATACAATTGCTCCACCAAGGTATAAACCGCCTTCAATTTGGTCACACTGTCTTGGCTCAGATTTTTGCTTCGTGGACCTGCGAGTGTTTTTTAAACAAAGGCTCAGCAGGCGGCTTATATTCCGGGTCAAAAGAAGGTATAAGTGATTAATACAGATGACTTACCAAAGATGGTGGATACCATTTGAGACACCCGGTTTTTAAGCCGGTGAGCTCCGTGGTAACCTCCTCAAGAGCCGTTTCAGCTGTTTTAAGCACGTTGTATTAGCAGCGTCTTTTCTTCGGCCCAGGATTTCTTCTTTGCAATCAAGCTGGTCTTCAATTTTTCTGTCTCAGAAAGACTCAATTGGAGTTTAGAGTCAGCAATCTTGATTTCTGATTCTTGATCTGTCAGCCGGGTCTTTGCATCAGTTAATTGGGAGCTCAATTCAGATAGGGCGTTCTACAAAACATACATAGGTGTGTCAAGGCTTAAAGTAAAAGATGTAAGGGTTCAAGTCTCAAGTACTATGCACCGCAATACCACTTGACACATGGGGGCTAATGTCTGCCAAAGCTTTTTATGACTCTTATATGTTTTATGTCCCAAGTGCTTTACAAAGTAACAACATTTAGCACTTGGGGGCTAATGCATGATATTTAGAAAGTTTCTCAAGATTAAGCCGGATTGCAATACTTATTGGGACTATTATGAAGTTAAGTTCTGGTTCATTTATGATAAATTGAGTCGGCCCTTGGGGACTACAGGTGAAGTTTACAGTACTTTGTTGGACTTTCGAAAAGACTTAGAGAGAAAGTATCAACCTATATCATAAAGTCTATAGATCATTCAGGTTCATCATCTGAAGACTTGGGGGATGGCAGAGTATAAGTGAACCGGAGAACATACCTCATATTTTAGCTGCAATTGCTTGACCATCTCAATTTCCGACTCACGGCTAGAATGAACATGACTGAGATATCCGGACAGTATGTCACTAGCATTCAGATGAGTGTAGTGAGAGATATCAAAACGCATTTTCTGCTTCTCCAAGGCTTGTTGTTTAGCAGTGTGCTGGGCTAACACAGTGGGGGTCCCCGGTTCAACAAATCGGCTACCAGTAATCAACACGTCAGTGTCAAAAGTTGTTGGCGGGTTAGCTAAACTGGATGGTTCAGTGATAGCCGGATTAAGGGTGATCTCATCAGCTGATAACTCAGGAGGATCCAATTGAGTATGAATAGCCGGGTCTTCAGGTGCTTCAGTTTCAGAGGGAGTTGGCATGGCCGACTCAGGTGCAGGAACCTTCGGGTCTTCTGACGGCTTAATCACCTTGGCCTTCTTGGATTTGGCTTGGCCGCTAAGAAAAGTTTTATGAGACAGTTAGTATAAGAACACAGTTTTTAAAGATACAGAGGAAAGCTGATTGTTCCTTACCCAGGAGCAGTTTTGAAAGTGGGAAACTGAGTCTGAGATGAGTCGCCAGAAGAGCGAGAAACCTCCTGTAAAAGATAAAATAAAGTCAGTGCGGCAAGGGAATAGATTCATTAGTGAAAGCAACAGATGAAGATGAAAGAAACCTCATTCTGGCGCTTTCGAGGAGTTTGTTGTAAAATGGAAGGCGGTTCATCGTCGTCATTATTCCAGGCCTGACGACAGCTCTCATGTTGCTGCTTTTTCATAAGAAAATGAGGGTCCAAATAAGCCAAAGGGTGCGAAAACCTTACTTTCCGGGTTACCAGTCGAAGTTTCTGTCTTGGCAAATGGGCTGAGTCGGAGGAAATTGTTACCTCTTCTTCTACGGCCTGACTGTCCCCCGTGTCGTCCTGGCAATAGTCAGTGTCAATAAGGTTATTAAAAAACTGGCCAAGGGAGTCAAGGGCTACCTCTGAGTCAGTATCATCGTCAAGTTTAACAGGTCCGAAGCAGTGCTCCTTTTCTTCTTGGACCTCCGGGTCGTCTTCCTGGCGGCTATGGCGGCGGCTCTAGCCATCTTAGCAGCTTCATGGTCATACCCGGCTTTCCAGAAGTCAGATTTGGCCTGTAAACAAATAAACATGATAAAAGGTCATGCAAGTATTTAAAACTACTGAGGAAAACACAAAAAGAGAAAGAGGTCAGGGGTTTCTCACATCTGGTGCCGGGTTAAGTTTACAGAAGGGGTTTAACCCAACCTTACTGCAGTCCTTGATACGTCTCCAACGTATCTATAATTTTTGATTGCTCCATGCTATATTATCTACTGTTTTGGACATTATTGGGCTTTATTATCCACTTTTATATTATTTTTGGGATTAACCTATTAACCGGATGCCCAGCCCAGAATTGCTGTTTTTTGCCTATTTTAGGGTTTCGAAGAAAAGGAATATCAAACAGAGTCCAAACGGAATGAAACCTTCGGGAACGTGATTTTTGGAACGAACAAGATCCAGGAGACTTGGACCCTATGTCAAGCAACCAACAGGAAGGCCACGAGGTAGGGGGGCGCGCCTACCCCCCCCCAGGCGCGCCCTCCACCCTCATGGGACCCATGTTGCTCCACCGATGTACTCCTTCCTCCTATATATACCTACGTACCCCCAACCGATCAGATACGGAGACAAAACCCTAGTTCCACCGCCGTAACTTTATGTATCCACGAGATCCCATCTTGGGCCTCTTCCGGAGCTCCGCCGGAGGGGGCATCGATCACGGAGGGCTTCTACATCAACACCATAGCCCTTCCGATGAAGTGTGAGTAGTTTACCTCAGACCTACGGGTCCATAGTTATTAGCTAGAGGGCTTCTTCTCTCTTTTTGGATCTCAATACAAAGTTCTCCCCCTCTCTTGTGGAGATCTATTCGATGTAATCTTCTTTTGCGGTGTGTTTGTTGAGACCGATGAATTGTGGGTTTATGATCAAGTTTATCTATGAACAATATTTGAATCTTCTCTGAATTCTTTTATGTATGATTGGTTATCTTTGCAAGTCTATTTGAATTATCAGTTTGGTTTGGCCTACTAGATTGATCTTTCTTGCAATGGGAGAAGTGCTTAGCTTTGGGTTCAATCTTGCGGTGTCCTTTCCCAGTGACAGTAGGGGCAGCAAGGCACGTATTGTATTGTTGCCATCGAGGGTAACAAGATGGGGTTTTCATCATATTGCATGAGTTTATCCCTCTACATCATGTTATCTTGCTTAAAGCGTTACTCTGTTCTCTTGAACTTAATACTCTAGATGCATGCTGGATAGCAGTTGATGTGTGGAGTAATTGTTGGGGAACGTAGTAATTTCAAAAAATTTCCTACGCACACGCAAGATCATGGTGATGCATAGCAATGAGAGGGGAGAGTGTGATCTATGTACCCTTGTAGATCGACAACGAAAGCGTTAGCACAACGTGGTTGATGTAGTCGTACGTCTTCACGGCCCGACCGATCAAGCACCGAAACTACGGCACCTCCGAGTTCTAGCACACGTTCAGCTCGATGATGATCCCCGGACTCCGATCCAGCAAAGTGTCGGGGAAGAGTTCCGTCAGCACGACGACGTGGTGACGATCTTGATGTTCTACCGTCGCAGGGCTTCGCCTAAGCACCGCTACAATATTATCGAGGACTATGGTGGAAGGTGGCACCGCACACGGCTAAGAATATGATCACGTGGATCAACTTGTGTGTCTAGGGGTGCTCCCTGCCTCCGTATATAAAGGATCAAAGGGGGTGGTGCGGCCGGCCAGGAGAGGGCGCGCCAGGAGGAGTCCTACTCCCTCCGGGAGTAGGATTCCCCCCCCCCTTTCCTAGTTGGAATAGGATTCAGGAGGGGGGAAAGAGGAGAGAGAGAAGGAAGGGGGGCACCGGCCCCCTCTCCTTGTCCTCTTCGGACTAGGGGGAGGGGCGCGCGGCCCAGCCCTGGCCACCTCTCCTCTCTTCCACTAAGGCCCACTAAGGCTCATATACCTCCCGGGGGGGTTCCGGTAACCTCCCGGTACTCCGGTAAAATCCCGATTTCACCCGGAACATTTCCGATATCCAAATATAGGCTTCCAATATATCAATCTTTATGTCTCGACCATTTTGAGACTCTTCTTCATGTCCGTGATCACATCCGGGACTCCGAACAAACTTAGGTACATCAAAATGGATAAACTCATAATAGAACTGTCATCAAAACCTTAAGCGTGCGGACCCTACGGGTTCGAGAACAATGTAGACATGACCGAGACATGTCTCCGATCAATAACAAATATCGGAACCTGGATGCTCATATTGGCTCCTACATATTCTACGATGATCTTTTATCGGTCAGACCGCATAACAACATACATTGTTCCCTTTGTCATCGGTATGTTACTTGCCCGAGATTCGATCGTCGGTATCTCAATACCTAGTTCAATCTCGTTACCGTCAAGTCTCTTTACTCGTTCCGTAATGCATCATCTCACAACTAACTCATTAGTTGCAATGCTTGCAAGGCTTATGTGATGTGCATTACCGAGAGGGCCCAGAGATACCTCTCCTACAATCGGAGTGACAAATCCTAATCTCGAAATACGCCAACCCAACATGTGCCTTTGGAGACACCTGTAGAGCACCTTTATAATCACCCAGTTACGTTGTGACGTTTGGTAGCACACAAAGTGTTCCTCCGACAAACGGGAGTTGCATAATCTCATAGTCATAGGAACATGTATAAGTCATGAAGAAAGCAATAGCAACATACTAAACGATCGGGTGCTAAGCTAATGGAATGGGTCATGTCAATCAGATCATTCACCTAATGATGTGATCCCGTTAATTAAATAACAACTCTTTGTCCATGGTTAGGAAACATAACCATCTTTGATTAATGAGCTAGTCTAGTAGAGGCATACTAGTGACACTCTGTTTGTCTATGTATTCACACATGTATTATGTTTCCGGTTAATACAATTCTAGCATGAATAATAAACATTTATCGTGATATAAGGAAATAAATAATAACTTTATTATTGCCTCTAGGACATATTTCCTTCAGTCTCCCACTTGCACTAGAGTCAATAATCTAGATTACAAAGTAATGATTCAAACACCCATGGAGCCTTGGTGCTGATCATGTTTTGCTCGTGGAAGAGGCTTAGTCAACGGGTCTGCTACATTCAGATCTGTATGTATCTTGCAAATCTCTATGTCTCCCACCTGGACTAGATCCCGGATGGAATTGAAACGTCTCTTGATGTGCTTGGTTCTCTTGTGAAATCTGGATTCCTTTGCCAAGGCAATTGCACCAGTATTGTCACAAAAGATTTTCATTGGACCCGATGCACTAGGTATGACACCTAGATCGGATATGAACTCCTTCATCCAGACTCCTTCATTCGCTGCTTCCGAAGCAGCTATGTATTCCGCTTCACATGTAGATCCCGCCACGACGCTTTGTTTAGAACTGCACCAACTGACAGCTCCACCGTTTAATGTAAATACTTATCCAGTTTGCGATTTAGAATCGTCCGGATCAGTGTCAAAGCTCGCATCGACATAACTACTTACGATTAGCTCTTTGTCACCTCCATAAACGAGAAACATATCCTTAGTCCTTTTCAGGTATTTCAGGATGTTCTTGACCGCTGTCCAGTGATACACTCCTGGATTACTTTGGTACCTCCCTGCTAGACTTATAGCAAGGCACACATCAGGTCTGGTACATAGCATTGCATACATGATAGAGCCTATGGCTGAAGCATAGGGAACATCTTTCATTTTCTCTCTATCTTCTGCAGTGGTCGGGCATTGAGTCTGACTCAACTTCACACCTTGTAACACAGGCAAGAACCCTTTCTTTCCTTGATCCATTTTGAACTTCTTCAAAACTTTGTCAAGGTATGTGCTTTGTGAAAGTCCAATTAAGCGTCTTGATCTATCTCTATAGATCTTAATGCCTAATATGTAAGTAGCTTCACCGAGGTCTTTCATTGAAAAACTTTTATTCAAGTATCCCTTTATGCTATCCAGAAATTCTATATCATTTCCAATTAGTAATATGTCATCCACATATAATATCAGAAATGCTACAGAGCTCCCACTCACTTTCTTGTAAATACAGGCTTCTCCAAAAGTCTGTATAAAACCAAATGCTTTGATCACACTATCAAAGCGTTTATTCCAACTCTGAGAAGCTTGCACCAGTCCATAAATGGATCGCTGGAGCTTGCACACTTTGTTAGCTCCCTTTGGATCGATAAAATCTTCTGGTTGCATCATATACAACTCTTCTTCTAGAAATCCATTCAGGAATGCAGTTTTGACATCCATCTGCCAAATTTCGTAATCATAAAATTCGGCAATTGCTAACATGATTCGGACAGACTTAAGCATCGCTACGGGTGAGAAGGTCTCATCGTAGTCAATCCCTTGAACTTGCCGAAAACCTTTTGTGACAAGTCGAGCTTTGTATATAGTAATATTACCGTCAGCGTCAGTCTTCTTCTTGAAGATCCATTTATTCTCAATTGCTTGATGATCATTGGGCAAGTCAACCAAAGTCCATACTTTGTTCTCATACATGGATCCCATCTCAGATTTCATGGCTTCAAGCCATTTTGCGGAATCTGGGCTCACCATCGCTTCTTCATAGTTCGTAGGTTCATCATGATCTAGTAGCATGACTTCCAGAACAGGGTTACCGTACGACTCTGGTGCGGATCTCACTCTGGTTGATCTACAAGGTTCAGTAGTATCTTGTTCTGAAGTTTCATGATCATCATCATTAGCTTCCTCGCTAATTGGTGTAGTTGTTACAGAAATAGGTTTCTGTGATGTACTACTTTCCAATAAGGGAGTAGGTACAGTTACCTCGTCAAGTTCTACTTTCCTCCCACTCACTTCTTTCGAGAGAAACTCCTTCTCCAGAAAGTTTCCCAATTTAGCAACAAAAGTCTTGCCTTCGGATCTCTGATAGAAGGTGTATCCAATAGTTTCCTTTGGATATCCTATGAAGACACATTTCTCCGATTTGGGTTCGAGCTTATCAGGTCGAAGCTTTTTCACATAAGCATCGCAGCCCCAAACTTTCAGAAACGACAACTTTGGTTTCTTGCCAAACCACGGTTCATAAGGCGTCGTCTCAACGGATTTTGATGGTGCCCTATTTAACGTGAATGCGGCCATCTCTAGAGCGTATCCCCAAAATGATAGCGGTAAATTAGTAAGAGACATCATAGATCGTACCATATCTAGTAAAGTACGATTACGACGTTCGGACACACCATTATGCTGTGGTGTTCCGGGTGGCATGAGTTGCAAAACTATTCCACATTGTTTCGAATGTACACCAAACTCGTAACTCAAATATTCTCCTCCACGATCAGATCGTAGGAATTTTATTTTCTTGTTACGATGTTTTTCAACTTCACTCTGAAATTCTTTGAACTTTTCAAACGTTTCAGACTTGTGTTTCATTAAGTAGATATACCCATATCTGCTTAAGTCATCTGTGAAGGTGAGAAAATAATGATATCCGCCACGAGCCTCAACATTCATCGGACCACATACCTCTGTATGTATGATTTCTAACAATTCTGTTGCTCTCTCCATAGTACCGGAGAGCGGTGTTTTTGTCATCTTACCCATAAGGCACGATTCGCAAGTACCAAGTGATTCATAATCAAGTGGTTCCAAAAGCCCATCAGTATGGAGTTTCTTCATGCGCTTTATACCGATATGACCTAAACTGTAGTGCCACAAATAAGTTGCACTATCATTATCAACTCTGCATCTTTTGGTTTCAACACTATGAATATATGTGTCACTACTATCGAGATTTAATAAGAATAGACCACTCTTTAAGGGTGCATGACCATAAAAGATATTACTTGTGTAAATAGAACAACCATTATTCTCTGATTTAAATGAATAACCGTCTCGCATCAAACAAGATCCAGATATAATGTTCATGCCTAACGCTGTCACCAATTAACAATTATTTAGGTCTAATATTAATCCCGAAGGTAGATGTAGAGGTAGCGTGCCGACTGCGATCACATCGACTTTGGAACCATTTCCCACGCGCATCGTTACCTCGTCCTTAGCCAATCTTCGCTTAATCCGTAGTCCTTGTTTCGAGTTGCAAATATTAGCAACAGAACCAGTATCAAATACCCAGGTGCTACTGCGAGCATTAGTAAGGTACACATCAATAACATGTATATCACATATACCTTTGTTCACCTTGCCATCCATCTTATCCGCCAAATACTTGAGGCATTTCCGCTTCCAGTGACCAGTCTGCTTGCAGTAGAAGCACTCAGTTTCAGGCTTAGGTCCAGGTTTAGGTTTCTTCTCTTGAGCAGCAACTTGCTTGCTGTTCTTTTTGAAGTTCCCCTTCTTCTTCCCTTTGCCCTTTTTCTTGAAACTAGTGGTCTTGTTGACCATCAACACTTGATGCTCCTTTTTGATTTCTACCTCCGCAGCTTTCAGCATTGCGAAGAGCTCGGGGATAGTCTTATTCATCCCTTTCATATTATAGTTCATCACAAAGCTCTTGTAGCTTGGTGGCAGTGATTGGAGAATTCTGTCAATGACGCAATCATCTGGAAGATTAACTCCCAATTGAATCAAGTGATTATTATACCTAGACATTTTGAGTATGTGCTCACTGACAGAACTGTTCTCCTCCATCTTGCAGCTATAGAACTTATTGGAGACTTCATATCTCTCAATCCAGGCATTTGCTTGAAATATTAACTTCAACTCCTGGAACATCGCATATGCTCCATGACGTTCAAAACGTCGTTGAAGTCCCGATTCTAAGCCGTAAAGCATGGCACACTGAACTATCGAGTAGTCATCAGCTTTGCTTTGCCAGACGTTCATAACATCTGGTGTTGCTCCAGCAGCAGGCCTGGCACCCAGTGGTGCTTCCAGGACGTAATTCTTCTATGCAGCAATGAGGATAATCCTCAAGTTATGGACCCAGTCCGTGTAATTGCTACCATCATCTTTCAACTTTGCTTTCTCAAGGAACGCATTAAAATTCAATGGAACAACAGTACGGGCCATCTATCTACAATCAAACATGAATAAGCAAGATACTATCAGGTACTAAGTTCATGATAAACTTAGGTTCAATTAATCATATTACTTAAAGAACTACCACTTAGATAGACATCCCTCTAGTCCTCTAAGTGATTACATGATCCAAATCAACTAAACCATGTCCAATCATCACGTGAGATGGAGTAGTTTCATTGGTGAACATCGCTATGTTGATCATATCTACTATATGATTCACGCTCGACCTTTTGGTCTCCGTGTTCCGAGGCCATATCTGTATATGCTTGGCTCGTCAAGTATAACCTGAGTATTCCGTGTGTGCAACTGTTTTGCACCCGTTGTATTTGAACGTAGAGCCTATCACACCCGATCATCATGTGGTGTCTCAGCACGAAGAACTTTCGCAACGGTGCATACTCAGGGAGAACACTTCTTGATAATTATTGAGAGATCATCTTATAATGCTACCGTCAATCAAAGCAAGATAAGAGGCATAAAAGATAAACATCACATGCAATCAATATAAGTGATATGGTATGGCCATCATCATCTTGTGCTTGTGATCTCCATCTTCGAAGCACCGTCGTGATCACCATCGTCACCGGCGCGACACCTTGATCTCCATCGCAGCATCGTTGTCGTCTCGCCAATCTTATTCTTCCACGACTATCGCTACCGCTTAGTGATAAAGTAAAGCATTACAGCGCAATTGCATTGCATACAATAAAGCGACAACCATATGGCTCCTGCCAGTTGCCAATAACTCGGTTACAAAACATGATCATCTCATACAATAAAGTTTAGCATCATGTCTTGACCATATCACATCACAACATGCCCTGCAAAAACAAGTTAGACGTCCTCTACTTTGTTTTTGCATGTTTTACGTGGCTGCTACGGGCTTAAGCAAGAACCAATCTTACCTACGCATCAAAACCACAACGATAGTTTGTCAAGTTGGTGTTGTTTTAACCTTCGCAAGGACCGGGCGTAGCCTCACTCGGTTCAACTAAAGTTGGAGAAATGTCACCCGCTAGCCACCTTTGTGCAAAGCACGTCGGGAGAACCAGTCTCGCGTAAGCGTACGCGTAATGTCGGTCCGGGCCGCTTCGTCCAACAATACCGCCGAACCAAAGTATGACATGCTGGTAAGCAGCATGACTTATATCGCCCACAACTCACTTGTGTTCTACTCGTGCATATAACATCAACATATAAAACCTAGGCTCGGATGCCACTGTTGGGGAACGTAGTAATTTCAAAAAAATTCCTACGCACACGCAAGATCGTGGTGATGCATAGCAACAAGAGGGGAGAGTGTGATCTACGTACCCTTGTAGATCGACAACGGAAGCGTTAGCACAACGTGGTTGATGTAGTCGTACGTCTTCACGGCCCGACCGATCAAGCACCGAAACTACGGCACCTCCGAGTTCTAGCACACGTTCAGCTCGATGACGATCCCCGGACTCCGATCCAGCAAAGTGTCGGGGAAGAGTTCCGTCAGCACGACGGCGTGGTGATGATCTTGGTGTTCTACCATCGCAGGGCTTCGCCTAAGCACCGCTACAATATTATCGAGGACTATGGTGGAAGGTGGCACCGCACACGGCTAAGAATATGATCACGTGGATCAACTTGTGTGTCTAGGGGTGCTCCCTGCCTCCGTATATAAAGGATCAAAGGGGGGGTGCGGCCGGCCAGGAGAGGGCGCGCCAGGAGGAGTCCTACTCCCTCCGGGAGTAGGATTCCCCCCCTTTCCTAGTTGGAATAGGATTCGGGAGGGGGGAAAGAGGAGAGAGAGAAGGAAGGGGGTGCCGGCCCCCTCTCCTTGTCCTATTCGGACTAGGGGGGGAGGGGCACGTGGCCCAGCCCTGGCCACCTCTCCTCTCTTCCACTAAGGCCCACTAAGGCCCATATACCTCCCGGGGGGTTCCGGTAACCTCCCAGTACTCCGGTAAAATCCCGATTTCACCCGAAACACTTCCGATATCCAAATATAGGCTTCCAATATATCAATCTTTATGCCTCGACCATTTCGAGACTCCTCGTCATGTCCGTGATCACATCCGGGACTCCGAACAAACTTCGGTACATCAAAATGCATAAACTCATAATATAACTATCATCAAAACCTTAAGCGTGCGGACCCTACGGGTTCGAGAACAATGTAGACATGACCGAGACATGTCTTCGGTCAATAACCAATAGTGGAACCTGGATGCTCATATTGGCTCCTACATATTCTACGAAGATCTTTTATCGGTCAGACCGCATAACAACATACGTTGTTCCCTTTGTCATCGGTATGTTACTTTCCCGAGATTCGATCGTCGTTATCTCAATACCTAGTTCAATCTCGTTACCGACAAGTCTCTTTACTCGTTCCGTAATGCATCATCTCACAACTAACTCATTAGTTGCAATGCTTGCAAGGCTTATGTGATGTGCATTACCGAGAGGGCCCAGAGATACCTCTCCGACAATCGGAGTGACAAATCCTAATCTCGAAATACGCCAACCCAACATGTACCTTTGGAGACACCTGTAGAGCACCTTTATAATCACCCAGTTATGTTGTGACGTTTGGTAGCACACAAAGTGTTCCTCCGGCAAACGGGATTTGCATAATCTCATAGTCATAGGAACATGTATAAGTCATGAAGAAAGCAATAGCAACATATTAAACGATCGGGTGCTAAGCTAATGGAATGGGTCATGTCAATCAGATCATTCACCTAATGATGTGATCCCGTTAATTAAATAACAACTCTTTCTCCATGGTTAGGAAACATAACCATCTTTGATTAACGAGCTAGTCTAGTAGAGGCATACTAGTGACACTCTGTTTGTCTATGTATTCACACATGTATTATGTTTCCGGTTAATACAATTCTAGCATGAATAATAAACATTTATCATGATATAAGGAAATAAATAATTACTTTATTATTGCCTCTAGGGCATATTTCCTTCAGTAATAGTAGTAGAAGCAGGCAGGAGTCGGTCTACTTGTCATGGACGTAATGCCTATATACATGATCATACCTAGATATTCTCATAACTATGCTCAATTCTGTCAATTGCTCCACAGTAATTTGTTCACCCACCGTAAAATACTTATGCTCTTGAGAGAAGCCACTAGTGAAACCTATGGCGCCTGGGTCTATCTTAATCATATTAATCTTCCAACACTTAGTTATTTTCATTGCCTTTTATTTTACTTTGCATCTTTATCATAAAAATACCAAAAATATTATGTTATCATATCTATCAGATCTCACTCTCGTAAGTGACCGTGTAGGGATTGACAACCCATTATCACGTTGGTTGCGAGGATTTATTTGTTTTGTGTAGGTGCGAGGGACTTGCGCGTAGCCTCCTACTGGATTGATACCTTGGTTCTCAAAAACCGAGGGAAATACTTACGCTACTTTGCTACACCACCCTTTCCTCTTCAAGGGAAAACCAACGCAAGTGCTCAAGAGGTAGCAAGAAGGGTTTCTGGCGCCGTTGTCGGGGAGGTCTACGCAAAAGTCAACATACCAAGTACCCATCACAAACCCTTATCTTCCGCATTACATTATTTGCAATTTGCCTTTCGTTTTCCTCTCCCCCACTTCACCCTTGCCATTTTATTCTCCCTCTCTCTCTCTATCCTCCCTCTCTTTCTCTATTTGCCTCTTTTTTGCCCGTTTCTCGTTTGCTTGTGTGTTGGATTGCTTGCTTGTCACGATGGATCAAGATAACACTAAATTGTGTGACTTTACCAATACCAACAACAATGATTTTATTAGGACTCCGATTGCTCCTCTTACCGATGCTGAATCTATGGATGTGAATTTTGTTGGTAGGAATAATTTTGGTAACAATGCGTATAGTGGAAACTTTAATCCTAGGCCTTATCCTAGTAATTCCTCTAATAATTTTGGTAATTCCTACAACAATGCATATGGAAATTATAATAAGATGCCCTCTGATTTTTAATCTAATATTAAAGAATTTATTACTTCGCAAAAGAATTTCAATGCTTTGATTGAAGAAAAAATGCTTAATATTGATGAGTTGGCTAGGACCGTTGATAGAATTTCTCTTGATGTTGATTCTTTGAAACTTAGATCTATTCCACCTAAGCATTATATCAATGAGTCTCTCAAAGCCATGAGAATTTCCATTGATGAGTGCAAAGAAAGAACCGCTAGGATGCGTGCTAAGAAAGATTGCTTTATAAAAGCGTGTTCTTCTAGTTTCCATGATAATAAAGATGAAGATCTAAAAGTTATTGATGTGTCCCCTATTAAATCTTTGTTTTGCAATATGAATCTTGATAATGATGGGACTGAATATGATCCACCTTTACCTAGAAGGCATTTAGATCTTGATGCTAAATTTGATAAAAGTGGGATTGAAGAGATCAAAACTCTAGATGTTAATGAACCTACTATTTTGGATTTCAAGGAATTTAATTATAATAGCTGATCTTTGATAGATTGTATTTCCTTGTTACAATCCGTGATAAATTCTCCTCATGCTTATAGCCAAAATAAAGCTTTTACCAAACATATCGTTGATGCTTTGATGCAATCTTATGAAGAAAAACTTGACTTGGAAGTTTCTATCCCTAGAAAACTTTATGATGAGTGGGAACCAACTATTAAAATTAAAATTAAAGATCATGAATGCTATGCTTTGTGTGATTTGGGTGCTAGTGTTTCCACAATTCCAAAGACTTTATGTGATTTGCTAGGTTTCCATGATTTTGATGATTGCTCTCTAAACTTGCACCTTGTGGATTACACTATTAAGAAATCTATGGGAAGAATTAATGATGTTCTTATTGTTGAAAATAGTAATTATGTTCCCATCTATCCTTTGTTTTTGTTGTGTTTTTTGTGTTTAATTAGTGTTTGTGCCAAGTAGAACCGTTGGGAAGACTTGGGGTAAGTCTTGTTAATCTTGCTGTAAAAAACAGAAACTTTAGCGCTCACGAGAACTGCTGCCATTTTTGTTTGGAAAGTGATATTTAGTTAATTCTTCTTTCAGATGATTAATAGATAAATTAATCACGTAAGAAGTTTATTTTAGAATTTTTGGGGTTACATATATTGTGCTAGCTACAGATTACTACAGACTGTTCTGTTGTTGACAGATTCTGTTTTTCATGTGTTGTTTGCTTATTTTGATGAATCTATGGCTAGTAAAATAGTTTATAAACCATAGAGAAGTTGGAATACAGTAGGTTTAACACCAATATAAATAAAGAATGAGTTCATTACAGTACCTTGAAGTGGTCTTTTGTTTTCTTTTGCTAACGGAGCTCACGAGATTTTGTACTTTAAGTTTTGTGTTGTGCAGTTTTCAAGTTTTGGGTAAAGATTTGATGGATTATGGAACAAGGAGTGGAAATAGCCTAAGCATGGGGATGCCCATGGCATCCCCAAGGTAATGTAAGGACAACTAAAATCCAAAGCTTGGGGATGCCCCGGAAGGCATCCCCTCTTTCGTCTACTTCTGTCGGTAACTTTACTTGGAGCTATATTTTTATTCACCACATGATATGTGTTTTGCTTGGAGCGTCTTGTATGATTTGAGTCTTTGCTTTTTCAGTTTACCACAATCATCTTTGCTGTACACACCTTTTGAGAGAGACACCCATGATTCGGAAATTATTAGAATACTCTATGTGCTTCATTTATATCTTTTGAGTTATATAGTTTTGCTGTAGTGCTTCACTTATATCTTTTAGAGCACGGTGGTGGATTTGTTTTATAGAAACTATTGTTCTCTCATGCTTCACATAGATTATTTTGAGAGTCTTAAGTAGCATGGTAATTTGCTTAAATAATCCAAATATGCTAGGTATAAAAGATTAATAATAAAATTCTCTTATGAGTGTGTTGAATACTAAGAGAAGTTTGATGCTTGATAATTTTTTTGAGATATGGAGATGGTGATATTAGAGTCATGCTAGTTGAGTAGTTGTGAATTTGAGAAATACTTGTGTTAAAGTTTGTGATTCCCGTAGCATGCACGTACGGTGAACCGTTATGTGTTGAAGTCGGATCATGATTTATTTATTGATTGTCTTCCTTATGAGTGGCGGTTGGGGACGAGCGATGGTCTTTTCCTACCAATCTATCCCCTTAGGAGCATGCACGTAATAATTTGCTTTGATAACTTGTAGATTTTTGCAGTAAGTATATGAGTTCTTTATGACTAATGTTGAGTCCATGGATCATATGCACTCTCACCCTTCCACTATTGCTAGCCTCTCTAATACCGCGCACCTTTCGCCGGTATCATACACCCACCATATACCTTCCTCAAAACAGCCACCATACCTACCTATCATGGCATTTCCATAGCCATTCCAAGATATATTGCCATGCAACTTTCCACCATTCCGTTTACTATGACACGCTCCATCATTGTCATATTGCTTTGCATGATCATGTAGTTGAAATTGTAATTGTGGCAAAGCCACCGTTCATAATTCTTTCATACATGTCACTCATGAGTCATTGCATATCCCGGTACACCGCCGGAGGCATTCATATAGAGTCATATCTTGTTCTAAGTATTGAGTTGTAATTGTTGAGTTGTAAGTAAATAAAAGTGTGATGATCATCATTATTAGAGCACTGTCCCAAGTGAGGAAAGGATGATGGAGATTATGATTCCCCCACAAGTCAGGATGAGACTCCGGACGAAAAAAGAGAGGCCAAAGAAGCCCAAATAAAAAAAGAGGCCAAAAAAAGTGAAAAGGCCCAAATAAAAAAAAATATGAGAGAAAAAGAGAGAAGGGACAATGCTATCACCATGATCTTCACAATAGAGAGTCTCCTACGTTATCACACTTGTTACCACACTTGTGCTCCTATGTTACCACACTTGTGCTTCAAAGTAGCACCATGATCTTCATAATAGAGAGTCTCCTATGTTATCACTTTCATATACTAGTGGGAATTTTTCATTATAGAACCTGGCTTGCATATTCCAATGATGGGCTTCCTCAAAATGCCCTAGGTCTTCGTGAGCAAGAGAGTTGGATGCGCACCCACTTAGTTTCTTTTGTTGATCTTTCATACACTTATAGCTCTAGTGCATCCGTTGCATGGCAATCCCTACTCACTCACATTGATATCTATTGATGGGCATCTCCATAGCCCGTTGATACGCCTAGTTGATGTGAGACTATCTTCTCCCTTTTTGTCTTCTCCACAACCACCAGTCTATTCCACATATAGTGATATGTCCATGGCTCACGCTCATGTATTGTGTCGGGGATATACCCCGTGATGTAAACCGGCCGGAAGTATAACCCGACCGGACTTGGTGTTTTACTTGAGACCCGACTGAGACTTAACGATTCACTGGCGACCCGTTTGGACCTGGCGGTTTACGATTCATTGGTAATCCGATAGGCGGGTCAGAGGAGTGACAACACCCGATGGCCCAACGGGCGGTTCATGAAGGCCGGTTCATACTATGGTGGGCCGGTTTAAGAGGAAAGGCGTGAGGAATATTTGTCTTACAAGGAGTTAAGACCTGGACTTGTATCCGGTTTGTATTAGAGATAGACTAGTCCTAATCCTAATAGGACTCCACATGTGATCCGCCCCTTCAACTTATATAAGGAAGGGTAGGGCTCCCTAAAGAAGAAGAAGAAACGATCTCGAGGGCTAGACACAAAGAGGAGAGCCGGTTTACGGCGACTCCCTCATGATGATAATGAGACCTAGCCTCAAACAGCATGTAGGGTTGTTACCGGATGATGTTTCCCGGGGCCCGAAGCTGTCTAAATCCTTGTCTTACGTTGTGTTTCTCGATTTTGCTCAACCCCTCTCAACCTACCACATAGATGCGTTATCCTCGCGACTAAGTCTTGACACTAGGGACATCTGCCGTGACAAATCCACGACAGTTGGGCCCACCGCGGGGCTTGCGCACGGTGGTGTTGAGTTCTTGGAGGGCGCTATCCCAGGGATCAAGAAGCTCCGTCCGACTTATTGAAGAAGTTCCGGCCGGTTCGTCGGAGAATTCCAGCTGGTTCGCCGAAAAAGTTCCGTCAGGCTCATCGAAAGGTTCCGCCGGTTCGTCGGAAGGTTCTAGCCGGATTATTGAAAAGTTCCGAGCACGTCGACATAAGGTTCCGTCTGAGTCACCTAAAGGTTCCGATCTCCTCGACGAAAAGTTATGTCCGAATCGCCAAAGCGTTCCAGCCGAATCGCCGAAAGGTTCCGTCCGAGTCGATAAAGAGTTCTGACCTAGATCATGAAAAGGTTCCCGCCGGATTATCAAGTGGTTCCTGTTCAAAAGTTCCGGATTATCAAAAGTTCTAGGAGGGTTATCAAGAGGTTCTGGTTCAAAAGTTCCGGATGATCAAAAGTTCCGGACGAATTACCAAGAGGTTCCGGTTCAAAAGTTCCGGATTATCAAAAGTTCCCATCGGATTATCAATAAGTTCTGGTTCCAGAAATTCTGGCTGAAAAAGTTCCGGCCGGGTTATAAAAGTCACGGTCGATTCATCTGTCTGCTCCCACGGCCGATTCACCCGTGAGGGATTTCAGTTTCACCTAGTGATCATCAATTTCAGGTGATTTCCATCTAAAATATATTTTATTAGCACATATTATTTTTGTCAACGATCAGTTTATCTTTGTCTTGGTATACAATATTGTTTATGCAGGACAATTATTCACTCCAAAGGCTATGGTTGTGTCATGGATGTATAACTCGCGCCACCATTATAATGCGCTAGTATCGTACCATGCCATCAAGATCGATGAATATATGTGCGAGCTATTTATTGAGAAGTTCTGGTTCCAGTATTCTGCAGACCGGTTTACATCAATATGATGTGGCTAACTCGCCCGTCCACGCCAGTTTACAACGCCGTGGCCGATTCATGTGCCTGTGCCGCCTCTGAAGCCGCGGTCATCTTTGTTGTCCGTCTCTCACGACCTGGTCTAAATCAACGCACCAGGTCACACTTGTCTGCGTGAGCTATTTATTGAGTATAAAGCCAGTCATTGCTCGAGTAGCCCAGTTTTCTTTTTGAATTGGAGGCAAATTATCATCAACCACCGTTTGCACTAGCTGGCTCAATGAGCAAACGCACAAGTCGCCGCCACTACGGTTTGGTTAAACTTCAAATAGCCAGTCGGAAGGAACCATTGGCCGAGTTGCTGACACGGCTCATACGGGACCATTTATAACCCGCCATAGCCACCTCAACCTTCTGTGCATTCACATCATGCTGTCAAACACCAATGATATACAACTTATTCCGTTTTATATCGTGGTCAAATACGGAGAATCTCAAGCCAGCTCCTTGAGTCGCCTTGAGACTCGGGGGCTACAATGATATGACTCAGCAAATGCTGCCAGTTTTCAGTGAAGTCAAGGGCCATCTGAAAAATTCCGGTTCAATGTGAAGAATGCCGGTTTAAAATCCGGTTCAAGGGAAATCTGTTCTCCCACAAAGCTCTGAAGCTTTCAAATCCGGTTTAAGAAGTTCCGATTCAAAAAAAATTAACTTCTTGCAAGTTCGAGTTTAATGGTCGTCAGAAAAATTCCGGCTGAAAATGAAGATTCCGGTTCAAAATCCGGCTCAAGGGAAAGATGTCTCCCATAAAGCTTTGAAGCTCTTAATATCCGGTTTAACATTCGGTTCAAGAAGAAATATCTCTAGCAAAAGTTCGAGTTCTCAGAAAAGTTAAAGGTTGCCGAAGAGGACCTGTTGCCATGATGCACGGTTCAAACATGGGTTATCCTGCCTTATTGGCTTATCATATTATTGATCACATGGGGGATTCTGTTTATAAAGCGGAGTTCTGATTACATATTGATCCGGCTATCAAGCCAATATTATCATAAGAGCACATCTCTGGTTACTTCGGTAATCCGACTATCAAGCCAATATTATCACAAGGGGCCAAAGAGAGTCTGTTGCACAACACAACTCAAACATGGGTATCCCTTGAGCACAGCTCACAATATCAGTTGGGGGCTATGTTCGAACCATAGTCACACCTCTTGATAGGCTTAAGGCCACCAGGGAAATCATTTGGGGGCTCTGGTCATATCCGAACCATAGCTACACCTCTTGATAGGCATAAGGGCACTAGGGAAATCACTTGGGGGCTTGGTCGTATCCGAACCATAGCTACACCTCTTGATAGGCGTAAGGTCATCAGGGAAATCACTTGGGGGCTATGGGTTCGAACCATAGTTACGCCTCTCGATAGGCATAAGGGCACTAGGGAAATCACTTGGGGGCTTGGTCGTATTCGAACCATAGTTACACCTTTTGATCGGCGCAATGCCACAATTATGACTACATGGGGGCTCTGGTTGTATCCGAACCATAGCTTAAACCCTCTTGATCATACATATAAATCATCATATATTGCATCATACGTTGCATCATCATTACATCATCATAGCATGTATCATATGTGTATGGATATACCGGCGTTCATTAAACCCGTCTTGACTTTCAACGGCAAGTTGTTTGTACATGATCACTTATAATCCGGCGCTTATTAACCCAGTCTGGTTTTGACTAACAAGTCGCTAGTGTTATAAGGAAAATCCGGTGTTTATTATATCCCGGTACAATTTATTATCATAATCCGGTACAATATGGAAGGAGTTATTAGTACTCAAGATTTGGGTTATCACCCTTACTACAAAAAGTTGGCAAACCAACGATGTGATTCAATGTCACAGGTATGATATATTTCATATTTGATTATTCTTAAGTGCAGCCTTGGTTATAAAGCCGGGTTATATGCTGGGCATTATGACCCGTCCGGCGGTAAACCGCCAGGACACTTTATATACAGAAATAGGTTGAATAAAGCATGATTATAAATCACCGGTGTTTATTAACCCGGCCTGGCTTTCGACGATAAGTCGCCAGTATATGAAAAACATCAAACAGTTGGAAGTCTTGGCTTCTACAATCTAGGTCAATACCCTTACTGCATGGGTATCATAAACTGGCAGGGCAATTCAATATCACAGGCCATATAGCCATGATTATATGACTCATCCTTGAGCATATTTGGGGTTTGATAAACCGCCATGATGGCAGACTTTAAGTCACCAGGAAATTTTGCGTTGAGCAATCTAAATAAGGATATTTCATGACTCCGGGTTGATACTGGCCCCAGATTATAATTATCAAGGCATCACCCTGGTATTAGTCTACATGTATCTTTCAATAAAGGTATGAGTATTTTGGGTTGATAACCCGCCCTGGCTTTTGACGTTAAGTCGTCAGGGTATATTTTGCTTAAACTCTGTGCAGGATTTTCAGAGTTATGACTTACATAAATAGTTAAGTTCAATCATCATCAAAATTGATGCTTCAAAATGAATATCCATTCTGGATTTTCACAAAGACTATCAGCCGCCGGGTTGTAAAAATTCTGGCTTACAATGAGTGCGGATTAAGTCGCCATCGGCCAAGAGCCGCCGAGTATTTAAACTTTGGATTTACTTGTCAACCGATAAGGTATGCAAATTTCTAATAGCCAAACTTGGCTGGATTTTCATGATGATATTGAATGATTAAGGTTTTCATACCGGATTATACTATTCAAATCTTAAAATAGCCAACATGGCTGGATTTTATTATGGTTATCAATAACCAGTGTTATGATTAAGGTTTTCAAAGTCTCTTTAGTGCAATGGCTATCATATTATTAATGGATATGATTTATTCTACAATTGAAGGAATAGTCCCGAGTTGCTGCAGGCTTACAACCCGGCACTTGGGGGCTACATTATTCAAGTTGGGATTACATCAAATGCACAAGTCTCATGTCGCTGCAAGCATGCACCATGACACTTGGGGGCTAATGCAAAGTCATTGTTTGTTCACCTTATTGAAGACCCGACTCATCACATCGTAATGAGCCGACCCTTGGGGGCTACCAATTGCCTCTGTCAACAATTTAAGGTACAAAGCTTTTTATCCATTACATTGAAAGGTCCACTACTCAGTTGGTAAAGCACAAGGCTCTTAACCTTGTGGACGTGAATTCAAGCCCCATGATGGGGGTTACATCATATGATGTTATTTTCATTGAAGAATATATCAAAGTCCCAGCTCAATATTATCTTACTGAGCCGACCCTTGGGGGCTACACATTGCTGCTCAAGTTTACATGATCATATTTACAAAGTCCCTGCTCATTATTGCATAATAACCCGGCCCTTGGGGGCTACACTGGTTGAAGTTGTTATGAGCATAAGGCAATTTCAAGTCCTAGGTTGCTGCGAGCATGACAACCCAGCACTTGGGGGCTACATATGTGGAATACTCAGTTCTGACTGGTGATTGAGATGAACAAACTGGATTTCTTCAAGCTTGTGACATTCATATTGAAGCAAGTCTTAGGTTGTTGCTATGCTACCTTCTTAAGACTGGGGGGCTACAAGTGATAGGCATATAAGAGGTATATTTTCAAAACTGATGTTAACAAACAGTTCTGATCAACCGGTAAAGTTTTACATTCTTAAACCGACTGAAGATCAACTGACTGAAGATCAACCGACTGAAGATCAATATTCTTAAAATGGATTTTGGCAATGGTAAACGGGTAAAGTTTTACATTCTTAAACCGACTGAAGATCAACTGAGTATTTCAAAGGACAATATTTTTTAAGCATTGAGAGCTGAAGTCAAAGGAGTTATTCTTCACAATATTTCTCTGTGACAAACCAAGGTCAGCAAATGGATTATGAAGCTGGCCTATTGACCCGGATTTTATAGAAGAAGGAAGTAACAAGGACTTAAGGATGATCAGGATCAGTTTAACATGGATAAATCCAAATTAAACTGGGGACTAATGTCGGGGATATACTCCGCGATGTAAACCGGCCGGAAGTATAACCCGACCGGACTTGGTGTCTTACTTGAGACCCGACTGAGACTTAACAATTCACTGGCGACCCATTTGGACCTGGCGGTTTACAATTCATTGGTAATCCGGCAGGCAGGTCAGAGGAGTGACAACACCCGATGGCCCAACGGGCGGTTCATGAAGGCCAGTTCATACTATGGTGGCCTAGTTTAAGAGGAAAGGCGTGAGGAATATTTGTCTTCCAAGGAGTTAAGACCTGGACTTGTATCCGGTTTGTATTAGAGATAGACTAGTCCTAATCCTAATAGGACTCCACATGTAATCCGACCCTTCAACTTATATAAGGAGGGGCAGGGCTCCCTAAATAAGAAGAAGAAACGATCTTGAGGGCTAGACACAAAGAGGAGAGCCAGTTTACGGTGACTCCCTCATGATGATAATGAGACCTAGCCTCAAACAGCATGTAGGGTCGTTACCGGATGATGTTTCCCGGGGCCCGAAGCTGTCTAAATCCTTGTCTTACGTTGCGTTTCTCGATTCCGCTCAACCCCTCTCAAGCTACCACATAGATGCGTTGGCCTCGCAACTAAGTCCTGACACTAAGGACATCTGCCGTGACAAATCCACGGCATATTGCGTGAAGATTGAAAAAGTTTGAGAATGTCAAAAGTATGAAACAATTGCTTGGCTTGTCATCAGGGTTGTGCATGATTTAAATACTTTGTGTGGTGAAGATAGAGCATAGCCAGACTATATGATTTTGTAGGGATAACTTTCTTTGGCCATGTTATTTTGAGAAGACATAATTGCTTAGTTAGTATGCTTGAAGTATTATTATTTTTATGTCAATATTAAACTTTTGTATTGAATCTTTCGGATCTGAATATTCATGCCACAATTAAGAAGAATTACATTGAAATTATGCCTAGTAGCATTCCGCATCAAAAATTCTGTTTTTATCATTTACCTACTCGAGGACGAGCATGAATTAAGCTTGGGGATGCTTGATGCGTCTCCAACGTATCTATAATTTTTGATTGCTCCATGCTATATTATCTACTGTTTTGGACATTATTGGGCTTTATTATCCACTTTTATATTATTTTTGGGACTAACCTATTAACCGGAGACCCAACCCAGAATTGCTGTTTTTTTTGCCTATTTTAGGGTTTCGAAGAAAAGGAATATCAAACGGACTCCAAACGGAATGAAACCTTCGGGAACGTGATTTTTGGAACGAACAAGATCCAGGAGACTTGGACCCTACGTCAAGCAACCAACAGGGAGGCTACGAGGTAGGGGGGTGCGCCTACCCCCCCAGGCGCGCCCTCCACCCTCGTGGGCCCCCTGTTGCTCCACCGACGTACTCCTTCCTCTTATATATACCTACGTACCCCCAAACGATCAGATACGGAGCCAAAACCCTAATTCCACCGCCGTAACTTTCTGTATCCACGAGATCCCATCTTGGGGCCTGTTCCGGAGCTCCGCCGGAGGGGGCATCGATCACGGAGGGCTTCTACATCAACACCATAGCCCTTCCGATGAAGTGTGAGTAGTTTACCTCAGACCTACAGGTCCATAGTTATTAGCTAGAAAGGTTATTCTCTCTTTTTGGATCTCAATACAAAGTTCTCCCCCTCTCTTGTGGAGATCTATTCAATGTAATCTTCTTTTGCGGTGTGTTTGTTGAGACCAATGAATTGTGGGTTTATGATCAAGTTTATCTATGAAGAATATTTGAATCTTCTCTGAATTCTTTTATGTATGATTGGTTAACTTTGAAAGTCTCTTCAAATTATCAGTTTGGTTTGGCCTACTAGATTGATCTTTCTTGCAATGGGAGAAGTGCTTAGCTTTGGGTTCAATCTTGCGGTGTCCTTTCCCAGTGACAGTAGGGGCAGCAAGGCACATATTGTATTGTTGCCATCGAGGATAACAAGATGGGGTTTTCATCATATTGCATTAGTTTATAGCTCTACATCATTTCATCTCGCTTAAAGAGTTACTCTGTTCTCCTGAACTTAATACTCTAGATGCATGCTGGATAGCGGTCATTGTGTGGAGTAATATTAGTAGATGCTGGCAGGAGTCGGTCTACTTGTCTTGGACGTGATGCCTATATACATGATCATACCTAGATATTCTCATAACTATGCTCAATTTTGTCAATTGCTCAATAGTAATTTGTTCACCCACCGTATAATACTTATGCTCTTGAGAGAAGCCACTAGTGAAACATATGGCCCCCGGGTCTATCTTCATCATATTAATCCTCCAACACTTAGTTATTTTCATTGCCTTTTATTTTACTTTGCATCTTTATCATAAAAATACCAAAAATATTATCTTATCATATCTATCAGATCTCACTCTCGTAAGTGACCGTGTAGGGATTGACAACCCCTTATCGCGTTGGTTGCGAGGATTTATTTGTTTTGTGTAGGTGTGAGGGACTCGCGCGTAGCCTCCTACTGGATTGATACATTGGTTCTCAAAAACTGAGGGAAATACTTATGCTACTTTGCTGCACCACCCTTTCCTCTTCAAGGGAAAACCAACGCAAGTGCTCAAGAGGTAGCAGTCCTCATACTTGCCGTTCACAAGGATGGTTGACATTGAAACAATGTCGTCTTCAGTTAGTTGTATAGAGTTGTAATGCAGAGAGTCATCTGGGCCTCCGCCATATTCATACATTAATTTGGATCGGCGGCTTAGAGGAATGACCCGCCACGAGATCCAGCAACGGATCAAATCAACTCCGGTTAAGCCATTCCCCAGTAAGTCATTGATCCTTTTAATAGATGGAATGAGCTTCTTGCGTTCAGCAGTAAGCTTATCAGGGAGCACAGACTTGGAATCCAGACGCTCCGTGCGATAACCCGGCAGTGGTTTTTCATTGGCTGGAGACGTATCTTGGCAATAGAACCAGGTCTAATTCCAATCTTTGGGATGACTCGGTAAGACTATTAAGGGAAATACGGTGCCCTGTCAGCGCTGAATTGAGATTCCACCAAGTTCCAAGCTAGGGCCATTGGTACACTCATTCTAGCGGTTCAGATAAAAGTACTCTCTGAAGACTTCCAGAGTCAGCTCTTCTTGAAGATACACCTCATAGAGAACTTGGAAATTGCAGATATTGGATATGGAATTGGGTCCAAGATCTTGAGGGTGAAGTTTGAAAAAATGAAGAACGTCTCTGAAGAACTTTGAGCCGGGTGGTGAAAAACCCCGATTCATGTGGTCAGTGAAGACAATAACTTCACCGTCTTTGGGATTAGGCCGTTCCTCATCCGGGTCAAGTGCATGATGAGACATAACATTTTCCCTGGCAAAAATCCTATAGTGAAGAATTCCTTCAAGGTATCTTCAGTGACTGTGGAAGGGACCCAGTTGCAGACAGTCGTTGCTTTTGACGGCATGATGATCAAAGGACAAACTGAAAAGAAAGTAACATGCTGGTTCAATTCAATGGTGAAATTAAAAGTTAAATGATGATGGTGCAAATGAGTAATGGTGGCTTAAGGAAGGGCTAATGCATATAAGGGAAAAGTGAGCCGGTGTAATAAGCCGCCATGACTAAAGACATTTGAAGGAAACCAGAAATAGAATTGGCTAAGTGTTGAGACAAACAGATTTCCCAAAGCTATCACTAGTATTCTGGATCAAAATGGGTCAGAAAAGAAAAATAAATCTAGACCTAAAGAATGAGCGCGGAGGAGTTCATCAGCTCTAAGAAGGTATCTATGCAAGGGAAAAGGATCTACTAACATCTAAAATGGGCATAAAACTACTACCACATAAGTTCTACTTTCCTAATGGATCAAAAGAGGGTACGGAGAAGAAACTGCAAGGTGGTCTATGATGAACGGCGAAGAACGTCGATGAACTCATAAGCCTAAAATAGATCTAAGGGCGCGGAAAGGTAGGAACTTACGAAGGCAAAGCTTCTGCGAAGGGTTGCCACGGTTCTCGGGATGAGCACAGGGTGATGCAGCGGCCGACGTTGAGAGGCGACGGCGGGGACTACGGTGATGGTAGAGCTCGAGAGGCAGAGAGGTAGCGAGAAGATGGGAGGAAGAAGAAGAAAGGTGAAAGACTGGCCAAGCCTATTTATAAGGGGATATGTGAACAGGTAGGCGCGAAAATTGAGGAAGAGCAAAACAATGATTATCCAGCTAAACAGATGCCTCGATTCTCGGAAGACATTAAGAGATAAAGATACGTTGAAGATGACGTCAGAGCAGGCTTTTGTGTTTTCAGAAGATGACGTCATGGCGGGTTATAGAGTTTTTTCAGAGAGAGGAAGATGGATTTCCTCTAAGTGTTGAAGATTGACAAAGAACAAAGTTCAAGTCAAGCTGGGGCCTAATGTTGGGGATATAGCTACCAGGTATGATCCGCCCAGGAGGGGCCGGGTCAACCCCAATGGCGGGTTACGAGAAGAAGCCCAGTAAATATTCAAGGTGATAGTTTATTAAGACTTGTAGAAATCCTAAGCCCAGAGGCGGCTTAAGGCCCAATATTGTGAACCAACATATGTAGAGAAAGACTTGTAAAGAAAGGCATACAAAAAGAAGTCACCGAGCCAGACACATTTTATGAGCCGGCCGGGACTCTGTAGGCCGCCAGGCGTCAACCCGTGTATATAAGGGGACGACCCGGCGGCGGCTTAGGACAAGAAACAACAACTCGAAGCCAGGAAATGCGTATTCGCTCCTTGGTCTTCAAAACCCAAGCAATTCCAACACAACTAGACGTAGGCTTTTACCTTAATCTTAAGGGGCCGAACTAGTATAAACCTCTCATGTCCTTTGTCCCGATTAACCCCTTTAAGCTTCCTAGTTGCGATGGCCCTACGACTAAGTCCTTTTGCTAGGACATCTGCCATGACAATTCCACGACAAATGACATTGGCCTTGCCTGGAGTATATTCAATACTCGGATTGTATTCTTGAATCATTTTGACCCAACAGTCTACCTGAGGTTGAGGTTGGGTTGAGTGATGATGTACTTGAGGCTCTTATGATCAGTGAAGATGTCCACTTTCCTTCCCAACAAGAGATGTCTCCACATTAATAGAACATGGACAACTGCCGCCAACTCGAGGTCATGAGTGGGGTAGTTCTTTTTGTTGGGCTTCAACTGACGAGAGGTATAGGCCACAACTTTCTTCTCTTGCATTAACACAGCACCGAGACCTTGCAAGGAGGCATCACAGAAAACTTCGAATGGTTTGGATTCATCAGGAGGAGTCAAGACAGGAGCTCTGACTAACTTCTCTTTCAGGGTGTTGAAATCCATGTCACATTCAGGCGTCCAGACATACTTAACATGCTTCTAAAGGAGGTTGGAAAGAGGCTTTGCAATTTTAGAGAAATTCTCAACGAATCTTAGACAATAGCTTGCAAGCCCAAGAAAACTACGGAGCTGCTTCACATTCTGAGGAGGTTCCCAATTCACAATTGAAGATACCTTCTCAGCATTAACAGTGATGCCTTTTGTGGAGATGATATGACCAAGGTATAGAACCTCATCAAGCAAGAACTCGCACTTGGAAAACTTCGCATAGAATTGATGCTCTCTGAGTTTGTCGAGTACCAATCTCAAATGCATGGCATGATCCTCCTTATTCTTGGAAAAGACCAAAATATCATCAAGATACACCAAGAAGAAATCATTTGTGTAAGGGTTGAAGATGAAGTTCATCATGCGAGAGAACGTTGGAGGAGCATTGACAAGGCCGAAAGACATGACAGTATATTCATAAGAACCATAGCTTGTTCTGAATGCTGTCTTGGGGATATCTTGTTCACGAATGCGAATCTGATGATAACCCATACGGAGGTCAAGCTTGGAGAATACATGGGCACCCTTAAGTTGCTCAAAAAGCTCATTGATGTTGGGAAGTGGATACTTGTTCTTTATTGTCTTCTTGTTCAATGGACGATAGTCGACGCAGAGTCGTTCCATTCCATCCTTCTTCTTGACAAAAAAAACACCACAACCCCATGGAGAAGAACTCGGTCTGATCAGACCCATACACTCTTGTTCATCGAGTTGTTTCTTCAACTCCTTCAACTCTTCTGGTCCAAGCTTGTAAAGACATTTGCAAACAGGTTCCGTGCCAGGCTCAAGATCGATAACGAATCCAACTGGCCGGTGAGGAGGCATTCCCGGAAGCTCTTCTGGAAAGACGTCTTGATATTCACAAACGACTGGAATATGAGAGATGGCATTCAACTCGCCCTTCTCATTGAGAGAAAACAGTCAAATGGTATCATCACGAGCGACATAGATGATCACATCCTCGGAAGAGTGTGTCAATTGAATCTGCCTGGCAGCACAATCAAGCTGAGCCTTGTGCTTAGAAAGCCAGTACATGCTGAGAATTAGATCAATATCCGAGTCACAAAGAACCATTGGAGAAGACAGAAATTTATAGTCACCCATCTCGATAGACACATCCGGGACACAATTATTAGATGTCATCTGCTTGCCCGGGGACACAATCTTCAACGGGAAAGGAATCTTTTTGGTAAAAAACTCATGCTTGGCAACAAAAGGTCTTGAAACGAAA
Organism: Triticum urartu; assembly: GCF_056163025.1. Lineage (NCBI taxonomy): Eukaryota > Viridiplantae > Streptophyta > Magnoliopsida > Poales > Poaceae > Triticum > Triticum urartu. Next base: position 225,641,141 of record NC_141877.1, on the reverse strand, counting down.
GAAAGCGATGCACCAGTATCAAACAATACTTTCGCAGGAAAGGAGTTAACTGGAAGGTTACCCATGATCACTTCTGAAGAATCCTCAGCCTGAGCTGCATTCATCATATTGACCTTAGCATGCTTGGGATTATGCTTGACCACTGCATTGCTGGCATATCTCACAGGAGGAGGAGGCGGAAGGCGCCTTTGGTTGAAGCACTTGTTTGCATAGTGCCCTTTCTACTGACACTTGTTGCAAGTAACCTCTGAGAGCGGACGGTGATAAGGAGCACTTGACCTTGGAGTAGGAGACTGAGCTTTGTTTTGATAGCCTGGGTTGGGTGGGTGGGAAGATCCATTGCCACCTTTACTCATCTGCTGATAGGGCTGACGGAACAGAGGAGGAGGAGGCAACCAGAACTTCTGTTGCTTAGCTGCAACTTGAGAAGAAGAAGAAGAAGAAGAAGAAGAAGATTGAACTGCATCCCTGACTCTCTTCTTAGAAGCATCACACTTAATTTGAGCGGCTTCTTGTGTTAGTTCCATGTTGTAGAATTCATCATACTTAGTCGGCTCAAGAAGCACGAGAGCTAATTGCAGATCTTCTCTGAGGCCACATCTGAATTGATAAATCATAATCTTTTCATCAGGGACGTCTTGTTTAGTGAAGCGAGCGAGTTTCTGAAACTGGATATTGTATTGATACACAGACATGCTGCCTTGCTTGAGATTGCAAAACTCCTCATGCTTACTCTCAGCAACACTTTGTGGAATGTGATGAGCTTTGAAGTCTCGGCGGAAATCATCCCAGGTAATCACACGACCTCCTCTGGAATCTCTGTATTGTTGATACCACTCAGCAGCTTGATCCTTGAGTTGAAACGAAGCAAACTTGACAAAATCCTTAGGCCTGACATTGCTACACTCAAAATGTTTGCAGATATCCACTAGCCAGTCGTTAGCGTCTGTGGCCTCGACACGGTTGCTGAAGGACTTCGGCTGGTTTGCGAGGCACTGATTGAGGGTAGCAAACTGAGGTTGATTGTTGCCTTGGCCTTGATTTCCTTGGTTGCCTTGCCCTTGGTTGCGCTCTCGCAAGAGTTGCAAAAGCATTTGAGTGTTGGCGTTGGTGCCTGCCATGACATCTTGCCATGCCTCCGGAGGTGGAGGTGGTGGCGCAGGGTTCAGATTCTGACGCGTTGGAGGAGACATCCTAAAGAGGTTCACATCCATTAGCATCTTGAAAGATATATATTCAAGCTGAATCAATGGATCGAAATTGCAACATATAGCCTTAACATTCGAACAAGAATGAACGAATGAATTCCAAAGTAAATCATCACACTTCCATAAATTGAGAAGCCACTTAGATAAAGGTAGAGGAATAAATCAACAAGGTACGGACATGAACAAATAATTGGTAAGGATTACCCAATCACAAACCAAATATCTGCGGGAAGAAAGCTAGAGCTACATGAATTCCCACCTATAAAACTCCCGAAACTTTCTGGTTATGCAATCAGGTGTTGGGGATACAGGGGAAGCATAATATCTCACCCAAAACTAGCAAATCCTACATCCAGCTGTATCCATCCTTCAACACATCACCAAGAAACCTTCGGAAATCATTTACCTCAACCTTCGAAAAGCATCCGTTATACGAGTTATGGCAATACTCCCGAACTCCCTCCCCAGTACTGGGTGGCGTCGAGGTTACCTCACCAACAACTGCATAAAAGAGATTTTCGATGTCGGCGAACTCAGGTATTCCAGAACTGCAACGATAAAATTGTGACGACAACACCTCGGAGCTCAACTCCCCGGGACACTGCCACAACCCCTAAATGTCAGGAGGCATGAAGAACAATGTTCTCGTCACAAAACCATCGGAACAATTCCAAGATACCCGCGTGATACTATTTTTTTCATGAAATTTGAGAAGAGAAGAGTCAATACTGTACGTTAGGAGGCCTCACCAGAGCGACGAAGGGACTGAGAAGTAAAAAAGAATCCTACTCTCCGATATATATATTCCAAAGACTCAAAACATTTTGTTCTAGACTCAACAACGTCAGCGATTCGATCAAGCAGGGGGCTCCTAAGTCGGGGAAGGCTCTGATAACCAACTTGTAACACCCACATTGCGGCTATATTTCCCACGTGTCGGGGCACGACTTAGCGGCATAGCCGCATGGTAGGTCTGTCGCAAGAGGGGTAATCTTTACACATCCCATGTACTGAATAAGAAAGGGATAAAGAGTCGGCTTACAATCGCCACTTCACACAATACATAAATATATCATACATCATCCAGAATACAATCAAGGTCCGACTACAGAACCAAAATAAAGAAAGACAACCCCAAATGCTAGATCCCCGATTGCCCCAACTGGGCTCCTCTATTGATCATCCGGAAAAGAAACATAGTAACGGCCCGAATCCTTATCGAACTCCCACTTGAGTTCGGTAGCGTCCCCTGCACTGGCATCATCGGCACCTGCATCTGTTTGGAAGTATCTGTGAGTCACGGGGACTCAGCAATCTCACACCCTCGCGAACAATACTATTTAAGCTTAAGGGTAGGAAAGGGTAGTGAGGTGGAGCTGCAGCAAAGCACTAAGCATATATGGTGGCTAACTTACGCTAAAGAGAGCGAGAAGAGAAAGCAAAGCATGGTCGAGACGCTAAAAGTGATCAAGAAGTGATCCTGAAGATACTTACGTTCAAGCATAACACGAGACTGTGTTCTCTTCCCGGACTCCACTGAAAAGAGACCATCACGGCTACACACGCAGTTGATTCATTTTAATTAAGTTATGTGTCAGGTTTTCTACAACCGGAAATTAACAAATTCCCATCTGCCCATAACCGCGGGCACGACCTTCGAAAGTTCAAAACCCTACAGGGTGTCCCAACTTAGCCCATCACAAGCTCTCACGGTCAACGAAGGATATTCCTTCTCCCAGGAAGACCCGATCAGATTTGGAATCCCGGTTACAAGACATTTCGACAACGGCAAAACAAGACCAACAAGACCACCCGACTGTGCCGACAAATCCCAATAGGAGCTGCACAAATCTCGTTCTCAGGGCACACCGGATAAGCTAAGCGTGCAGGTATCAACATAACCCAAGTTGCCAAGGGACGGTCCCGCACGGTGCTCTAGTTTGGACCAACACTCAGAGGAGCACTGGCCCGGGGGTTTAAAATAAAGATGACCCTTGAGTCCGCGTAACCCAAGGGAAAAGGCTTAGGTGGCAAATGGTAAAACCAAGGTTGGTCCTTGCTGGAGGAGTTTTATTCAAGGCAAACTGTCAAGGGGTTCCCATTATCACCCAACCGTGTAAGGAACGCAAAATCAAGGAACATAACACCGGTATGACGGAAACTAGGGCGGCAAGAGTGGAACAAAACACCAGGCATAAGGACGAGCCTTCCACCCTTTACCAATTATATAGATGCATTAAAGTAAATAAGAGATAATAATGATATCCCAACAATCTCCATGTTCCAACATGGAACAAACTTCCTCTTCACCTGCAACTAGCAACGCTATAAGAGGGGCTGAGCAAAGCAGTAACATAGCCAAACAACGGTTTGCTAGGAAAGGTGGGTTAGAGGCTTGACATGGAAATATGGGAGGCATGATATAGCAAGTGGTAGGTATCATGGCATAGCAATAGAGCGAACAACTAGCAAGCAAAGATAGAAGTGATTTCGAGCGTATGGTCATCTTGCCTGCAAAGTTCTCAGAGTTGATGAAAGCTTGATCCTTGTTAGCGTACTCAATAGGTTCCTCGATCACGTACTCGTCTCCCGGATCTACCCAAAGCAAGAACACAAGCAAAGGACCAACAATCAGTCACGGTGCAATGCACAAATATCATGATGCAAAACATGACATGATATGCAAGACATGATATGCAATGCATATGCGGGCTCCGGAAAGGAAAGATTGATCAAAGCATCAACTTGGCAAACCGAGTGTGCCGCCGGAAAGATGAGATGATTCCGGTCGAAATCGATATAAAGATCACCGGAATCGGATGCACGGTTTGCAAATGGCAAGCAAAACAAGAAAGGCACAATTCTGAGATTAACAGCACGATGCCATCTAGAATGCAACAAGAAACTAAGCTACTGCACTCCAACATAGGAACAAAGCATATGACAGTGATATACTCAAGATGCTTGACAAAACATGAACACTGAGCTATGGTTGAATCACAAAAGAGCAGGTTCAAACAAGCATGGAAAAAGTGTAAAAGATATCAGCTTCACAGACTTAGTGACAATACTAGTATGCCAGGAATAACATCAGGAAGCAATGTTTAGAGCAAGCAAACAACATGCTACACGAACATATCATAGCAAACAAAGGCATGGCATGAATCTACTAAATGCATAGAACAAAATCTCCTTACTGAACATGAGCCAAAAAGGCACATAAGATATGATGGCACCCATGTAAACATAGCAAGTTTTATTGACAGTTTCAGACTTAGCAAAAAACAGAGCATGGCATGAACAGAGTTATGAAGGCATCTTTGCGAGCTCAAATCACTCATCACAAGGCATTGCATGACAAGACAGGCATACCTACAGCAGGATTACATGTTTAATAAGATAACCAAGGCAAGAGCAAGTTCATAGCATGCATGGATCAACAACAAAATCCATGGCTAAATTGATTAACATGTAAACAATCTACCAGGAACATTTTATAGCAAAATTAGAGCAAGATTAAGACATGCTAGGGAACTCCATAATTGCAAACAGGGGCATGGATAGATAGAGCATAACCATATGTCAAGAACACCCTTACTGAAGATACTCAAAACAAGCATGGATCTCACTTTAGCATCATGTTTACATGGCATCAAAATAACAGCAGAACAGGGCTTAGCAAAATCCTAAGTTCCTCAAAACAGCAATATCACGAAGGCTACTTTGCATGCTTGTGCTAGTCACCACAAAGATGACAAAAATACACGGCAAGCACCCCTGTAAAGATAGCATGGCACATATCAAAACACATGTAGAGCTCATGCCCATATTAAGCACACATCAAATGTGACAAAAATGATAAATCACCCTAAACTGATAAGTAGCAGCAGTAAACAATTTAGAGCACTCTTGAATCAATGATTTGGGCATCAATATGAACTCAAACTAGCATGACACAATGGAATGAAATTAAGAGCATCTCACAATGAACATTTCGATATATTAAGCATGCAAAACGGATCTACGGATGAGAAGTAATGGCAGGTGGAACATAGCACCAGAATGCAAAAATATTAGGGACTTAGACGAAAAAAGCGGGGGTCAATCTTGTCAGATCCAGATCTGGTGCAGAATTCGAGGATCGCCGGAGATGTGGCCGGAGAGGAGGGAGACGGCGGTCGGCGTGGTCGGGGTCGCCGGAGAGGGGCCGGATCCAGTCGCTCCTCGACCGGATCTAGCCGGAGCTTGGTCGACGACGGCGGATGGCGTGGCGAGGCAGAGCTCACCGGCGGGAGATGGTGCAGGGCGGCGGCGGGCGGCAAGCACTGCGGCTAAGCGGCGAAGGGCGACGCTGGCGGGAGGCAGCACGGGGCGCGCGGGTCGCGGGCGTCGGCAGGCGCGCGCGGGCCTCAGGGCCCGACCTAGGCTCGGCGAGTGTCGGTGTCAAAACCGGCGAATCTCGGGTAGGGGGTCCCGAACTGTGCGTCTAGGCCGGATGGTACAGGAGGCAAGGGACATGAAGTTTTACCCAGGTTCGGGCCCTCTCGATGGAGGTAAAACCCTACGTCCTGTTTGATTAATATTGATGATATGGGTAGTACAAGAGTAGATCTACCACGAGATCAGAGAGGCTAAACCCTAGAAGCTAGCCTACGGTATGATTGTTGTTGTGTATGTTGTCCTAGGACTAAAACCCTTCGGTTTATATAGACATCATATAGGGTTAGGGTTACATAGAGTCGGTTACAATGGTAGGAGATCTGCATATCCGTATCGCCAAGCTTGCCTTCCACGCCAAGGAAAGTCCCTTCCGGACACGGGACGAATTCTTCAATCTTGTATCTTCATAGTCCAGGAGTCCGGTTGAAGGTATAGTCTGGCCATCCGGACACCCCCTAATCCAGGACTCCCTCAGTAGCCCCTGAACTAGGCTTCAATGACGATGAGTCCGGCGCGCAGATTGTCCTCGGCATTGCAAGGCGGGTTCCTCCTCCAAGTACTTCATAGAAGATTTTGAACACAAAGATAGTGTCCGGCTCTGCAAAATAAGTTTCCACATATTTCCATAGAGAGAATAATATTTACACAAATCCAATCTGCTGACGTATTCCGTAGTGTGACACACCATGGCCAAGCCTTTATCCGAGTCGTTTCATTATCCCACCTCAGCGCGTCATGCGAGGCGGTTTCCTTGGCACGTCTTGTTAAAGCAGAGATCGTGTCCCCCTATTCCGGGATTCTCATCAATACGGGCGTGGGTAACCCAACCGCTTCTATTACTCCTAGATTATAGGCAAGTCCAAACGGACACGGAGAGGACGCTTGATATTCACCCTCTTTATAAAGGGACAAGGCTTTTATTTTTCCCTCCCGTGCTCAATCGAATCCTTCCCCTACCTCAAGCTCAAGCACCCAAAGTTCAGGTCAGGTGCTCTGAACCATCAGTCATGTCCGGATCTAGCCTTCAAGGCCGATGGGTGCCTTCCTCCGTCACGGAAGAAGACATCAAAAAGTTGAGGGAGGCCAGATATCTGACCGTCGAGATTTTGCATCGGCTGCCTCCCCGAGGGCAGGCCGTCCCTACCCCCAAACCCAACGAGAACGTCATGTTTGTCTCCCACTTCCTCCGAGGTCTAGGCCTTGCTCTGGATCCTTTCGTCAGGGGTTTGATGTTTTATTACGGGCTAGACTTTCATGATCTAGCTCCGGACTCCTTTCTTCATATCACGACATTTATTGTCGTGTGCGAGGCCTTCCTCCGGGTTACCCCTCACTTTGGCCTATGGCTCAAGACCTTTGAAGTGAAGCCGAAGATGATCGAGGGGCAGCACGCAGCGTGTGGAGGTGCCTCAATACGCAAGATGACGGGAGCTCCGTGGCCCAAAGGTTCCATCCCAGAGGTGTCTGAATTGTGGCAACAGGAGTGGTTCTACATCACGGCTCCTAGAAGTGCCAAGTGGGCGGCCGCCCCTGTTTTCCGCTCGGGCCCTCCACCACAACTGATGTCATGGATCAGTAGAGGTCTGAGCTGGGGTCCAGCCAAGGACATGCCTATACTGCAAAGCCGCATTCGAGATCTCTTCAATGGAGATTTCAGTTTGGTTGCGGTAATACAAGTTATGCTGGTTCGTCAAGTCCAGCCTTGCAAACACCGGCCTCTTCGCCTATGGGAGTTCAATCCCGAGGGACCGCGTGTCATTCAAAATTTTCTCGGCCTGACGCACGAGGAGATGTACAAGTCATTCTTCGGACCTCAGGTGGAGTGTCCGGAAATCATCGAGGACGTGGGCCTGAGCAGTAACCGCGCCGCTGAACAGGTAAGGCATCTTTTGGCCGAACATACTATCTCTCCTTCGTTACGAAGTTATTTATGAGAGTTTGCTTTTTGACCAGGACTGGCTTACAAAGGCAAAGTTGATTTGGTGTTCGGCCCCTCTCCCGGAGGGTTTGGAAAATCCGGTATTGGAAAAGATGCTCCACACCGCACCTTGCTCGGAGCCCTTGAAGGAAGATACTGTGGAGGATAATGCGGGTGGACGCGGGGCCCCAACGCTGCCCATTCTAGTCGAGGGAGCGAGCGTCTCCATGAAGGAAGACGACCAGAAGAGGAAAAGGACTGCGCCCGGGGATTCGGAAGCTGAAGCTTCCAAACGGGAGAAGAAGTCTCCCACAGAGGGTCCTACTTTGGGGGGCGCCATTGCCGCACAAAGTCCGCGGGGGGGGGGGGGGGTCAATTCTCCCACGAGTCGTAAGTGACCCGAAATACTTTAATAGTACAGATATGCCATCTTTTTCATCTGAGAAGATAACCACCGCATATATTTTGCAGTTCGGGCCTTAGCCCCTCTCAAATGAGCTCGTCTTCGGGGGATCTTCTTCCAGAGATGATGGAGAGCGAAATGCCTCCTCCGGACTCCTCCGCTCCGGAAGCAGGCGACCCTGAAGTGTCATTGTCGAGGGCCTCTCCGAGTCCGGTGAGGCCAGAAGATAATCCCATTGACCCCCGAAGCTCCCAGTGTCCGGCTCCCGAAGAGAGCAGACAAAAGAGTCCGACACCGTCTAGTTTGCGATCGGATGTTCTGAGGGAGTTGGTGGGGCGAGCAGCCATCTCAGACGAACACCATGTGCTGATGAATACGGTGATGGAGAGAATCTCGTTCGCCGAAAGCGGATTGCATGAAGCTTTTATGAGTCTACTGACAGGCTTTGAGGTACGTAAAAGAATGTATGATAGTCCTACACATGCTAGGTGTGCCCTGTGTAGATAGTAGCCCCTGAGACTCTGGTTGTCGTCAGAAACAACGACGAACAGAGGATCATATTCCCAGGTAATAACCATACTGCCTCTATGTGCAGGTGATGGAAGCTCTGGTGGCTAGCCGGACTAGCGAGTTTGCCCATTTAGAACGGCAGTTGGATGCGGCAGACGCCGACATCGAGCTTGTTAACAAAAGGCTTGACGAGGCACAGGGTAAGTGTCATTATCTGGTAAACGTCACATAGGAAGAGTAGCATGATGCCAGTATCTTTAATATGTTGTGACTGCAGATGGAGCTGCCACTGTTGAAGCCTTGCGGGAAGAACTTGCCCGAGCCAAGGAACAAGCGAGGCTGGGTAATGCGGCTGCTATGAAGGCGGCCGAAGAGTTGCAAGCCGAGAAGGCCGCACATGGCGAGAGCCGAGATAAGATGGCCAAGATGGCCATAGAATTAAAAGCTGCCGCCGACCGTTGCTGGGTTCTTGAAAAGGAAAACCAGGCAAAGGCATCGGACCTTGAGAAGGCTGCTGCAATGAGGAAAGACCTCCGCTCTGCTATGAGGGCAAAGAAGGAGGAGCTGCGGGAAGCCGGGGACATTGTAGCTAGGAAATCCTTTATGTTGCGGAGGAAGTTCGGAGATCCACGGTATGCCCCTCTGGATCGGCAGTGGAGCTCGGAGGATGTGTATATGGATTTGGCGGCGAGCGCTACTGATGCGGCTAAGTACTTCCAGGGTCAGACGGACCGTGAAGTAGACCAGCTGTTTTGGAGACAATTCCATTCTCCCAAGCGTCCACTTTCATTGACTGACCAATTAGCCGAATGGGCCGAACTAAATAGGTTGTCCGGACTCTCCATGAGGTCTGTTGTGGATCAGCTATGGCCGGAAAGGTCAAAATCGAACAGCTATTTCAGCTTGGTGCAGCAGTTTCTTGACGTGGTGCCGGGCATTAATGTGATGAAGAGGTCGGCGTGCATAGAGGGCGCACGGATGGCCTTTGCCCGTGTTAAGGCATACTGGGCGGAGATGGATGCTACCAATGTTGCAGCGCGGGATTCGGCCATAGGTCGAAAGGCTGCTGAGCACTACTTTGAAGAAGTTCTTGAGGGTGCCCGTTTGATAGAGACCCAGTGCTCAAAAAATATTATGTTTGAGTGATATGTAATCTTATTGTAAGCGAAATTCTTTTATAAATGTTTGTAAGGCTATTTTTATACTTTTGCCTGAAAGTAATATGATGCCTCCTGGGCGGCCGTTTATGTATACATGTGTATAACCTGAAAGATTGCAGTCGTCGGCTTCAACCCCCACGCATATAATGCGGAGGTGCTCGCAAAAACACGCGTTCACACTTAACCCAACGTCTTGGTCCTATTAAGGAGGTGATAGCAGAACGAGCGAGGCAACCAGACTATAATGCTTTAGCACTTTCACTTAGCCATAGGAGCTTGACAGTGGGGCTACTAGATAGCCCCTGGTTGCTCCGCACTCTCCCGATTCTGGGGTGCGTACATGCCTAGCCGGAAAACAGCCCTTGGTTAAGGCGGAGGAATTCTAACATTCCCACAGGTCATCGAGTGGTTGACCAGTCTCACGGTATATCATGACAGTCTGTTTTCGGCTTTCTCTACTGAGGTTCTTGTCCGGATGAACCAGGGCACAATCGCAGTAGTTCTCCTGGTGCTACCTTAGCCGGTAAAGCGGAACGTAAGGCACCAAAACACAGGAGCCGGGCAAACCCAACATTTGACCAAAGACAATGATTCGGAGCTGATGCATATAGGGCCAAACTCGCGACGCCGAACACTCCCTAAGGTATTCGGTCTTTGTGGTATAAACCAGACCTAAATAATGGCCTTTGTAAGAAGCCCCTTGTGTCTAGGTACGTGCATTGTTCTGGCGTGGCCACATGCCAAGACGTCAGCATCCTTCAACGGTGGATATATATCAACAAGAGACAGTAAAAAAGGTTTACGCAGGGTCTTAATCTAAAAAGAATCCTTGGAGCGGGTCCCTGCTGCACGTCTGCGCCTGTGTCTCCGTTGTGCCGTATCCTGGACGGGTGTAGCACGATGATCGTCTGTAAAAGAGAGGAAGTTAAGTGAAAAAGTTGTCGTGCAAAAAGATAGTTTTTTTAAAGAAAACTATGTATAATTGAAGATGATAAGAAATTGCCACTTGTCTGCGTGCATTGAGCCGCTTGTATTGACAAATAGGGGTGTGACCATTTATTCGGTATAAATAGCGGCGCCGGACTCGATTAGTTGTGTCTGAGGTCTTGACGACCTGTTTGGATGCTTTCACTGGTCCGGGCGCCTTTAGTGTGCGGCTGCCAAGGCAGCCTCACTCTCTTCGGCGCGCAGAGATCGCTTGATATTTCCATGTACTGTAATGATGCCACGTGGACCGGGCATCTTGAGTGCGAGGGAGGCGTAGTGTGGTATTGCATTAAAGCGAGCGAAAGCTTCGCGTCCGAGCAGTGCTTGATAGCCACTTTGAAACGGAGCGATGTGGAAAGTTAAATGCTCGCGACGGAAGTTATCGTGGGAGCCGAATATAACTTGTAGTAAGAGGGAGCCCGTACAACGAGCCCCTGGGCATGGCGTTACTCCTTTAAAGGTAGTATTGCTATGGCGAATTTGTGTTGGGTCTAACCCCATCCCGCGGATTGTATCCTGATATATTAGGTTTAGGCTACTGCCGCCGTCCATCAAGACTCGTGTGAAGTGATATTCGCCAATTACTGGGTCTAATACCAGGGCAGCCCATCCTGCGTGTCGGATACTTGCTGAGTAATCACGATGGTTGAAAGTGATCGGTTGAGACGACCAGTGGCAGGACTTCGCGGTGACAGGCACTTGGGTATATTTTCCTGGGAGTGCCGCGTTGTTTTTTCCCTTGATCACGTGCAACACGTTTACTATTTTGACTTCTGGTGGAAATTTCTTTTGTTCCCCCGTGTCTTGCTTGGGGGGCTCGTCCTCGTCTTCACTTGGTGTATCCTCCCCCTTGTGTACGGCGTTGAGCTTGCCGGACTGCTTGAAGACCCAACATTCTCTGTGGGTATGATTAGTGGGTTTACCAGGGGTACTATGGATCTGGCATACTTGGTCTAGAATTTTGTTGAGGCTGGACAGTTCATCCCTGGTGCCTTTAGGGGGCGGCTTTTGACCTGGCCGAGAAATTTTGAATCCGGCATTTACTGCCGTGCCCTTCGTGATGTCTTCTATAATCCGGCGTTTGTTATTGCTGTTGCGCCGTGATTTCCCGTTTCCATCTCTTACTTCAGATGTACTGGGGTCGCTGGTGCTGCATCTGGCTAGCCAGCTGTCCTCACCCGCGCAAAAGCGGGTCATGAGGTTTGTTAATGCGGCCGTCGTTCTCGGCTTATTTTGGCCGAGGTGTCTGGCGAGCCATTCGTCACGGACGCTATGCTTGAAAGCTGCCAAGGCTTCGACGTCCGGACAGTCGACAATCTGGTTCTTTTTAGTAAGAAACCTGTTCCAAAGCTTTCGGGCTGACTCTCTGGGCCGTTGAGTTATATGACTCAAATCGTCCGCATCCGGAGGTCGGACATAAGTCCCTTGAAAATTTTCCTGAAAGGCATCTTCGAGCTCTTCCCAACTTCCAATGGAGCTTTCGGGGAGGCCTTTGAGCCAGTGATGAGCTGACCCTTTGAGCTTGAGGGGTAAGTACTTGATGGCGTGGAGATCGTCTCCTCGAGCCATATGGATGTGAAGGATGTAGTCCTCAATCCAGACCCCAGGGTCTGTTGTTCCGTCATATGCCTCTATGTTTACGGGCTTGAATCCCTCTGGAAATTCATGGTCCAGCACCTCGTCGGTGAAACATAGGGGGTGTGCGGCACCCTTGTAGACGGGTGTACCGCGTTGTTCGGATGTTTGTTGTGTTGCAGTGTATGCTGGGGCACGCTTGCGTGGTCCATAGATGGATCTTGTTGCGTCGTCCTTTGGGTGCGAGCCCTCGCATGGGTCGCATATTGTATTGTGAGCGGCGTTGTATGCCGTTCTGTGTTGGTAGAGGGGTCATCTATCCGACCAGGTGGCTGCTTTGATATTTGGTTGTGGGGGGGTCTGAGGCCTGCTCATCGAATTCGGGTAACAGCTTCCGCTTTGGGTAGCTCTTGGAGGGACGATTGTTGCTGTACCTTGCTGATGTGTTTAGTATTTTGCTCCATCTGATGTGGAGTGTGTCTTGCGCAGCCTTGAGCCTTTGCTTCTGCTTTTTCAGACTCCTCGCAGTGGCAACAAGCCTTTTATGGGCAGTCTGCTGCTCCGGGTGCCTGTCCGGCGTTACATCGTCTGGACCATCATCCTTGATAGGATTTGTTTGTTCGGTTTGATTATCCGGATCGCCGTTGTCTGGCAGTGGTTCGCCCTGCTCCAGCGCTGGGTCTGTGTGATCTCTATTTCTGTCGAGGCGGGATTTGGGGCGGCGCTTGCGTCGCCGCTTTGACTGCTTTTCGAGGGAACAAGCCTTCGGTGCATCCTTCCGCTCCTCGTCGTCATCTTTTGGTGCGTCCACCATGTATACGTCATATGACGAGGTGGCATTCCAGGGCCCGATAGGCGCTGGTTCTTTATCGTCTCCTTCATCGGCGTCCATATCGTCGATGTCTTGGGAGTCGAAGTCGAGCATGTCGGTTAAATCGTCGAGAGTGGCTACAAAGTGGGTGGTGGGTGGGCTTTGAGTTTCTTCATCGTCCGAATCCCAACCTTGCTGACCGTAGTCTGGCCAGGGTTCTCCTGATAAAGAGAGAGACTTCAGTGTCTTCAGAATATCGCCGAAAGGCGAGTGCTGAAAGAAATCCACGGCAGTAAACTCCATGATCGGCGCCCAATCGGATTCGATCGGCAGGGGCGCGGAGGGTTTGGAGTCCGGAGAGGAGTCTGGCTCCTTGGAGTCACGAGTCTCGCAGAGTGCGGGGTTGGTGTTCGGCTCGATCGCCGTTGGGATCGCAGCCCCCGAGGCGACGTCCAACCACCCATCCTCGATCGGCGCAGTTGGCTCCGAATTAAGGGTCGAAGCCGATGCGAACGCGGCCTCCAGGGCACTGTTCGGCGGCAGAGCTAGATCATGCTCGTCGCGACAGTGCGGCGCGCTCGGCAGTGGCTCGAATCCGTCGAAGATCCAGTCCCTGCGGATGTCAGCCGTGTAGTTTAAGCTTCCAAATCTGACCTGACGGCCAGGGGCATAGCTTTCGATCTGCTCCAGATGGCCAAGTGAATTGGCCCGCAGTGTGAAGCCGCCGAAGACGGAGATCTGTCCGGGGAGGAAGGTCTCACCCTGGACTGCATCGCTATTGATGATTGTAGGAACCATCGAGCCTGACAGCAACGACACAAAGGAACTCTCAATGAAAGCACCAATGTCGGTGTCAAAACCGGCGGATCTCGGGTAGGGGGTCCCGAACTGTGCGTCTAGGCCGGATGGTAACAGGAGGCAAGGGACACGAAGTTTAACCCAGGTTCGGGCCCTCTTGATGGAGGTAAAACCCTACGTCCTGCTTGATTAATATTGATGATATGGGTAGTATAAGAGTAGATCTACCACGAGATCAGAGAGGCTAAACCCTAGAAGCTAGCCTACGGTATGATTGTTGTTGTGTATGTTGTCCTATGGACTAAAACCCTCCGGTTTATATAGACATCGGATAGGGTTAGGGTTACATAGAGTCGGTTACAATGGTAGGAGATCTGCATATCCGTATCACCAAGCTTGCCTTCCACGCCAAGGAAAGTCCCTTTCGGACATGGGACGAAGTCTTCAATCTTGTATCTTCATAGTCCAGGAGTCCGGCTGAAGGTATAGTCCGGCCATCCGGACACCCCCTAATCCAGGAATCCCTCAGTGGGCTTCGGCGGGGAGGCACGGAGATGTGGGCGTGGTCGCCACGTGTCAGCGTCGGAGTGGGCGAACGGCGGTGGCGGACATGTCCAGCGGTGGAGGAGAAGGTGTCCGGCGGCGCGATGGGGATTTCTAGGGTTTCGGGACCCGAATTTGAGGAGGGGTGCACATATTTATAGGTAGGAGGAGGTAGGAGTGTCCAAATGGAGTGTACTTTTCGACCACACGATCATGATCCGATGACGGAGGACATGGGAGTGGTTTTGATGGGTTATTGGGCCATTTTGGAGGGGTGTTGGGCTGCAACACACACGAGGCCTTTGCGGTTCCCCGGTTAACCGTTGGAGTATCAAACGGACTCCAAATGGCACGAAATTTGACAGGCGGTCTACCAGTGGTGTACCAAGGCCACTTGGAAAATCTCGGTCCATTCTGAGAATGTTTAACACCGTCTCACGAAAAGAGATAAAAGGGGTACGCCGGTGCACATAGGAGTGTCGGATTGCAAAACGGACAACGGGGAAAATGCTCGGATGCATGAGACGAACATGTATGCAAATGAGATGCACATGATGACATGATATGAAATGCATAACATGAACAAAATGAAAAATGAAGACAAAACCCAACCACGAAGGGAATCTCATAACTTAAAGCCGAAAATGACAGAGTCGAAGTTACAAATATGGCAAGTTACATCCGGGGTGTTACAGGCGGTGGCCGGAATTTTCAGGGGGGCAATCCAGTTTTGTCAGGGTTTTACGGACGTTCGGGGGTTTACGGTCGTCCAATCATCGGACGTCCGGAGGCTGTCAGACGTCCGGTGCCTGGGCGAAAAATCGGGCACGGGATGAACGACTAGGGTTCGTGGTGGAGGTGGCGAGAATGGTCAAATCCAGGCGATTTTGTGGATGAAAAAGGGTGGAGACGAAGGGGAAAGCTAGATCCACTCAAGGCAAAGCAAATCTATGGATCAAATCCAATAAAATTTCATAACACCAACAAATCACAAAAAAAAATTGGGGCTATTTTTGGTGGGGAATTTTCGAATTAGGGACAAAATCAACAAAACAAGGCTAGAAAACACAACGGGGAGGCTCCGAAATCATGATCAACGTGGCTCTAGATACCAAGATGATGTAGGGTGGAACACTAGATGGCCGATCTTTTACGAAAGGAGCGGATCCCGCGATGAACACAAGGGGAAGCACGGGTAAACACAAGGGGAAACACGAGAGAAACACTAAAACCAACCGGTTCTTCTCCAAAGGAAATCTTGATGGGGCCACCCAAAAGGGGGTCTTGAATCCAAGGGGATCTTATCCATAGAGGGGCCGCGGTCTCTCTCAAGGAGTAGATCCGATGTGGATGAGCGAGGCTCTATCTCTAATATGAGCTATCACAACTCTAACCCTAGAAAAGAAAAGAGGAGGTGGGGGTCTATATATAGTCTTAGAGGCCGAAGGGGTACATGGGCTTCGGCCCAACACGAAATCAGCACACAGGCGTCGGACGTCCGGTAGTTACCGGTCGTCCGGAGGCTCGCGAGGGTCCGGACGTCCAATGCTCATCGGGTGTCCACAGATTTGGCTCGGATGTGCTTTGGTCGGATGTCCAGGGCGTCGGGCGTCTGGTGGTCTTTGGAAATCAGGCGTTTTGGCTCGGGTGTGGTAGCGCCGGTCGTCCGGAGGGGGATCGGACGTCCGAGGTTCGCCGGTCGTCCGGTGGCTGGGAATTTTGAGCAGTCCTTCTTCTTGTCCATTGAGCTTGGTGTCCTCACCATCTTGTCCGTTAGGTGTAGCTGATTCGTTGCTCTCCTCCAAGTACCTGATCGCACATAGGGTTTCCGCTTGAGGTAGTAGCCATGTCTCATGCATAGAAAGTGGTTGTTCGGAGAGGAGCGAGTTCACCTTATCTTGGATAGCCTTGGCTCGTGCTCTTGTCATTAGTCCAAGTGGTGTCGTGGGAGACGTCGGTAGGTCCATGGGTATGACCTTGGGATGCTCCACATCACTAGGTCTCCTACATGATGACATGCCTATCCTCGACGAGTCCATACCTCCAATGGAGACGATGATGGCCATGGTGGAAGAAGATGCACCCTCCACATGGTTCTATCGAGATGAAGATGACCATGACTTGGTCTTCGACACCTCACCTACAACACATAAGTGATGCTCTAAAGGTAACATAGGTGATGGTGCTTCTCTTGTCCCACTAGTGGAATATATTACAAATGATTGCTTGCATGATGTTGATCACCTTATGGATTCATCACATACTATATCTTCTACTTGCTTTGATATGCCACCCATTTATGATGAACATGATAATGATCATGTTGAATTTCCTAGTTGTGATGCTATGCTCCATAGGATATCATGTGAAAATTCTATTGGTCACATCATGTTCGACAACCCTTTAAACTTGTCATATTCTATGAGTGAGATCTCCCATATTGCATCATTTCAATCGCAACAGAGTAGCTATGCATGCCCCATTAAAATAAATCTTATTTGCACCTATGGCATAGGTGACGAGATGAAGGCCATTGGCTTTTGTTTTTCTTGTGATGATATTGCTAAGCTTCCATTACACGATTTGCGCAATTCATCTACTGTACCATGCAATGATCACATTGTTCTGAATATGCTTTGTTTTGGATGTTGTCAATATTCTCCATATGATGTTTCCATTAATGCTCATGAGGAGACCCCTATAGTTTCCTCACATATTAGGAGATTTTGATGCATTCCATACTTTGCATGATTCCCATAATTGCTTGCACCACATGCATTCCATGAGTAATAATGCTCTACATATTTCTCGTGATGCTTTACACAATTTGAGTCTCCATTATGTCATACATAACACCAAACCTCTCATGATGGATGACATGTTTCTATATCACGCATCTCATTCATTTGTGCATTGGATATTTTGTGCTAACCAACACATGCACGTGCGCATCATGATGGATGATGTGTACATATACCACGCACACACAATTTTCCCTTTGTCTTTGTTTTGTGTAGGTACTCACGTATACTCGTCAACCTCTCAATCCCAAGAGTTGACGAAACAAGCTCTTGAGAGCAACGACGATTTGGGATCTCGTGCACTATTCTTACCATCGTTCTCTTTGCGGAATGAATTCACGCATTCTTTTTACTTGGCTCTCACACGGCTATGGGCTATTTACCATTTGTCACCTTGTGCCCATTATATCGTGTTCACTTTGCATGTTATGCCCCTTTACATGATTTTGCCATGCAATTGTGACTCTTGCTTGCATCTACCCATGATTCACCATTATGCTACTCCTATGTGTATTTGCATGCTTGGTGGAGACCCTAGTAGCTATTGCAATGATTTCTTTGTGCCCCATGCTATTCTTGATTCTTTTGTTGGGAGAGTCATGATGTCCCATTGCTATTTACATATGGCCTCTCGCCAATACATTGATGATATTTTTCTCATATCTTGCCTTCATGCTTGTGATATGTCTTGTGCATTATTCATGCCCACCATTTGCACACATGAGACGCTTGACATGATTCCTTCTAGTACGTTGCATCTTCGCACTACTAGCTTGATTAACTTGATCACAATGATTGCTTGCTTTGTCGCATCACCATGTTCCACTATTACTCGCTTTCTTGGGCTGATGACATATATGCTCTTACCTCTCAGATGATTTATCTTGATCATTGTCTCTTGTCTCCATTAGTGGCATCTCTCATATCCCCTTGTATTGAGCGCCAACTTGCTATGCTTATTGATCATTGTCTCTTGTATCCATTAGTGGCATCTCTCATATCCCCTTGTATTGTGAAGCATGCTTGTTTACTTGAGCCTATTGTCTTTGGTTGTAGTTACATCATATGCTTGCATACCATGTCACATCTTGTCCTTTCTTATGATAAGAATGATGAAAACACTTGTTGGGTATCTCACCACTCGAATGATAGGTGTTGCATTTGCACTAACCTCATTTGTTTTTCCGAGTGTTTGTCGTGTTCTTTCATTTTGAGGAATTCACAAGGCGGCACCATCATGAGACATTTTGGTTATGTGAAGGCATACATGATGTGCGTCACCAAAATTTTCGACATCCTCATAAAGGTGAACTCATTCCCTTTGAGCCATCTTCACATATGCATATTGGATGGGCCATACTTTCATTGTTGTTTCCTTCTTCTTGTCTACATGATACATATATTGGATGGAGGACCGACATTGGAGATGGACCTATGGACCTTCAAGTTGAGGAGTTCCCGGACTTAGTGGATGCACCACAGGACCAACACTTCTACCATGACATCAAGCTATGGTACAACACCACCCATAACAAGTTTGCATCTTATGCATGGATTGACTCACATTATGATTGCCTTATTGCATCTTGTATTACCTTGTCTTCCATGATATATGAGCTTGTGCACTTCCTTAGCAAATTTGTTGTGATCTTTCTTGATGGCATATTCATACATCATGATCATATTGCCTACCATCAATTGCATGATAACTTATTAGTATTGAGCATCCATTACCATATTCATGCTATTGATAAACCGTCTCACTATGACATCATTTCGCACCGTGGTTGCATTGATCATATTCACAACACATTTGTGTGCACAATGAATGCCTTTGCTCCCATGAACGCTTTGCATATCATTTTATATCATCTTGATAAGCATCATGCGATTTTTCACGAAAAATCTTGCCGCACGGACTCATTCTTACATGATGGACACTTTGTGCGCGCTACCCATTGTATTTTCGAGTGTCGTTTGTGTTTGCTATTTTTGCATGTATACCACTCCGGTGACACCTTGGAGTACTTGGATTGCGCAATGTCTTCAACTCAGTCCAACTACAAGTTCATCCACGACTACCGTTTCCATGGTGATGACAATCACGATCCGAGGTCGGATCTTTCCCAAGGGAGGGGAGATGATGCGGAGCATCCTACGATCATCCCGAGGTACACTCTAGCATATGCCGTTGGACCTAAGGTGAACTCACTCCTTTCCGAATCTTCCCTTTCCGCATGTAAGACATGGATGCTACTTCAACCGCGGACCTTGTGCATACTCAGGTACACCCAAGGAGGCCATGGAGAGCCCAAGGACTAGGGCCAAGTACGCACGGAAGTGAAGGAAGAAGAGCCAGCTGCTACAGCAGCCGAACATCCGGCCCTAGCCCGGACATCGGCCCGTGCCCCGGAAATCCGGACCTTCATCATCGAATGCATCTGGAAGCGACCCAGGCCATCCCGGACATCCGGCCTCCCAGCCCGGACATCCAGCCCATCGCGAAGCCCCGGACATCTGGCCAACCATGCACGCAGTGTAACGGGCCACTGGCCCATGTACCCCTTCACTTCGTCCCCAACTTGTACTACAACTATAAATAGACCTCTCCCACCTCCTAGTTAGGGTTAGCAAAGGATAGGCTCATTTTGTGTGAGAACTTTCCTCATCCACTTGGTTACCTTCTCCTCGGAGATCGCGCCTCCTCGGAGAAGATCCCCCAAGCAGATTCAAGACCCCTTCACGGGAAGAACCTCAAGACCTCCTCACAGAGAAGATCGTGCTACTTGTATCATCCCTAGTCGACTATGGATCTTGTATCTCTTTTGTGTTCGAGGATCTAGCGCATGTGTGATCATTCTTGTTGGTTTTAGTGTTTCTCTTGTGTTTCCCCTCGTGATTCCCCTTGTGTTCTTCGTGTTCCTCACGGGATCCGCTCCTTTTGTGAAAGATCGGCCGTATAGGGTTCCACCCTACATCATAAACCCACAATTCATCGGTCCCAACAAACACACCGCAAAACGGTTACATCGAATAGATTTCCAAGAACACCGAGGAGAACATTGTATTGAAGATCAAAGAGAGAGAAGAAGCCATCTAGCTACTAGCTATGGACCCGTAGGTCTGTGGTAAACTATTCACACATCATCGGAGGGGCATCAAGGTTGATGTAGAAGCCCTCCGTGATTGATTCCCCCTCCGGGAAAGTACCGGAAAAGGCCTCCAAACGGGATATGGTGAGAATAGAAGTTTGCGGCCAGGGAAAAAGTGTTTTGGGTGGCTCTCTATTGGTTTCTTGATTATTAGAGAATTTATAGAGGCAGAATAATGTCAAACCAAGCATAAGTGGGCCCATGAGGCACTAGGGCATGCTTACCCCCTGGGCGCGCCCTGGTGGCTCGTGGCCACCTCCTTCACCTTCTGACTTCCCCCCGAAGTGTCACAACCCTAGCTTACCCTTAGCCTGTCATTGCTTAAGCATCCATGCATCATGTTTAAATTTTTGAAACTAGACATGGGGATGTTCAAACCCTAGCACGAAATGGAATTCTACCAGGTTCAACTGAAAATTGTTTCAATGAACCCAAAATGCCCTTCGCAAAAGTTCATCATTTTTGGATTGGTCTAGAAACTCTGCCAAAAATGGTGCACATTTTTTCAGGTCACTTTGGATTTTTGAATTAAATCATAAAGTATTTGCATTTGGACATTTAAATGCTATAAATATTTTTAAATGTCCAAATAATCTTGAAAGCATTTGAGTGCTGTTGGAAATAATTTCAAAAGTGCCCACAATTATTTTCATGATTTTATAATGTGGTTTAGCATTTTTACTAAACCAGAAACAAATAACAGAAAAAGAAAAAGAAAACTAAAACAGAAAGAGAGAGAGAGAAAGGCAAGATGATACTTACCTGGCTGGGCCGGCCCACCTGGCCCATGCTAGTCATCACCTATCTCTGCCAGTAGGAAGAGGAAGGAGACAACACGGCACGCGCGGGCGCCACGCCACCAGGCTGCCTGCCTGCATCGCCTAGCCACAATGACACCTCACATCTTCTCCTCGGCGCCGCACCGACTGCTCTGACGAGTCCATTCCCCTGGCTCTCTCCCTCGCCTCTCCCCGCCTTAACCAAAGCCGTCCTTCGCCCCCGCCGTCACACGCGTAGCCACCATCTCTCCCTCGTCCCCTCGTCTTGTCAATGAGCAACACCTCGACGTCCTCGACCTCCTCGTTGCGCCACCCGTCGCTGGACGCGCTCCACTGCCTCCCCGAGCTCGTCCCCGACCGCCCGTCGTCGGAGATCCTCCTCGCCGCCCCAACTACTTCAGCCACTCCCCGAGCTCGCCGTTCGCCTCGTCGTAACCACTGTGAGCTCCTACTCCTTCTCCCCCTCCCCGTTCGCTCTACCGCACATCGTAGCTACCGCACCACGTCCATCTGCATGCATCGCCGCTTGTGCTTGCCGCCAACGTATCCCCGGCTGTCCAACTGCCCGACTGTCATGCCTAGCTTGCTCCCCGCACCACGCAAAGCCCGTAGGTGCCCCGCATGAGCCACCCCGCCCACCGTAGCGTCGACCCCGAGCTCACCCGAGTTCCGGCAGCCATCGCAGTAGAGCGTCCGCATCACGTAGGTGTCCTCCGCTGGCCATTTGGTCACTGGAGACGTGAACCCAAGGCTCGCCGCCACGTCTGGGCTCACCGACGTCTAGCCGCCGGTGCGTTTGACCTAGTTTGACCAGGGTTTGACCGCCCTGGGTGACGGACGAGTGGGGCTAGCCCTGCTAATTAAATTAGGTTAGCCTTAACTAAATTAGGTTATATTAGTTAGACACTGACATGCGAGACCCACTGGTTAGTTTGACCTGGGCCGCCCCATTGACTCGTAGTGCTGACATAGTAATTCCTTTTTCAAGAATTAGTTAAATTCTAATTAATCAGAAAATCCAGAAAAAGGTTTAAACTTCAAAAAATCATAGAAATTAATCTATAACTCAGATGGAAAAGATATATATTCCAAAAAATGATGAGAAAAATTGAATATATCCTTTGGTACTGGTTTCACACATGACAAAGCAACTTAACCTTGTTGTTTAGATCAAAACATGATAATGCACTTTGTAACTTCATAGTTTGAGTTTGAATTTGAATCTTTGGTTCAAATTGACTCAAACGCTCTGGTTTCAGTTGCATTAGCTCACCACACTTATTTTTTCCATGTCATGTGCCTGCATCATATTGTTGCATATTGCCATGTATTGATTGTGTTCGATGTGATCTCCGTGGTAGGTCCTGCACCCGAGGATATCCGTGAATATCCAACCGAAGGGCAGTACCCTTCCACCACCCTGCCAGGAAAAACAACCCCCTGATAGAGGCAAAGGTGTCCCATCTTTCGATGAGATGGTGGCTATTGTTTTGGAGGAAGTCAACTTTGACGATCCGACTACGAACGTGCGAGGATGTCGCGCCTTAGCAATCGCTAAACCAACTCCGAGAGGTTATTGACCACACCGGAGCATGATTAACCTGACCATGAAGGTCTGTTTCCTGCAAGCAAACAAAGAACAAGCAAGAAACTAAGATTGCAATTTGGATATTGCGAATATAAGAGGAAAGCTTTATTGAACAAGGTGGGGTTCTGTGATGCCTTTGTCTGGTCGTTGAACACAAACGAAGTACGCGAAGCTGCAGCTATGGCGAACTTTAATCTAAACAAAACCCAAAGTCTAAACGATGCCCTAAGGGATGTATCTATGGAGGAAGAGGGGGGGGGATTTCATGGCCCTTGGAGGAGGGGTCCGAAACCAACCCTAACTCTTCTTTCCCCACACATATAGACTCTAAAAATAGCCTATACTCAAGTATTTCAAAATTACATGGGCCTGGCCCAATAATAAGGTGACACACAACACCTATAATAGCCTCTGGACAAAATTTATGAAGTGGCATCTTGTAAATTTCGTCCTAGGCTTCACGCACTCATTATGGTGGCTTCAAAGTCCTGAAATCATCACTTGTAACTCCGTTCTTGATCCCCTTGCGCATGCCATCATCTGCATGCTTGATCTTGCTCCAATGATCATCCTTCTTGTCCAAGTTAGGCCCTTCATTTGTAAGCAAGACAAATGTATCCAATTTAGGCAGCATCATATTCTCACGAACATTAGAATCATTACCAAGAAATGAAAGTACCTAGTAATTTAATTGGCATGCGCTAGCTCTAGTAATTGGTCCTTGATACGTCTCCAATGTATCTTTAATTTTTGATTGTTCCATGCTATTATATTATCTGTTTTGGATGTTAATGGAATTTATTTTACACTTTTATATTATTTTTGGGACTAAACTATTAACCGGAGGCCCGGCCTAAATTGCTGTTTTTTGCCTAATTCAGTGTTTCGTAGAAAAGGAATATTAAACGTAGCCCAAACGGAATGAAACCTTCGGGAACATGACTTTTGGAAAAAATGTGATCCAGAGGACTCGGAATGGACGTCAAGCAATCAACGAGGCGGCCACGAGGCAGGGGTGTGGCTACCCCCTGGGTGCGCCCCCCTCGTGGGCCCCTCGTAGCTCCACTGACCTACTTCTTCCTCTTATATATGTTCACATACCCCGCAAACATCCAGGAGCACCATGAAACCCTATTTCCTCCACCGCAACCTTATGTACCCAAGAGATCCCATCTTGGGGCCTCTCCCGGAGCTCCGCTAGAGGGGCCATTGATCACGGAGGGCCTCTACATCAACTCCATGGCCCCTCCGATGATGTGTGAGTAGTTTACCTCAGACCTTCGGGTCCATAGCTAGTAGCTAGATGGCTTCTTCTCTCTCTTTGGATCTCAATACAAAGTTCTCCTCGATTCTCTTGGATATCTATTCGATGTAACTCTTCTTTTTGCGGTGTGTTTGTCGAGATCCAATGAATTGTGGGTTTATGATCCAAATTATCTATGAACAATATTTAAATCTTCTCTAAATTCTTTTATGTATGATTGGTTTATCTTTGTAAGTCTATTCGAATTATCAGTTTGGTTTGGCCTACTAGATTAATCTTTCTTGTAATGGGAGAAGTCTAAGCTTTGGGTTCAATCTTGCGGTGCTCGATCCCAATGACAGAAAGGGAAATGACACGTATTGTATTGTTGCCATCGATGATAAAAAGATGGGGTTTATACCATATTGCATGAGTTTATCCCTCTACATCATGTCATCTTGCTTAAGGCATTACTCTGTTCTTATGAACTTAATACTCTAGATGCATGTTGGATAGCGGTCGATGTGTGGAGTAATAGTAGTAGATGCAGGCAGGAGTCGGTCTACTTGTCACGGACGTGATGCCTATATACATGATCATGCCTAGATATTCTCATAATTATTCGCTTTTCTATCAATTGCTCGACAGTAATTTGTTCACCCACCATAATTCTTATGCTATCTTGAGAGAAGCCACTAGTGAAACCTATGCCCCCGGGTCTATTGTCCATCATACAAGTTTCCAATCTATTTTATTTTGCAATCTTTAATTTCAATCTATATCATAAAAATACCAAAAATACTTATCTTATTATTATCGTCTCTATCAGATCTCACTCTTGCAAGTGGACGTGAAGGGATTGACAACCCCTTTATCGCATTGGTTGCGAGGTTCTTATTTTTTTGTGTAGGTACGAGGTGACTCGCGCATGGTCTCCTACTGGATTGATACCTTGGTTCTCAAAAACTGAGGGAAATACTTATGCTACTTTACTGCACCACCCTTTCCTCTTCAAGGGAAAACCAATGCAGTGCTCAAGAGGTAGCAAGAAGGATTTTTGGCGCCATTGCCGGGGAGATCTACGCCAAGTCAAGACATACCAAGTACCCATCACAACTCTTATCCTTCGCATTACATTATTTGCCATTTGCCTCTTGTTTTCCTCTCCCCCACTTCACCCTTTCCATTTTATTCGCCCTTTTTCCATTCGCCTTCTTCCCGTATGTATCTTTCTTTGTGTTTCAACGTGCCTTCTATTTGCTTGCTAAAAATCTATTGTTATGGATCCACTTAAAGTGTTCTACTTGGATGATCTTCGATCCTTATGCGCTCGTGCTGAAACCCCAATTAGCCTAGTTGATGGGAAATCTTTAGATGAGCATGCTCATTTTGTGCGTCACCGTTTGTCTGAAAAAGGGAGACTCTTATGGGATCAAATAAACATATTGCTATGTTATGCTTGGAATCTTTGTGAAATTTGTGATTTTACTTGTTGCTCTAAGAACCCTAAAAAACACCTCCCCTACCTATGTGAGTTTAATGATAATGAAATCTTATCTTCTTATGCAAAGGGTCTTTATAGTTACTACTATATCGAACAAATTGAAGAATTTATTGCTTTTAAGGGTGCTTATGAAGTTGCTTCTTTGATTGAAAAGTATGATATTACTCTCTACGAATCTGAATTTTTGACATACTTAAATATTGCTATGAAAACTATGCTCATAATGTCTATGTCAAAGAATTTATTGAAAGAATGACCGTTGCTTCGGAAGAAAATAATGATATGCATGAATCTATAGATAATTATGATTCCGATGATTTGATTGAAATATCCCTTGATGAACATGATGCTTGCTATTCTTGTGGCCATGATGTCAATATTTATGAAGATGAATTTGCTATAGTTCCTTATGTTAAATATGAGATCGTTGCAATTGCACCCATACTTGATAGTTCCTTCGATGAAAAGCATGATTGCAATGATGTTATTATAAATTCTCTTAATGTCAATTGTGTTAATGATATGCAAAACCTCAAGCTTGGGGATGCTAGTTTTGCTATGACTACTATTTGTTGCAATGATCATGATTGGGGTGATTCTTCTTTTGATCTTGAAAATTTATTTAAGCCCCATGATGAATATGAGATTGATAATAGTGTTTGCAATATTATTGAAAGTGGGATTGGAGAGGTCATGACTTCAGTTAATTTTAATCCCACTATTTTGGAAGAGTGTCAACTTTGCCTACATGTGGATCGTGTTAAGAATATGTTTTGTGATAGCTATATTGTTGAATTTTCTTATGATCCTACATGTAATTATTATGAGAGAGGAAAACATGGTGGTAGAAATTTTCATGTTACTAAATTACCTCTCGTTATGTTGAGATTGCTATTGTTTCTTTCCGCTTCCTTGCATATGCTAGTATTTGCTTGCCTTGATAATTTGTTTACCTATGAGATGCCTATGCATAGGAAGTATGTTAGACTTAGATGTGTTTGTCACATGTTTTATAAT
Organism: Triticum urartu; assembly: GCF_056163025.1. Lineage (NCBI taxonomy): Eukaryota > Viridiplantae > Streptophyta > Magnoliopsida > Poales > Poaceae > Triticum > Triticum urartu. Next base: position 225,614,704 of record NC_141877.1, on the reverse strand, counting down.
GCTCGCTTTGTGCTTCGATTCTTGTCTTTCATGTGAGCATCGTTGAAATCTTACGCCTAGCTTTAGGACTTTAAAGAAAAGCGCTTGTTGGGAGAAAACCCAATATTATTCCTTGCTTTTTGCTCCTGTTTAGTAATAAAAAATTTATCTAGCCTCTGTTTTTGTTGTGTCTTTTGTGTTTAATTAGTGTTTTTGCCAAGTAGAACCGTTGGGAAGACTTGGGGAAAGTCTTTTTGATCCTGCTGTAAAAAACAGAAACTTTAGCGCTCGCGAGAATTGATGCCATTTTTTATTGGAGAGTGGTATTTAGTTAATTCTTTTTGAATATGATTAATAGATAAATTCCTCACGTCCAAAATTTTATTTTAAAATTTTTGGGGTCCCAGAAGTGGTCGAAACCTACAGATTACTACAGACTGTTCTGTTTTTGACAGAATCTGTTTTTCATGTGTTGTTTGCTTATTTTGATGAATCTATGGCTAGTAATAGAGTTTATGAACCATAGAAAAGTTTGATTACAGTACGTTTAACACCAATATAAATCAAGAATGATTTCATTAAAGTACCTTGAAGTGGTGGTTTGTTTTCTTTTACTAACGGAGCTCACGAAGATATTCTTTTAAGTTTTGTGTTGTGAAATTTTCAAGTTTTGGGTAAGGATTTGATGGATTATGGAACAAGGAGTGGCAAGAGCCTAAGCTTGGGGATGCCCAAGGCACCCCAAGGTAAAATCCAAGGACACCAAAAAGCCTAAGCTTGGGTATGCCCCAGAAGGCACCCCTCTTTCGTCTTACTTGGAGCTATATTTTTATTCGCCACATGATATGTGTTTTGCTTGGAGCGTCTTGTATGATTTGAGTCTTTGCTTTCTAGTTTACCACAATTGCTGTACACACCTTTTGGGAGAGACACACATGAATTGGAATTTATTAGAATACTCCATGTGCTTCACTTATATCTTTTGAGCTATATAGTTTTTGCTCTAGTGCTTCGCTTATATCTTTTGGAGCACGTCGGTGGTTCTACTTTATAGAAATAATTGATATCTCATGCTTCACTTATCATTTTGAGAGTCCTTTAGCATGGTAATTCACTTTGGTTATAAATTTTAAATGCTAAGAGAAGTTGGATGCTTGATAGATGGTTTTGAGATATAAAGGTGGTAATATTAGAAGTGTGCTAGTTGAGTAATTTTGGAATTGATGAATACTTGTGTTGAAGTTGGCAAGTCCCGTAGCATGCATGTATGGTGAACGTTATGTGACAAATTTGAAGCATGGGGTGTTCTTTGCTTGCTTTCCTTATGAGTGGCGGTCGGGGACGAGCGATGGTCTTTTCCTACCCATCTATCCCCCTAGGAGCATGCGCGTAGTGCTTGGTTTCGATGACTTGTAGATTTTTGCAATAAGTATGTGAGTTCTTTATGACTAATGTTTAGTACATGGATTATATGCACTCTCATCGTTCCACCATTGCTAGCCTCTTCGGTACCGTGCATTTCCCTTTCTCACCTTGAGAGTTGGTGCAAACTTCGCCGGTGCATCCAAACCCCGTGATATGATACACTCTATCGCACATAAGCCTCCTTATATCTTCCTCAAAACAGCCACCATACCTACCTCTTGTGGCATTTCCATAGCCATTCCGAGATATATTGTGATGCAACTTTCCACCATTCCATTTATTATGACACGCATCATCATTGTCATATTACTTTGCATGATCATGTAGTTGACATCGTATTTGTGGCAAAGCCACCATTCATAATTTTTTCATACATGTCACTCATGATTCATCGCAATCCCGGTACACCACCAGAGGCATTCACATAGAGTCATATTTTGTTCTAAGTATCGAGTTGTAAATCTTGAGTTGTAAGAAAATAAAAGTGTGATGATCATCATTAGAGCATTGTCCCATGTGAGGAAAGGATGATGGAGACTATGATTCCCCCACAAGTCGGGATGAGACTCTGGACGAAAAAAGAAAGAAAGAAAAGAGGACAAAAAAAAGAAGGCCCAAAAAAATGAGAGAAAAAGAAAGAAGGGACAATGTTATTATCCTTTTTCCACACTTGTGCTTCAAAGTAGCACCATGATCTTCATGATAGAGAGTCTCTTATTTTGTCACTTTCATATACTGGTGGGAATTTTTCATTATAGAACTTGGCTTGTATATTCCAATGATGGGCTTCCTCAAATGCCCTAGGTCTTCGTGAGCAAGCGAGTTGGATGCACACCCACTTGGTTTCTTTGATGAGCTTTCATACATTTATAGCTCTAGTGCATCCATTGCATGGCAATCCCTACTCCTTGCATAGACATCAATCGGTGGGCATCTCCATAGCCCATTGATTATCCATGTCAATGTGAGACTTTCTCCCTTTTTGTCTTCTCACACAACCTCAATCATCGTATTCCATTCCACCCGTAGTGCTATGTCAATGACTCGCGCTCATATATTGCTTAAAAGTTGAAAGAGTTTAAAAAGGCTAAGTATGAAACAATTGCTTGGCTTGTCATCGGGGTTGTGCATGATGAGAGCATTTTGTGTGACGAAAATGAAGCATGGACAAACTATATGACTTTGTAGGGATAAGTTTTCTTTGGCTATGGTATTTTGATAAGACATAATTGCTTGATTAGCATACTTGGAGTATTACTATTTTTATGTCAAGAATAAACTTTTATCTTGAATCTTTCGGATCTGAACATTCATGCCACAATAGAGAAAAATACATTGAAGAATATTCTAGAAATCATTCCACATCAAAAATTCTGTTTTTATCATTTACCTACTCGAGGATGAGCAGGAATTAAGCTTGGGGATGCTGATACGTCTCCAACGTATCTATAATTTTTGATGGTTCCATGCTATTATATTATCTGTTTTGGATGTTAATGGGCTTTATTTTACGCTTTTATATTATTTTTGGGACTAACCTATTAACCGGAGGCCCAGCCCAAATTGTTGTTTTTTGCCTATTTTAGTGTTTCGTAGAAAAGGAATATCAAACGGAGCCCAAACGGAATGAAACCTTCAGGAACGTGATTTTTGGAACAAACGTGACCCAGAGGACTTGGAGTGGACGTCTAGCAATCAACGAGGCAGCCACGAGGCAGGGGGCGCGCCCTCCCCCCTCATGGGCCCCTCGTAGCTCCACCGACCTACTTCTTCCTCCTATATATGTTCACATACCCCGCAAACATCCAGGAGCACCACGAAACCCTATTTCCACCGTCGCAACCTTCTGTACCCAAGAGATCCCATCTTGGGGCCTTTTCCGGAGCTCCGCCGGAGGGGGCATTGATCACAGAGGGCCTCTACATCAACTCCATGGCCCTCCGATGATGTGTGAGTAGTTTACCTCAGACCTTCGGGTCCATAGCTAGTAGCTAGATGGCTTCTTCTCTCTCTTTGGATCTCAATATGAAGTTCTCCTCGATTCTCTTGGAGATCTACTCGATGTAACTCTTCTTTTTGCGGTGTGTTTGTCGGGATCCGATGAATTGTGGGTTTATAATCCATATTATCCATGAACAATATTTGAATCTTATCTGAATTATTTTATGTATGTTTGGTTTATCTTTGCAAGTCTCTTCAAATTATCAGTTTGGTTTGGCCTACTAGATTGATCTTTCTTGCAATGGGAGAAGTGGTTAGCTTTGGGTTCAATCTTGCGGTGCTCGATCCCAGTGACAGAAAGGGAAACGACACGTATTGTATTGTTGCCATCGAGGATAAAAAGATGGGGTTTATATCATATTGCATGAGTTTATCCCTCTACATCATGTCATCTTGCTTAAGGTATTACTTTGTTCTTATGAACTTAATACTCTAGATGCATGCTGGATAGCGGTCGATGTGTGGAGTAATAGTAGTACATGCAGGCAGGAGTCGGTCTACTTGTCACGGTTGTGATGCCTATATACATGATCATGCCTAGATATTCTCATAATTATTTGCTTTTCTATCAATTGCTCCACAGTAATTTGTTCACCCACCGTAATACTTATGCTATCTTGAGAGAAGCCACTAGTGAAACCCATGGCCCCCGGGTCTATTTTACATCATACAAGTTTCCAATCTATTTTATTTTGCAATCTTCACTTTCAATCTATACCATAAAAATACCAAAATACTTATCTTATTATTATCATCTCTATCAGATCTCACTCTTGCAAGTGGCCTGAAGGTATTGACAACCCCTTTATCGCATTGGTTGCGAGGTTGTTATTTGTTTGTGTAGGTACGAGGTGACTCGCGCGTGGTCTCCTACTTGATTGATACCTTGGTTCTCAAAAACTGAGGGAAATACTTACGCTGCTTTACTGCACCACCCTTTCCTCTTCAAGGGAAATCCAACGCAGTGCTCAATAGGTAGTAGTCTTGTATATGTATTAGTAGGGGCTCTGGGTGTAACTTTGTTAGGGATGTCCTCATCATCCTCCCCTTCTTGAATTGAAGTCGTCCTCGATGGAAGCTCATCTTCATCACCCAAGTAAGGTTTCAAATCTGCAATGTTAAAAGTGGGACTAACCCCAAAATTTGCAGGCAACTCAAGTTTATATGCATTGTCATTTATTTTTTCTAACACCTTAAAAGGACCATCAGCACGTGGTATTAGCTTTGACTTGTGCAAATTAGGAAACCTATCCTTACACAAATGTAACCAAACAGGATCTCTAGGTGCAAAGACAACACGTTTTCTACTGTTATCTCCAACAAGTTTATATTTAGCATTCATGCGCTCAATATTTTCCTTAGTTAACTCATGCATTTTTAAGATCAATTCAGCATGTTGTTTACCATCAAAATTACCCTTCTCTGAAGATGGAAGACACAACAAATCAATAGGTGCACGAGGTAGGAAACCATACACAATTTCAAAAGGGTACACTTAGTAGTAGAATGCAGCGACCGATTATAAGCAAATTCAATATGAGGCAAGCATTCTACCCACATTTTCTTGTTATTCTTCAAAACAACCCTAAGCATGGTAGACAATGTTTTATTGACTATTTAATTTTGTCCATCAGTTTGGGGATGACATGTAGTTCTAAAAAGCAATTTAGTCCCCAACTTAGCGCATAAACATCTCCAAAAGTGGCTAAGAAATTTAGTATCATGATCTGAAACAATAGTATTTGGCACACCATGCAAGCAAATAATTTCACAACAGAACAAATCAGCAACATTAACATCATCATCGCTTTTATGACATGGTATAAAGTGTGCCATTTTCGAGAACCTATCCACGACAACAAATATGCTATCCCTCCCCTTCTTTGTTCGGGGTAAACCAAAAACAAAGTCCATAGATATATCCGCCCAAGGAACACTAGGTACAGGCAAAGGCATATATAAACCATGAGGATTGAGTCGTGACTTAGCTTTTAGACATGTAGTGCAGCGAGCAACAAAACGCTCAACATCCTGTCTCATCTTTGGCCAAAAGAAATGTGTAGCAAGTATATCCTTCGTCTTCTTCACGCCAAAGTGTCCCATTAATCCTCCTCCATGCGCCTCCTGCAACAACAAAAGACGAACGGAGCTAGCTGGAATGCATAGCTTGTTAGCACGAAACACAAATCCATCGTTAACAACGAACTTGTTCCAAGTTCTCCCTTCCTTACAATTCTGCAATACATCTTTAAATTCAGCATCATGCACATATTGATCTTTGATGGTCTCCAAACCAAATATTTTAAAGTCAAATTGTGAAAGCATAGTATAACGATGAGACAATGCATCAGCAATAACATTTTCTTTACCCTTCTTGTGTTTAACGACATAAGGGAAAGTCTCAATGAATTCAACCCATTTAGCATGTCTACGGTTCAGTTTTGCTTGACTTTTAATGTGTTTCAAAGATTCATGATCAGAATGTATAACAAATTCCTTGGGCCATAAATAATGTTGCCATGTTTCTAAGGTCCGAACAAGAGCATATAATTCTTTATCATAAGTAGAATAGTTCAGACTAGGCCCACTCAATTTTTTAGAAAAGTATGTAACAAGTTTGCCATCATTTAATAACACACCTCCTAATCCAATTCCACTAGCATCACATTCAAGCTCAAAAGTCTTGTTAAAATCAGGAAATTGGAGTAAAGGAGCATGTGTCAACTTATCTTTCACTACCGTGAAGGCTTCTTCCTGTGCGGTACCCCAAACAAAAGGCACATCCTTCTTTGTCAGCTCATTGAGAGGTGCAACAATGGTGCTGAAATCTCTCACAAACGCCTATAGAAACCAGTGATGCCAAGGAAACTCCTCACTTGTGTCACCGTTTTGGGCTGTGGCTAACTCTCAATAGCTTCAATCTTGGCTTTATCAACTTCAATTCCCTGTGGAGTAACAACATAGCCAAGAAAAGATACTCGGTCGATGCAAAAGGTGCACTTTCCAAGGTTACCAAACAAACATGCATCACGTAGAGCAATAAAAACAGCACGTAAATGTTCCAAATGTTCCTCCTATACCACAAATCGTCCAATGAGAGCACGCAAAACTTCGTTCATTAATATCATGAAAGTACTAGGTGCATTAGTTAACCCAAAAGGCATGACTAACCACTCCTATAAACCAAACTTAGTTCTAAATGCATTTTTCGATTCCTCTCCCAATTTCATACGAATTTGATGGTATCCACTAAGCAAATCAACTTTGGAGAATATGGTAGAGCCACTCAATTCATCAAGCATAGCATCTAGCGTAGGAATAGGATGACGATAAAGAATATTAATATTATTAATGCCTCTACAATCAAAACACATACACGATGTACCATCCTTTTTCGGCACTAGAATAATAGGAACAACACAAGGACTAAGGGATTCGCGAATATAACCTTTGTCGAGCAGCTCCTGGACTTGACACATAATCTCCTTCGTCTCCTCTGGATTGGTACGGTATGGTGCACGGTTGGGTAGCGAAGCATTGGGAATTAAGTCAATATGATCCTCAATCCCTCGAATAGGTGGTAATCCAGGTGGCACGTCTTGTGGAAAGACGTCAGCGAACTCCTGCAAAATGTTAGTAACAGCAGGAGGCAAAGAGGAAGGCTCCATTTGTTGCTCAAATTCTTTTGCCACAATCTGATTTTCACTCTTGTTGTGCTCCTGCTTAGCTTTATTAGCTCCATTAATATCATCTTTCAAAATGGAATCAGGAGTCATAGGAAGCAAAGCAATATGTTTATCCTTATTAACAAGAGTATATTGATTGTTTCTACCATGGTGTACAGAATTTTTATCAAATTGCCATGGTCTACCAAGTAATAAGGAACATGCTTGCATGTGTACCACATTGCAATCAACATAATTAGCATAGGTAGAGATACTAAAATGCACACGAACAGTACGTGTTACCTTAACCTTTCCGCTGTTATTGAACCATTGGATATAGTAAGGATGTGGATGTGGTCTCGTGGTGAGAGATAGCTTCTCCACCATCTCCATGCTAGCGAAGTTGTTGCAGCTCCCTCCATCTATGAAGACGCGAACAGAACGTTCCTTCACAACTCCCTTTGTATGGAACAAATTATGCCTCTGATTTTTCTCTGCTTGTGTAACCTGCACACTCAAAACACGTTGAGCAACTAAACATTCATACATGTCAGCATCTTCAGCAGCCATGTATTGCGTCTCATGATCAGAATCATCTCCACCATGTTCTTCACTTGTAATAAGAGCCAAACTCTCCTCATCATAGTCACTAGCGGACTCATACCCACCATCCTCACTAACAATCATCACACGCTTAGATGGGCATTGTCTCGCATAATGACCTCCACCCTTGCAACGATGAAAAATAATATCATGTGTTTGCCCTGTTGATGCCATGGATGAAGAACTCTGTGCAGGCCAGAAGGTGTGCTCTTAGCAGATAGTGGAGGTTGTTCCTGCTTTCTTGTATCATGGTTGGCGGTGGCAGCTGACGGAGGCACCGATGCAGCAGAACGTGTGGAAGTAGAGGATGCACGTGGTGTCCATGATGAAGGTTGACCTGCAGAAAAGTTAGTTCGCGCCAATGCCTATCAATCCTACATTTCACGTTTAGCTTTGCAAGCAAGATGGAATAAATGAGTGATATTATTATATTTCTTATACTCTAGAATGGTCTGAATCTCTCTATTTAATCCACCCATAAAACGTGCAATCATAGATTCATTCTCCTCAACAATAATACATCGAATCATGCTGGTTTGTAATTCTTGATAATATTCTTCTACAAAAAAAATTCCTTGTCTTAAGCATTGCAATTTTTTAAGGAATTCATGTAGATAATATGGTGGAACCCAACGAGTATGCATAGCAGTTTTCAAAGCAGCCCAAGTAGCTGGAATAGGATATAATCTACAATGTTCGGACCACCAAACACATGCAAAGCTAGTGAAAGCACAAACAGCAGCAGGAACACGTCTCTCCTCAGGCTATTGTAAACATGTAAAATGTTGTTCAGTTTCTAACTCCCAAGTAAGATATATATCAGGAACATATCTACCCTCAAATGGTGGAATATTCAATTTTAGTTTAGGAAGATGGTCATGATCTCGTACTTCAGGTGGTTGTGCAGCCCTACCATTGCGATGATATGCATGAGGACAACCTGGTGGTAGTGGTGCTGATGGTTGCACGTAGTTCTGATTTTGATCAACCTCATCCTCGTAATGGTCCTCCACCTCTGCAGTAGCAGCAGGAGCTACAGAAGCATCAATAGTAGGTACATCGGCACCAGAAGTTTGACCAGGCTCAAGGAGAACACGCTGTGCTCGTCCCACTTGATTTGGAAGGCGATGTTGTTGTTGTTGTAGAGGTGCGACAGGTGCAGCGGGCGGTGGTTGTGGAAGACGCGCGAGCAATTCATTAAACTTTTTATCGAGCTTTGTTTCGGATGCCTTCTCAATGACATCTATCTTCTCCATGGCCTCTTCAAATCTGGTTAGCACATCTTCCATCTGTCCACTCATCATTTGCTGAAACTTATCATGTAACCCTTTGTTTTTCATGTTCTCGCAGTCAATCTCGCCGGCTTGTGATCCTACCATGGTTAGGAGCAATAGAAACACACAAGAATATGATCCTACAGACTACTAGAAACTGTCGGTGGTGGAGTGTCACAAATCTGTCAAGCAAATCTCAAATTCTTACCAGTTCTTACCCAGTAGCAGGCGGTGATCAGCAACCGTTGTAGTCAAAACTCTCAAAGCTTGGATAGAGCGATTACCAGGGAGAGTCAAACGCACGACGTAGATGTATGTGGAGCTAGGAAGGCTTATACTATGGTAGCAAAAAGGGTCAGCAATAATCAATGCAAAGATGCAAAGTTGAATAAACGCTCAATGGCGGTACTGTGCTGGACCTAGGCTAGACCGTACTAGAGGCGCGAGCCTAGAACACGAACAAAATCACGGCACGACACGTAAACAAGGGAAAAGCACTCTGGAATTTTTTTCACACTGTATTTTTTGGCGCTCCTCTTTTTTTGCGAAAAATCACTATAATGGCGAGTGTCTCAAAACTCTTCCTAGGTCAAACTAACAGAATGGGCACGCAATTTTTTTGACTATTTTTTCAGAAATCAGGGCAACGACGACGAAAAAGTGCGACAAAAAATCACTATGATGGCACGTGGCTCAAAAGACTCAAAAAAGCCTAAAAATAGGATAGGGAAAAAATTGCCTGCGAAAATTTTGGCCTAAAAACTGCCCAGGGGTCTCCAGACTCTTTTTTTTCGAAACCTACTCAGGCAAGGAAACACGAAACGTAAATTAGATGGATCTTGAAAACAAACCTAATATGAAAAGAACTCAGATTTGTGGTGGATATATGATGGTAGGATATGGCAGCAGTGTTTGTATATGGCAGTGATGGTGGTAGCGGTGGTGGTATATGGGTACGGATCGGTGGTCGTATACGAATACAGATTGATGGTGGTATATGGATACAGATCGGTGGCAGATAAGAGGTGGTGGTAGATGGCAGGGGCGATGATGATGGTGCGGCGGCGGCGTGACAACTTATGACTAGAACTCAAAACTCTAAAAGACTAGACTCTAAGACCAGTAACTAGACACGATGATGCAACCACAAATTCAACAGCGCAAACTACGGAAAACACCATGCAAAGGCTCAGAATGGTTCGGATATGATGAACTAACCCTAATTTTTTGGCTTTTTTGTGGACTGTAGGTATGAATAATAGACTCGATCTAAACTACAAAAAACTGTAAAATCTCACCGAGCAACCTGGAAATCTGATACCACTTGATAGAGGCAAAGGTGTCCCATCTTTCGATGAGATGGTGGCTATCGTTTTGGAGGAAGTCGACTTTGATGATCCGACTACGAACGTGCGAGGACGTCACGCCTTAGCAATCGCTAAACCAACTCCGAGAGGTTATCGACCACGCCGGAGCACGACCAACTTGACCACGAAGATCTGTTTCCTGCAAGCATATGAAGAACAAGCAAGAAACTAAGATTGCAATCTGGATATTGCGAATATAAGAGGAAAGCTTTATTGATCAAGGTGGGGTTCTGTGACGCCTTTGTCTGGTCGTTAAACACAAATGAAGTACGCGAAGTTGCGGCTATGGCGAACTTTAATCTAAACAAAACCCAAAGTCTAAACGATGCCCTAAGGATTGTATATGTGGAGGAAGAGGGGGGGGGGAATTTTTGGCCCTTGGAGGAGGGGTCTGAAACCAACCCTAACTCTTGTTTCCCCACACATACGGACTCTAAAAATAGCCTATACTCAAGTATTTTGAAATTACATGGGCCTCGCCCAATAATAAGGTGACACAACACCTATAATAGCCTCTGGACAAAATTTATGAAGTGTCATCTTGTATATTTCGACCAAGGCTTCACACACTCATTATGGTGGCTTCAAAGTACTAAAATCATCACTTGTAACTCCGTTCTTGTTCCCCTTGCACATGCCATCATCTCCATGCTTGATCTTGCTCCAATGATCATCCTTCTTGTCCAAGTTAGGCCCTTCATTTGTAAGCAAGAAAAATGTAACCAATTTAGGAAGCATCATATTCTCACGAACATTAGAATCATTACCAAGAAACGAAAGTACCTAGTAATTTAATTGGCGTGCACGAGCTCTAGTAATTGGTCCTGTATATTTATCAGTAGGGGTTGTGGGTGTAACTTTGTTAGTGATGCCCTCATCACCCCCATTGACCATTCCGATACAATCCGACTCTCTCGCTCTTGCTCTCTTTTACTGCACTAGGACAACACCGTTTCAACTGTTACATGCTGCGGTAGTTGAACCCCTTTCCTCTGCATGACCTGTCACTGCCACAGTAAATAGTTGAAACCCACTAGCATGAGTAGGAGTTGTGTGAGCCATGATGTGCCTACTCATTTATGCTTGCTTGTTATGCCTGCTATGCTTAGAGTTGCGTCAGGTATGATTCATCTAAGATGCATTGGAGTGGTGTGAACATGTCCTACTGTTGGGAGCTAAGTGTGTGAACACGATTTGGGAAAGGTAGCGATGAGATGCCATGTAGGAGTATATGGTGGGTTGTCTCATTGAAACCATCCTCAGGAATTGAGTTTCGTGTTTGTGATCCAAGAACAGTTACTACCACGTGTTGGGCCCGAAACCAATGGACCCTCTCGGCTTATTAATCGCTTTGTCCTTTGTCTAGGAGTTGCAAGTAGTTTCTGGTGTTTGTAGTATGCTAGAGGCCATGCAAGCGCTGACCTTAGGGGTGGGCTATGATGTGGTAGGCAAGTGGCTCGTTGTACCGAGACGTCCGTTTGGTGACTCGAGAACCCTGCACACATCGTTTGGGGCCATAGTGGAAATCTCGGCCAGATCTCCTTGCGGATGGAACCTGATAGAGGCAAAGGTGTCCCGATGTTTCGATGAGATGGTGGCTATCGTTTTCTATGGGAGTCGACCTTGACGATCCAACTACGAACGTGCGAGACGTCGCGCCTTAGCAATCGCTAAACCAACTTCCGAGGGTTATGACAACGCAGGAGCACGATCAACCTGACCACGAGGGTCTGTTTCCTGCTAGCAAACGAAGAACAAGCAAGAAACTGAGATTGCAATCTGGATATTGTGAATATAAGATGAAAGCTTTACTGGTCAAGGTGGGGTTCTTTAACGTCTTGGTCTGGTCGTTGGACACAAACGAAGTACGCGAAGTTACAGCTATGGCGATCTTTTAGTCTAAACAAAACCCAAAGTCTAAACTATGCCCTAAGGGATGTATATATGGATGAGAGAGGGGGAATTTCGTGGCCCTTGGTGGAGGGGTCCAAAACCAACCCTAACTCTTGTTTCC